>NW_023396901.1:541762-864313 GCF_011125445.2 Fundulus heteroclitus
GACAAAACACTTACAATGAAACAATGGTATCAAACTGAAACAAGTTTTTTGTGTAAATGGTTTATACAGTGTAGGAAATAATGGAACAATATGGCAATTGATTGAAGCACTTGGAGAACAAGAGAAAGTTTCTGCCTGGACAAGTATTCCATTCAGACATGAAAAACGTGCAGGAAACCTGTGATGCAGATGAACAATGAATGGCGCTCTGGCATGCAAACACATGATGCAGCCTGATCAATCAGTGCACGCCACAGGCCAGTAAAAGAAAAGCACAGCATCTCTCGCTGCAGCAGCGATTTTGAAAAAAAGGAATATAGAAAGAGTTGGTTAGGCTTAGAAGACCCAAGACAGCACTCAGAAAGAGAAGTAAGTCGCTGCTCAAGGATGAAACGCATGAAGTGAGTAAGGAGATTAAAGACAAAAGCAAATGTCAACAGAACAGGAGCATTTCAACAAAATTAATTCACGCTTTCATCGTTCTGTAACATAAGGCGTCGGTCTTGTTCCCTTAGAATTTCCAAATGAATATTGAGGAAGGTGCTTTGGTTTACAGTCCACATTACCTTTCTATTCTACCTCATCTAGAGTTTTAATATTTATAGTGATTTCCTAAAAGGACTCATACCCTCTAAACTTTTCCATTTTTGACAAAGTACCAACTTTGATATATTTGCTGAGACTTTATGTGATAAACCAACAGAGTAGTGCATGTGAAAATGTGAAAAGATGATACAGGACTTGAGATTTTTCACGCATAAAAATCCGAAAATGCCGTGTATTTGTTTACCCCCACCCCCAGAGTGAAGAGTACAGAACTAAACTATTTAACATTTTCCTTTAAAATAACAATTATGCATCAGTTTGCATTGCTCTGTAAGCTAAAGTACCTGTAAAATACACTTTGAGGTTGTCATGTGATAGAATATGAAAAAAGTTGAAGCGGCGCAAATACTTTAGCGAGCACCGTTACTTTGTATGATTGTTTATTGCACTCCTTGGTGCGTAGGTGCTGCAAATCCCTGACTGAGAAATCCAGACAATGGGGTTATATAGAATAAATAAAAGAGTGGAAATAATGCTCAAATTCTAAGCTAACAGCTCTATTTCCTCTGTTGCACATATTCATCCAAATCGATTTCCCTTTGAGAAGTGAGGGGCCATTTCTCATCCTCAAGACAGCTGAATCCAGCTATCGGAAAAGATACTCGCATCCAACGCGGAAACACACTCTCACACACACTTAAGTGTTCCTGTGTTTACAGGCCCGTATTTACACGAACCCTATACTTGAAGGACACAAAGTAAAAAGAGCTAACAAGTAAAGTGCTACCATGGGATTCTCACTGCGGACAGTGTTACTGATGTAATAGGGGTCCTGACAACACCCCTGTGATGCTATTATCGCACTCTTCTCCCTCCACAACCAATTACAGAGACACAAAAATAAATTATGTTGGTACCGAAAACATTGATACAGCAGGTGCACATAAATAAAAATGCACAGTTTAAATGTACAGAGTAGTAAGACTGTGGCAGATCAGTAAGCCCCTTTAGTGTATTGGGTTGAAAATAGGGAAATTGCTGTAATTTAAACGAAAGAAAAAAAAAATCTCCCTGACGCAATTGGACAAAGTCATAGATGCTTCTATAGAAATGTTACCCTATCTTTCTCTCTTGTTGCCTGATTTGTGATTTGGCACCAGTGAGCTGCAGCAAACATCACAGAGCATGCTTTTGCGTGTGTTTGTGTGCAAGTGTGTGTGTGTGTGTGTGTGTGTGTGTGTGTGTGTGTGTGTGTGTGTGTGTGGAATTAGACCCCCTGAGGGAAGACAACAGGGACGGATGAATAATGTCCTTTGATCACAGTAACACCACACACCCACAACTCTACTCCATTAAAGCTGGCAGTTACATCAGGTGTGCGGCGCTAACGGATAAAAGAGCGACAAGATTTTATAATAATGAAAAACTTTTCAACCAAAGTCAGCACCTTTCCAACCTGTAATTGACGGGGGAAACAGCATTCATAAATCTTGGATGGACTGTCAAAGAGAAATCAGCACCATGAATCCATTAATTACATAAACAGAGCCGCTGTGTGGGTACACTGTGTGTCACAGTTTAATTAGCGGAATGGAAACATTGAGTAAGAGATGGTGATGGAGGGATTCCCTTTACAATGATGTAGAGTAGTCAGTCCTAAAAAAAAAAATAATAATAAAAAAAGACCTGGAGCAGAGGGGTGGTAGAGGACTTATCAAGTGACAGCATGTCCGTGGGTTTAAAAAAAAACAATAGAAAAGTGACAATGTGGGCTAAGAATTTCAGTGACATAAAGAATATATAAATATCAGTGACACTGTATATTTATATAATGCACCCACCAGAAAGGTGGGAGGCTAGCTGTATACCTCACTGGAAATATGTTCAAGAAAGGTACAAAATAAATTAGGCAACAATGTTCAAAAAGAATAAATAACAACCATCATAAAATATTGAGAATGTGTTATTGTCCAAAGCAGCCTATCCCTATTTTATGCCAAAGCATTGTTATTTTGTCCCCCACTAGTTTCATTTCATATCTGGAAACAAACCATTTTGCACCCATGTACTTCAAACATGGTGCATTCAGTGGTGTGCCCATGTACAGAGGCCTTAGTCCTTGACGCGGTCGACCCGGGTTCGAATCCGACCCCGCGGTCCTTTGCCGCATGTCTCTCCCCCTCTTCCACCCCCTTCCTTTCAGCCTACTGTGCTAGAAAGCGAGCCACTAGAGCTGCGAAAAATCAACAAAAAACAACATGGTGCATTCATTTATTTTCCATTCTTTTGAACTAATTTCCTTCCAGGAACAAAGTCATAAAAACACTCAAATCTCACATATAATGTAACTTGATTGCATATTGCGATCTAAAAACTATGTATTACACTCCATTTATTTTGTTACTGATTCCCCTTCGGGCCATTTGAATTATAAGATGCGAGCCATTTTGACCCCTGATTAAACCAGAATTACTGAAAATGATCAGTTTTGACAGTGGATGTGAAACATTCCTGTTGAGGGTATGACTTGGCATGTAGACAGCACGGCATGCGGTGTAGAGGATGGCAACGTTGCGTCCCTGAAAAAGATGGGTACAAAATCATGACACAAAGACATAAATGGATTTTAAATAATTTTAAATAATCCCAGAACCTTTGAAGCAGTGACTCAATTTTCTTATTTTCTTAAGCTGCTAGCAGTGCTGCAGTCATAATATTTGAGGATGTTTAGACCAGAAAAACAAGACGAATTTCACTTAGCTAGAGATTTTAATTGAATGCTGAACGATTATCCTTCAAATAGATGGTTTACTTTTCTTTTTTCGGGTGGGGTGATGTCCTATAATTTGAGATTATTGTAATTTATTAAAACAGCTTCTGATTTTCTCAACGTAACATGGAACAATTAAGTTTTTTTTTAACTCATTAATAATATGGTCATAGAGGTAACAAGCTGCAAGGTGTGGCAGCTCACACAAAATGGCCCCTGTTTTCTTTGAAAAGTTTATTTTTTCTTGGTTCAGGCAACAAAGACACGGTCCCCTATCCAAACATCATGGCCCTGTTTGTTGTATCTGTTGTTGATTTTAGATATTTTACAACATTTAACATTAAACATAAACATTTAGCTTATAAATCTGCTTTAACCAATTATACATATATTTTTACTAGGGTATCTAGACCCCACCCACTTACAGCTTTGGAACCCACATTGGGAACCATAGAGTCCTTTATTTTTCCAACCAAGGATGATGCCCCCTGGTGGTCAGTAAATGAAAAACGCATACAAAAACTCTTTACATTTGCTGTAATTGTAAGACTTGGAGGCTTCATTCATTCTTCACATGAAACCTTTTTACGACTCCATTGTATTTTTAATGATTCAGCTCACTCTTGCAATACTAAATAACTCGTGTGAGCTTTATATTTAATAATAGTAATTTACAGCTAGTATGGTTTTGCAATTGCACAGGAACTGTCAAGCCATGCTTATGGCCTATACAAGTAAATAATATATCAGCACTGACTGAGAAGGTGCCTTTTAATTTTAGGAGGATAAAATAATTCCACAATTTCAAAAAAACAAAACAAGTATTACACAACATTTCTGTACTTCCATTAACAAGGACAGCTCAGGAAGAAGGGAGGAAGTGACAGAAGGTCTCTTGTTTTCTGTCTCTTGCAGAGCGCATAAACTCGACGTGAGAAAGAACCAATAACGGGAACTTTGTGCAACTAGATCGCAGGTGGTGCTACTGCTGTTTGTCTTTCAAACTAACTGACGACACTGGAAGCTGAGAGGGAGGATTGTTTTTAGAGGCGAGAGACCTTCCTGTTACATCTCACTGGTAACAGTTTGTTTCCTCCATAACAGCTGATGTAAAAGTACAATAAAAAAAGTGCACCTGGCAATAACCAGGTATCTGGTAGTGCAATAAATAGGTTATCACTGGTTATCAGTAGCCAGCTTTGTGAGGCCATAGTATGAATGTGCAACTTAGTGGGCATGGGGTGATTACCTGTGTGGTTGTTTTAAAGAGATACAGTTTTAAATGTTTTTTTTCTCTCTCTATTGTTTAAAAAAGTGAGCTGGCTGAAAAATGATGTCTATACTTTCCTCTTGCACACAAGACAAACTGATTATGGAAGTTTGGAAATATTTCCTAGCAAGCTGGCAAACTGAAAGTGTTAGGCTGCTGACTACAGGCTAGTCACCTGAGAAGATAGCACGAAGAGATAACCAACTCATGCCAGCTTGTTTGCGTCTGATGGGTTCTCTATAAAGAGCAGAGAGGTTGAAAGTGGCAGGTTTCTAAGAAACTACTAATACACTTTATCTTTCATATCTTTCTAAATCTGTGGCTGAATCTATGTATAAAAAACAACTAATGTAATTAACATTCATTGTGCACATTCTTTGTCTAAATGAGGGATTGCTACAAAGCCATCAACAATGCAGACGACTGTCCCTGTGGCTCTATGCTCTTTCAGGAGGAGTGAACGTTGCTTGTCAAGACTTGATGCAATCTACTGGGTTTCCTTAGATCGAAAACTTTTTGACCAATCTGTATAATCTGATTGAATTTGACTTTGGAAAGTGGCATGAGATGACATGTATCATGAATTGCCGCTATATAAATAAAATTTAATTGAATAAACTTTAAGCCTTGATGAATTAAAAACATGCATGTTGCACCACCCCCAAAACACCTAAAACCTGACTGTACGACATACTACACACATTGTTTAAAAACTCAAAAGACATACAAACAATATATCACAAACCTTGCTAAAAAATATCAATAGTTTCCCCTGTATACACCCCCTCACTTTTTTTCAACCCATAAAATACATGAATATCATAATATATAGGTGCTGCTGCTAATATGACTATTGTGACATGACTAAATGGTATAGATTTATACAGCATAACTGCAGTAATCAATATTGTATAACATTTTAGCAACATTCAGAATAATCTTTTGCTTTTCTGATTTAAATAAAAGCAGAGAGATCACGGCATGGCTTTTTTGTTTCGAATACCATTCATATCATGCAAATCTCAAATAACTCCATGTCTACTTCTCATTGTCGTAAATATTACCTGCTTTATTCTGCTATACTGAGGCAGCCCAAAGCCGCTACACGGAGAGCAAAAAGCAGTTCAATAAAAAGGTGGAAGTAAAAGACTCTTTTACTTCCAGACCCTTGAATGCATGGAAACGCTCCTCAGTGCACCAGGCTCTATATTAATTCATTTGTTTTAATTTTGTGCTGCTAATTAATTGTCAGATGCATAATGAAGTGTCAATTTTAACTTGCTCTGGGGATGAATGTTAAGGTGCGACCACTTTGAGCTTCGGGTGTGCGCGAAGAAGCAGCACAGGGCAAAGACACTTGAATGCACTGATGAATCTCAGAGCATTTTTATTGCTTTTACCTAGGGGGTGAAACCATGTCTCTTTTTGGGAAAAATAGAAATGGGTCCCGCTAGAGTGCATATGTGGTATATTTGATTTATGAGACATGCTTTTTTTAAAAAAAAAAAAAAGGCAAAAGACAATATCTGCTTCAGAAGAACATGTCAGATAGGAAATGCACATGACTAAGATCCAGATTCCATTACTGACCTTTGAACGTGTCAAAAACCATTTAAAGAAAGAATTAAATGATGGCAGTCAACAAGACAGCCGTGATATCCACCCTCCCAATTACACATGGTGAATAAATTAGGAAGCAAGTCTTAACAGGGCGCTGAAGATGTATAAGAGAGGGGGAAAAAAACGAAAAAGACGAAAGCAAAGCAAAGAGATTATGAAACATTTTTTTTTTCTCTCATGAGGTATTAAAGGGGTTTGTTGGGGTGGTACATTCCAGCAAGACTGCTTAGACTGCAGTAGGGAAGGATAATTCTTTCCCTAATCAATAATGTATTCTTTTCAATACAGGCAACTGTGCATTATTCAACAAAGCCTTAGAGATGTATGGGAGGGACAAACACAAAGAGATGGAGCAACATTTATCTAATAAACAAGCAAGGCTGTGAGAGAGAGGGGCAGAGAGAGAAAGAAAGAAAGACGGGAAAGGAGAATTATGCAAAGCCTCACTTTTTTAAAGGTAAAACTCTCATATCTCATTTTCACAAGCTTGACGAGAAAATAATTTTGAGATGAAGTCATCAGCACCTGAAGATTCTGCCTTTAAGCGGTACACTAAGACAAAGCCCTCTCATTTATACCCACACTGGGTCCAGCTCATCCAACAGCACCACTAAAGCACACAAACCCTGGGACATTTTAAACATCTTCATGCACTGCTGAGAAAGAATGCATAATCGAGAATAGACAAATGCACTGTGGGCCTTACAAGACATAATCATTTAAGACAAATCTCTCTTCATAATTCACATGAGGATTAGGGAAAACGTGCGCCAACAAGACTCCGCTGCCTCGCTGGGTAACTGTATAAATGTTACTCACCGAGGGTGAGAAGTTGATATAAATCCCCTGGAGTGGAAAAAATAAATGTCTTTATTTTTCTTAACATAATATGTGACATACCAGATCCTTTGCCCAGCTTTATTGTTATTTTTTTATATATATATATATATTTTGACCTGAGATCAAAATTAAAATTGAATATAATATACACCCTTTAAACTTGCTTGGGTCATTCTTGTTAACCAAGTGAAATATGGACCAATCTGATTCTGGGTTGATCTGCCACAGTAGAGTTGAGTTGTGAGTTTCATCCAGCATACTGGGTTAGTTTTCAACTCAAAAATACATTTAAGGGACTAATGTCTCAAGGGTTGGAATCAGTTCCGGTTATATGGCTTGCTAAACAAATGCTCAGTTTGTTAAACTCAACATTTGTTCAATTCAGCAGTAAAAGAAAAAAATCATATTACAATTTGTCAATAGTGTTCATTTCTAATAAGCCTTAATTTAAATAATTTAATTTGAATGACTAAATTCATACCTGATATACAACCTACATAAAATTCTAACTACTTATCTATATTGATATTGAGAAAGCAAGGTTGAACATAGCTAACTCTAGCTTTTGTTAACTAACTGGGCATTTTAAGTGGGCAAACTCTGTTTGTAGTGGGATCTAAAGTCGCTAACACAATATTTTGACATTGCAAGTATTGTAAAGTCATAATGTTATACTGTATAAGAATATTCCTAACTGCTAATATAGGATACTAAAGACCGGTTAAAATGTAAACACCCTAAGTTTGCCTTGGTTCTAGATCAATGAAACTGTTTTTCATAACAACTGCTCTCTTACTCACACATTGCTTTATTATTTCTTCTTCTAAAATAAATAATCAATGACCGCTTATTGCAAGAGAACGCCGAAATGCTTGTTGGTTATACTTATTAAATAGTAATCCGAATCGTGACTAAATTGTTTGCTCGTCGGCTTTAAAAAACAACAAACATTGGAAATCTCTAGGCACAAGTCTAGCTAAACTACAAAATAGCTTCATTTTTAACAGTATGAACCCAGCATTTGAGTTAAAGAAACAGCAGGGGCAGTTTGTTCTGCATATGAGCCCCGATACATATTCAAATTTAAAGACTCCTACATTTCTGGCCTTGCCTGGACGTCTAGCCTAAATCAACTAATTAATGTCAGTTCACAGGGAAATAATTCCAAATAGACTGGTAACATATTTTCCATTATTCAACACTGAATTGTCATCTGTAATGCGGATTATTTTCTTCAGATGTTCCATTGGTTGAAGCAGTGGTCAAGGACATGACTCCTCATAGTTTTTTTATAAACAAAAAGGAAAAGCCTACCGCCACAAATTAGCAACAAATTAATTAAGAACTGTATAAAGATGCAGAAAAACAAACCTTGAAAGTACTAAAATAAGGCACTACATGTGAGCTACTGAAATAGTCGGAGTGAAGTGTACCATTGGAGTGTACCATTCAGTATATTCAGTAATCCCTTTTTCCACTCAAGATCACCCCTGGTCACAATAAGGGATTATCCCTCACCCCTCTATCTCTCCGTTTCCCCTCTCCACCTCCTTTATTTTACACCACCCTTTTCCTCTTCCTCTGCACCCTCTTCAAACTTATCTCCTTTCCCCTTAATGCTCCTCACCTCTCATGCCATATGTGCCATTACAGGATCAATAAACCATTACTGTGGAATCTTTAAACAACATATGTATTTACTTTAAGCAAACGGGATAAATATCCGAAATTTCTCTACCAGCCACAGGCGTTACAGGGAAGCAGGAGTTCTGAATTGGTATGAAATCCGCAGAACCACTCTGCATAAAATTGGAAGGAGGACACTCTTAATGTGAGTGCTAATCCACAATTGTGGTATTCTTTAATACGTAGATATTGAGTGAAGAGGATTGCAAATTAATAGAGATCTATAGAAGCACAATACTTGTGATAAAACCCCTGGAGGGGAGTTTTTTTTTTTTTTTTGAAGGAACTATACTGCAGATGAAAAGACACATGAACAATAACAAAGCATGTCATTCTAGGTGAATGTGTTCTCGGCAATTACACAGACATAATTTCCACCATTAAACTGACAATAACATATTGATTTCTCAAGCAATTTAAAGCATTTTTTTCCCCGCAATTAACTCAATTATAGTTGTAATTTCTGTAGTACAAAAAAATGGCCCTTTTTATAGAATGACTACTGCCTTATTGTTTTACGCACAACAAAAAAGATTATGTTTGAGCAGACAAAAAGCAATGGTCAGGAGCTGGTAGTGACTGTGTTCCTGCTTGTAGACAGCAACCATGCAGACAGGTGTCACTTGCAGTCAGTCCCAGTTGTAATAGGTCGTTCATGTTCCAACTCTGTCCAAACAAACAATATGTTGCATGAGGAAAGGAGGTGTGTGTGTGTGTGTGTGTGGGGGGGGGGGGGGGGGGTACTGTCATGCCCATCTGAGGGTTGTTATTTGTGATTTATACAATGAATGATGTAAAACTGAGAAGGGAATCATTTCCTTTTGTGTACTGCTGTTGAAAAAATAGAGCACCGACCATTTCATACTTGGTATACGCACTATGTAGCAGGCTCACTACACATGGGTCCTTTTAAAGTTAGGCAGTGACCAGCTCTACAGAGCATAACATAATGTTGTGCAACACCTCAATGTACCTGTTTCTGCACACTGGCGGTCAGCTGGCTAAAACCTGATAACTAAACTTTTTTTTAGTTATCAGGCTGTTCATAAATATTACTTGCAGTTACTTGCAATTGTACCGACAAGGAGGTGTTTCTTATCCGCTTTGACGTCCGATGGTTTAAAGTAATCGTCATATTCTGGACCCAGTCTACTGTGATGAAATGTGATTTTATTTCTTCAGTATCTACCCACATGTCAGCATAATGTCAGCTTAGAGGGATTTTAGGAATCATACTGTGTAATGTTGCAGAGAATCAATTGCTCCAAATAGGAATCAGAACCATAGTAAAAGTATAAAGAAGATAATAACAAATAAATAAAAAATATCCAGAAAAAGTCCTTTCTATGGCTATTTATCTCTACAGTTATTAACAATAATAAATGACAATAATCACTTTTCCTCTTTCGGGGTCCGTAAATTCAAGAATTTCTGGAATGAGTGTCTTTTTATTCTACTTTTATATGAACCCTATCATATTTCACACAAAAGATGGACGTCTTTTAATTTTTCCGCATTGTAAATATAACACTAAACATAATGTTACCTCTACATGGCTATTTCTGGTGGAAAACCCCTTTTGATCTTCTGGTAAAAATACATTAAGTATAGGTTTATAATACATGTGATGAATAAGGATCTCATCACTGGCATATGAATCCACGCAATCATGAGCTGCTCAGTCTTTTTCCTTTTTAGGTTCAACTTGATTGGCAGCCCAGCAAGCATTGCTTATTCAGATGAGGAGACCAATCAAGCCTCTTTCACCTCTACTGATAGAAATTTTGCATGGTGAAAAGGGGATTCATGATATTAGATCTCCTTGGACTATGTACTTGGTGTTAGCCAACAGGCGACACCCTATATTTTTATCATTTTTATACAGGACCACTTTCTTTTTTGATCCTGTTCACCAACAGTTGTCAAATTGTTCTGTGTCTCCAAAAAATGTTCTTTTCCTCATATTCACCTATCCGGTTTACCTCCTTCACATCATTTCCACCTGTCACAGTCTGATTTGTTCCTTTTCTCCTTTCCCTAGATACAGAGTGAAATCGAGTTTTTTTTTTTTTTTTGTTTTTTTTTTGTTACAGCTAACTGCAAAATGGGCTCTCTACAGTTAGTAAGATATTTCCTGCTACCCAGAGGACTCACATTCAAATATGAAAAGCAAGACATTTCACAAAATCATTTCCATACAAGTCACACAAAACTGTTCCATCATTCATCCCTTCATCCATACTATGCTTTAAGTAGAACGGTCTCAGGACTCACTCAATGCCACATTTCTAATCTGGTCACATACCTTGTCAGCCATGATCATGGACGACCCTCCATGAATGCCCAAAATGGGAATGAGTGTCTGTGAGGAAATAAAATCCAAAATCTGGGCAATGGCCTCTTGATCGGTGCCATCCCCAAACACCACACCGTGGATCTTGGTCCCTGACATCAAGTCGCACATGTGGGTGATGATGCTTTTTGGGTCAGTCTCGTTGACCAGCAGTGTGACCACGTTGACGTCGATAGGGTCCTCTTTGCTCCACAGGGCCCGGATGTCACGGTCTGAGATGTAGCGCGTGCGCCCCAGGATCACAGCGATGTTCAGGACTGGCACTTTCTCCGAACCACTGCCAGTCCGCTGCTTTTGCGCTGCCACTGGGTCCACCATGACTGTCACCGCCACCAGAAGGGCCAAGGAGAGCAGCGCACTTTCACCTCCACTGCTATGACTGCTGCTCCTTCTACTCCTCCTCTTGCTCCTTTTGCTGCCGAGGGACATGGTGCTAAACCACTTCATCCCCTGCATGGAGAGAGGATAATGGAAATCAGAACCAGATGTAGACGGATCAAAGAGTGAGGAAAAAGTGTGGAAAGATGGTGGTGAGAAAAAGCAGAAGAGATAAATTGTTAATGCGCAGCTCATTTAGCCCACACATTGAAGTAGCAACTTTTTTTTCTTATTCAGTTTCTTCTCTGTGAGTTTATTGAAAATCAAAACCTTGCGGGGAGGGAGACGGCCTTGGGAGGATGTTGAGGATGGGCGAGAGGAAGAGAAGATGACTAACAAGTTTACACTTAATGGTCACGACTCTTGGGATTGGATGATTCAGGTACAAGCTGTGCTTGCTAAACAAGTAGACATTTATACAGCTCATTCTTCTTAAATTTCTGTAGTTCAAAAAAGATTTAAGCACACAAGACAATGCTTTGATGATAATTTTATGATTAATAGTAAAACAATCTGTAATGTTATTAAACTCTGTGTTATTCTGACATCTCCAATTTTGTATAGTGTTAATAGCAATTAATACTGTAACTCCTTTCCTAAAAGCACAATAATTTCACTGAAACTGCAACAAGATACGCTAATGGTAGCCTGCATGCATAATAAAAAAGAAAAACAAGAATCAAGAGTCTTTACTGTCATTACATAATTATAATGAAAGGTTTTTGGTGAAACACCGGCTCAGAATGCACATCCTTAAATGAAAAGCACTTATAGAAAACCTATTGTTTTAACTAAACTCATATGATTAAAGCTTTGTCAGATATAAATTGTGAAAATAAATAATCAAATGTTAGAGTTAAAACTTTTTTATATATTGTTTTGAATTTAAACTTAACTTTATCACACTGTTAAACTATGTTGTCTCTAAAAGTGCAATATTCACATAGAATAGAATAACAGAATTGTTCCAAAGCTTATGGTAACACTGAGGAGGTATTAAGGTTTCTTTTTCAAATTTAAAACTACATGTATCTAAACTACTAAAGCTTAAATGAATGTGAAACAGCAATAAACCAAGCACCAGAATTTCTATTTCCTGTTTCAAAACGTTAGTGATCTCATGATTCAGTAGGATTGGCTCTGAGATGCTCTTTTTGATACTTTTTTCAGGGATTAAACTGCGAGGAAAAGATGAGACTTTACTCTTCTGGTAACCAGTTAATTGGAGTGCCTAAACCTAAACACGTTTGTTAACAAACTTTAAAAGACCTGAGCCGTCCATGGTGTCAAACAAATAAACAAGAGATACATGAATAAACAACTAGTCAGAGTGGATGGAAGTCACACCTCAATCCTATAAACAGAGACTCATTTATGCTGAACCCCTGCTACTTTCTAACAAAAGCCTTTCAGATCATTATTAAAGTCGTGTTGGCTTACGGCACTAATTATTGCTGTGGCCAGTGTGTCACAGCATCACTTCAAAGGACACCTCCTGAGCTGCAGCACTATGTCGTGCCTCGAGAATCAGAGCTTGCTGACAATTATACAACGTGTGATACAGCTGTCAGACACGCATATAGATTAGTTTATGTCAGAAGCACATTCTATTGGAGAACGTTACATAAAAGACAAATAGAGGTGTCTGGTAAATTTATGTTCATAATATACATTCTTGGTATTTTGGCCAAGTTTCCAAAAGTTGTCTCTTGCTTCAGTAAATCTAAACTTAATTTACCACCTCACGCTGGTTCTTGTTGTAGATTAGGGTAACCCTTACTAATGGATGGTAAGATAATAGAGCGCTGGTTATAGAGGAGAAAGCTGTATTTCAAAATGCTGAGAAGGCAGCCAACTGACAGAGAGGACTGACTGTGGATACATTTGGGCAGTAGAACTATGGTCCAGGCCGGGCTTAGAAGTGACCTATATGCAAAATAAAAAAAATAAATAAAAAAAAGCATTTTCTGCTCATTTTTGTCAGCTTGATAATTAAGTAGATTACTTACATCCATAAACACACAGCCAAGTAAGTGACTGGGGTACTGTTTATTTGTTTATGCTTCATAGCAACGCTTTTGAAATGACTTAAGCTTGCTACGTACTCCACAAGAACCGAGAAATTTGTTGTTGTCGGGATGGCAAAAACATGAAAAAGTTTGTTTTGCCCATACATACTTGGGGGGGGGAGGGTTGGTGGCAAGTTCAACCGCTTAAACCACAGTTTATCAGGGAAATTACAGCATTTAGTTAAACAGATCCATCCATCCATCCGTTATCTAACACGTCTATTCCTTGTGGGGTCCCAAGGGGTGCTGGTGCCTATCTCCAGCTGTCAATGGGTGAGAGTAGGGGTACGCCCTGGACAGGTCACCAGTCTATTGCAGTAGTTCAACAGATGCATTTCTGCTTTTTCAACTTCAACACGGCCATCCAAATCATGTCCAATCACTGAACAGTAGTTGGCCACCCCACGAGAAATAAAAAACCTCTGCCCAGACATTGTGTCAAGAACAAGAAGCGAGAACCCCCAGAGCCAAGATTTCATAATTTGCTGGGGGAGCAGGAACAAATTTCTTGCTTCTCATTGAATATGTTGCACCCTCTACTAACAGGCAAGCAGCTGTAACATCCTTCAGACAGTCCTTCCAGACCACAAAGCAAAGTGTGTTGAGAGCCCTGATGCTACCTGAATAAAAACCTGAAGCATCAATGGAAACATTAAGGATATAAGTTGGTTACCATGGAGATTGTGGATGCAACCCGATGGAGAGACATTGTTAAACAGTCTTTTTTTTTTTTTTTTTTTTAGACATGATGTCCAAGAAATATTGCAGGGGCTGCTCCATCCCAAGTGCTGGTCTGGTTTATTTATCTGAAGGAAAATGCAATTTCAATGCAATCTCCAGGGAAAGTTTTATTTAACAAATATGTTAGATTACATGGGAGTCCTAATTTTGCTTCTTTGGAGTAGTAGTGCATTGTCTTACCTGGACAGTGTAGACTAATGCATGAAGATTGTGTTTCAGAGCTGTGAAGTTTCGATGGTTAAAAATTACCGATCAGGTAAAGTGGGTATAACAGTTGGATATAAAATGTAAATTGACTTCACTTTCTCTAAAACTACTTTCCCAGTGTAGAAACAACTCACTGGCTTCAAACTGGCACTGAGAGCATAATGAAACGTCATAAGATGTATGAGCAGGTGTGTGGAACCGCTGAGTGCGGGCAGAATCACAAGGGCATGAAACATATGGTCGCATAAGGCGTTCATGTGTACTGTTGACATTTTACAGATTCACTGACAGAAGTGTGTGAGATTGCGGGTGCGTGACTGATTCATTGATGATTGATTGATGCATTTTTCATGCAACTCTTTGACGCAGCACAGATTTAAGAGCTGAGATCATGATAAACTTTGTCCCTTTTACATTGGAACTACACTCACACTAAAGCTAGTTTTTATTCCAGTAAATCATTTCATTTGGTAATGTATAGCTCCAATTTTTTACAAAAAAATTGGTTTGTTTTTATCTTTTTATTTATTTTTTGAATAGTTTTTACTTAAACTTTTGAATGAGTATCACTTCTTGATTCATAAATTTAGCATGACAGGACTTAAAGCCTTCCAACCTATTCAACTGAGACAAGACATTATGATAACTAATGCAAAAATATAAAATCCTTCCAGGCACAAAAGCCTGACTCGGGAGTTGTTTTTCAAAACAGCATAAGTTTCAAATGAAATTCAGTGGAAAATCTGATCATGGATTTTTATAACATGTCTGCTAGTTTTCCAAGAATTACCTTAAATTTCCATGCAGTGAATTTGAAAATGTTTCCATAATTCTATAAATGAGTGCTAAAGCAAAAAAAACATGCCTATTTCACTTTTTTAAATGTCTCTTGTAATCTTTTCTGTAGGATTTTTTTTATACCACATTATTTTGCAACAATCGTATTAAATTCAAGCAAAAGGAACAATTTGAGACAAGTAATCCACATATTCTTTGCAAGAAGAGACTTCTTTTTCAGTCGTACCTTGGCACACAAACACTGTTAGACTGAAAGATGAGTCATCTCAATTTCAGTCCCATCATGCCACACAGAGCAGTATTGCCTGATAGACTCTGTCAAGGAGTCATCATATTGCACTTACATCTAGTCTTGTGCTTATATCTTGTGAAATACTTTTATTGTAAAGAGTTGGCATTTATTTGCTTTGCAGACATTAATAACATCATAGGTACATTATGTCATTGCGTCCATATCCTTTTTATTCAACCCTAGGGAACTGGACAGGTTTAGGACCGCCGTTCCCAACATTTGTGGTATGTAACAAATTAGCAGTAGAGCCCTTCATGTGAATTGCTATATATATATATATATATATATATATATATATATATATATATATATATATATATATATATATATATACATATACATAATCGCCAGCCACTTCATTATATCCAGAGTGCTAGCTTAAGGTTGGACACCCTTGTCACTTTAAAACTGCCTCGAGTCTTTGTGGCAATAGATTCTTCAAGGTTTTAGAAACATTCCTCAGGTTTAGGTACATGTTGACAAGGGAGAATCACACAGTTCTTGCAACTTTGTCTGCTTCACATCCATGCTGTGAATCTCTTACACATTCTAAAAGTGCTCTGTAGGGATTGACATTTTGTTAATTTGGAGCCACTGGAGCACACCAAACTCTTAGTCAAGAAACCAGTTTGAGATTATTTGAACTTTCTGACACGGTTAGTTATCCTGATAGAAGAAGCCATCCGAGGACGGGTTCATTTATAAACAAGTGTACACAAAAGTGACTCATTTCTTGAACATATTAAATACATTTTAGTCACATGCATTGGGTCTTTCAGTTGCTGCACTGAACAGGGAGAAAATCAATTTTCTCAAAATAACCTACTCTATTTTCATTAGTTGTGACAATTAATAATTGTTTGATTTTCTTGACTAATTATAATTGATTGATATATTTTGAAACGTATTTCCTTTTTTGATTTTTTAAAAGATTTTCTAATTTCTTTTCAACTTAGTATTTTCTTTTCTAGAAACTGTTTTACTTCACTGAATTCCTAAATTTGTGTTTATTTCTATATAAAGTAATTTATATTTAATACATTTTAAATTAATAAGCCACATTTGAATAATTTATTTTTCAAGAGAAAATTCAACAAAAAGTTATTAGGGAAATGTTCTTATTCATTACTCTTGGAGTGCTTTGTTTTTTTCACACTGAGTGAGTGATTGCCCGTGCAAATTCTCAGTCATCCGGGTTTAAGCCCATTTGTGGTTAGTGAGTGATTGTTTTAAGTAGGGATGATTTCAGTTCCGATTAAAATCCATCATGAACATATTATTTTCCCCTCACTGAGCAGCCGTCGCAGATACACAGTATGGATATTAGGTATCTTGTCTGGTCTTAATGAAAGGCTCAGAGATGCAGCTTTCCCTCATGTTAGCCCCTGCTGGTCAAATTCAGATCTCGGTCAACTTGGCACCTATTTGCCGTACTTATAAGAGCAAGCGGGTCCATTGCTGACAAGATTATCTTTTGACTCCAGTTGGTTGTCAGCAATCTGGATAACAAAATAATGTCTGTTTTTTACCTTGTCTTGCCTCTGCAGAAATTTTGTAAAAGCCTTTCACTAGCACTGAGCTCTGAAGAGAAAAAGAGAGAACATGCCCAACAAAAGCATATTGAGCAGTTTGTAGTCACATCAAGGCCATTGTTTCTTGGCTCTACAATAGTGAAGGATGTTTGGCAGACAAATCTATACTACTGACAATCTGAACTCCATGCACCCATGCAAGCTCATATTCCCAAACTTAAAAAAAAAACACGTATTTATATTTGCTCTTTCCTGATTTTCTGTTCTTTTTTCAACTCTTCCACACTATAACCAACCTTACATATCAGTTTTTTTTTACACAGAGCTGAGTGTCACATGCATCAGTAATTAATCTGTATTATCTTTTACATGATGATTAAAAAGACTGCATTCATGGAAGCGAAATTGTTTCTTCCTGCTCTCCTCCCTAATTAAATTAAGTATGGATTAACGTACAGCACACACTTAGGATTCAGCTTTTATAAAGAGTTGGGGTCTAAATGATGGATACTGCAGATAATAAGTTTTACCAAGCCACAGCCCAGGGGACATGAGTATGTGTGTTTATCGTGCATACTAGAGCCTTGATATTGGCTTGTTTTTCTGCCCTCCATTACTCTACATCCATTCATCACTGTGTCATCTATTCACTTGTCTGTCCATCATTTATTGTATCCTTCACATTGCTTTAATCCATCAACCTTACATCCAGAGTCAACTATTTTATGATGCACTGCAGTGACTTGAAAAGAAATGTTTTTAGTGTTAATGCAAGTAGGGATGTAGGAATACAAATTATTTTTGTCATGACTGTCGAGAGTAACATTCATCCCAGCTATTAATGTTATCACATTTAGGAGCATTTTCTAAAACTATGCATTAAAATTATTGGAACCAGAAGGTTCTGCAGTGGAGCAAGAAGCATTATAGTTTTCCAGCAGCATACTTTTTTATATCAGTATTATACAATGCCTTGCAAAAGTATTTACTCCCTTTGCTTTTAATCTATCTAGTTATCTTTGACTTTCCCCTGGACCACCATCAAATCCATCATCTTCAGATGGAAAGCACACGTTACCACAACAAAGCTCTCCCCAGAACTCAAAGGCCGGGGGGGGGGGGGGGGGGGGGGGGGGGGGGGCGTTAATCAGACAGGCAGCACAGATACCACAAAGGAGGATCTGACCATTGGACCACAATAAGCCGCACACTCCATAAAGCTGGGCTTCATGGAAGAGTTGCCAGAAAAAAATCCTGGTCCGGTTGGATTAAAATGTAAACATTTTGGCCACCAAAGAAAATGCCATGTCTGCTGCATATCCAACACATCCCATCACCCCAAGAACACCATGTCCATATGGTGGTGGCAGCGGCATGCTGTGGGGATGATTTTCAGCACCTGGGATTGAGAAACCGGGTCAAGGGAAAAATGGATGGTGCTAAATGGTGAGATATTTGAGCAAAACCTGTATGTTTGTTAGCCTGTAAATTGTAGGCCTGATAAAATTAAATGGTGCAAACTTTCAAAGAACTCATTTTAATTCCATGTTGTAGGGCAACAAAACATGAAAAACGCCAAGGGTAGGGAATACTTTAGCAGGCCACTGTATCATTATATCAGTAGGATGTTTTGTCTAAAGAATAGGACCTTGTATCAGAGAGATGACCTGTAGGAATAAATGTAAACTTAACAAATTAATATAAAAAAAAAACATTGAAGTGGCTTACTTTTTTTAGGACAGTAATAGAAACTTAGGAAAAAAAAATTACCACGACGAGAGATTTATGCAAAAGACAATGTTTCACTGGTGGAAATATTTACAAAGATTTCAAAACTGCTGAATACTAAAGAAACTAACATGTAACTAACCTGTCTTAGCTTCACACATGGTGCACACAACAGCATATCGTCTAGGTTTTTAACGAAGTTGTCAGAGTTAGCAACTGCCCTTTAATAAATTACATCACAGTCTAATTACAATCTGCATCCTGAACACACAAAGGAACCAGCCTTCACAATGTTATGTTTCCACATGCAGAGAGGATACCGTAAGCTGTTTTAATTAACCTTAAGGTTGTTTAGAGCTCAAAGTGCAAAATGTGCTTAAGGCTGTTAATGCACGTGTTTTAAATTTGTCTCAATTAATCAGTTGCATTCATGGTTTTGAAAAGAGCAGCTGCTTGTCTGATTATTTTCAAAAAAAGGTTTGTTTTTTTATTATTGTTCTGACAAATGTGAGAAGAGACTGGGTGAGAGTGGTAGCAGTTTTTTTGGACAAACTAGCCCATATACACCAATATAAAAGTTAACTTACTCCACTAGCTGCTGGAAACAGAGGACAGTAACATGTGATGTCTGCCTTTGGGGTCAGTGGGGCCTGGCCTCACGAGATGTCGCTGCGGAGCTCAAAGTTCGTAATAAGCAGTGGGACATGATTGTTCTTTATAGAGTAATATTGTAAAAAAAAGACTGATTCCCTTACTAATAAAATTATGTTATAAATATTTGTGTCTATATATCTAAGTCATATATCTGAGTATATCTAAGTCAGAATAC
This sequence comes from Fundulus heteroclitus, assembly GCF_011125445.2. NCBI lineage: Eukaryota > Metazoa > Chordata > Actinopteri > Cyprinodontiformes > Fundulidae > Fundulus > Fundulus heteroclitus. The sequence goes on from NW_023396901.1 coordinate 561,422, forward strand.
TGACAAACAAGCTCAGTAGGCTAAACCCTCTTGAGGCGCCTTGATATTGGGGCCAGCCCACCAACGTTTGTTTAAATAATGAACAACTGAAATTGCAGTGCGCATGCCCGACACGCTCTCAGACAGCTGTGGGACACAAATCATATGGCCCCAAGCGCGGATGATCCAATCAAAATACTTGAATTGCACACGTTACGTTTAAGTTCTGCCGGATAGTGTGCAACCATCTAGTGTTGGTTGTCCTTGCTGGCTCATTGAAGGATTGATGTGTTCAATCCAGCCCACTAATGTTCAATAAATCAACATTAGTGGGCCTTTATTTGCAATTTTATGTATAAAAAATTTAATTACATTTGGCTTATATAAAATACAATTTCTAGTGTTAGTTTATTCAAATGTATCTGTTTAATTTGAAATTGACCAAAAGCAGGTGGTGCATCAATTCAATTAAATTCAATTTTATTTATATAGCTCCAATTTATGAAGCATGTCATCTCAAGGCACTTTACAAAGTCAAATTCAATCAATTTGCACCACAATTTATGTTTTTTGCTGCTAATAGATGTTGATTTTTTGTGCCCCACTTAATTTCTCATGCCAGAGACACCACTGACAATAACATTAAAGAAACCTTCTGGTGCTGGTCCAAGTCCAACATATAGCTACAATGAACACGTTTGAGTTGACTGATAAATACCAGTTTTACTTACTTTGCCTTGTGCTTGCATTGGCAATAACTCAAATTTTGTATTAGTGTGGTAATCAAATATAGTTTTTGTATAAGCAGCAATATCAACCTCCTAATACTTAACCAGTAAAATGGTTAACGGTTTTCTCTCTGATTGCCTTTTAATTGAACAGACACTCCTCAGAAATCATCATCATATTCACAATGTAGCCACCAAAAAATGAACTCCTAAGTCAAAACATGTATTCTGCATTTTTCCTCACTGCGTGATAATTGCTACCTAAAACTGTGTTGTTGTTTTGTTGTGGTGCAAAGTTTACGGCTTTGGCTTTCTCCCACATTCTAAAACTACACATTGATTGGTTGCATGTTTTGTTCTCCCTGTAATGTACTAGTAAGCTAGGATGTCCTCAAGTTCCATGCCTATGACTGTTGAGACTCTAAATAGGATTACCTGGGTACAGAAAGTCGATTCACGTGCTTAAATCCTCTAAAGATTTAAGCAAAAGCAATACATTTTTCAGCGTGTTGCCGTAACTTGATGTGTTGTGCAAATTACTTCTTCATTGAGAAGCTGCTCAATGAAGGGTTTTTGCCAGAAGATATGGATAGAAACAATTCAGCAATCTGATGTATAGCATAGGGTATTTGCTCATTACAGTACCAGCTGTTTCACATTTGCACAGTATTTGTAACTGCTAACTACAACTGATTTGTTAGTGACTAATTTGACACTCGTGAAAGAGTAGTTTAGTTATAAAACAAAAGCCATTTTTTTTTTCATCTTTCTGCTTCTCTTTCATTTCCTCCTGCTCTATTTATATTTCCCCTGACTAATGTGATTCCCAAAGTTCTGTGTCCTTCTTTTGGTTTCTTTTCCCAAAGTTTCAGTCTGAAATTAGATTCACCGTTTGACATGCGCAACGTTGAAGAAATTGCATGAATGCAAATGTGATGCTAAAGTGGGCTCCTTGTTGCTTTTGCAGGCATTGTAGTAAAGTGTTGAGAGGCTTTTTCGTGTCCCACAATGTGCTTTGTATGTGTGATTCCAACAATTTTCTCTCAACTATTTACAATCCATCTCAGTTCACACAGAAGCTGTGAACATAAACAAAAAGTATGCTGCTTGCATATTTAAAAATGGTCATACAGAAACCTCTAATAAAAGTACAGTTAAATGTGTTTTAATTGAGATCCTGATCAAGTGTGTTGTTAATGGAAAGTTATTTAAGTATTTCTATCATGAAACTGTCTTGAAATTCAGATCAGTAACATGTTTAGGGGGGGAAAACAGTTAAAAGTGCAGCAACTTAATTTAGTTGAGCTTCAAAAATCCAATCCCACCAGCTGGCTTATGTGCCTCCCTTTCTTCCACCTGAAGATCTGGCCCAAAATGACCAAGTCGGGTCTCCACGACCAAGATCGCTTTTGCCTGTCTCGTGCCTATTTATGATGGACATCATAAAATCCACCCAAAAATCCATCTTCCCGGGCATCTCTGTCCACATCTGACCTCAGTCGTCCAAGTCCTTCAAAAACCAGAGTTAGATCTTTGAGACCTCATCAACAAAATGTTGATCTCTTTATTGCTACAATGTACATGTTTGATCTGTGTGTGACAGGTTTCCACCCCAGTTCCCTTCACCTGTAACACAAGGTGCAGGATTTGGTTTGGCAGTGTTTTGCAGAGACATTGTCTGGTTGGTTGCACATAACATGGAACATGGAATCTGGCTCAAAAGGAGCTGAAGATATTCATTTTCTTTTTTTTTCTTTTCTTTTTTTAGAAATCACATGATTTCTACAAGGAATTTCAAATCTATCATATTTAAATGTATCATATAACACGGTATTTTCCTCTTCTATATTCCAATGTTAGTTTGTTAGTATGGTGTAAAGGGTTCCTTCATCTATGCAGCTATTTCTGCAACAGGGTGCAAGCTTATTTTAATACTAAAAGATAATGACATTATTTTTTACTTTCCTGACCAAAATTTTGAGTTTCTGCATACTGTTTAAATAAGAATTTCTATTCTCTGCATTTAGTTTCTTATAGTAGATGTTGAATCAGTCCCATAGTTATTCTTTACCAGACACATTGTTTGATTGAAGGAATTGCTACTTTGCAGTTTTCTCGACCATAAAGTTTGTGTGTGACATACAATTTGTTTTATCTGGACCTTTTCCCAGTGACCCCTGTGCGCAGATCAGATTTTTACATAACCGTGTGAACCAATGATGTAATGTAATGATAAATGTCTGATCCACACATGCAACAGACAAATAGACATTGGCAGTGAAAGCTAAACAAGAAAGCATGTTTTGAGGAAGATACTGCATAAGAAACATTGCAGTAGTGCAAATATGAACATGTGCATATCCTCTGGCATGTGTTGAACGCCCAGAGGAATGGATCTCCCAACAAACAGTGGGAACACCTAGACATGGAAAAGCATGATGGTTCTTTGCATTGCAGATGAATTGAAAAGGAATTGCTTGCAAAAAATGTAAAGTTGGTGTGTTGACGTTTTTGGGGGTGCCACAACATCTGTTTCTTAAATGTTGAGCATTCATTTCAGTGAAATCTTGTCTTAATTTTGCCTGACTCAGCATTTACTTGATCATTGAAATGACTAACTAACATTGTCTTATATCCGGCAGTGGTATTCTATGTCTCCAAATCCTCCGACTAAATTCTCCAAGCCATTCCTCTGCTCAGCCCCTCTCTCCCAGGCCCAAGCCATCTGCTCCATGCGCCCTGACATGTGCATGAGCGCTCAGGAGAAGCCCAGTGGAAGTAATCGTCTGTTACCGCTCAGGCTTCAACATGTTGTCTCCCCCACTGCACCTACCCCTCTACCTTGCAACAAACCTTCAGTGTGTGTGTGTGTGCAAGAGTCAGAAAGGGAACAGGAGGGATTTAATGTAAGGGAAGAAGAGAAATCGCTCATATTCCCTCATACAGAATTGAAACAGAGTTGCACGCACTCTCTCCGCACCTGATGCCCAACACATGCCTATGCATAGACCGCACATATGGAGTGACTTCCAGAGGTATTTTTATTGCTTGAACTTATTCACATTACGGACATTATTGCCCGTTATTTTCTAAATTGTTGACTTCAGAAGGCAAGTGGATTCATATTTGACCGAAATATCCTGGAAGAATGTAATTTTAGGTTTGATTTGATTAGAAACGTTTATTAATTTGAATCACCTGCTGCCTTACAAGAGAAATATATTCTAAAGATGCGACACCTTCTGCACTTGACTTTTTAAAGCCTTACTGTTATGACGTAAACTCATTTTTAGATTTTGACATCTATATCTAAGTTAGGGTGAGTACAGAGTCTCTCAATCACTCCTACACTATCTAGCATTCTTACAAAATCCTACTTATCTCAGTCATCCTATCTCCTCCACACCGATGGAAAATAATGTTGGGTCCTTCTTGGGCTCGAAGGTGTCAATCACACAAATTGGAAAAAAGTCTATGTATTGTTTTTTTACCCATCCTTGTCAGCCACTGACAATGAGACTGAAGTCTGACATTTGTGAGTTGTGAGGTGATTATTTTGAAATTATAAACCATGTGAAGGTTGGTAATGTCTTTTCCTGATTTTTCCTCCTCTTCCCTAATTCTCGCTAAATCCCAGGCCCTCTATTTTGTTTGAAAGCATGATGAACACGTTTTGCATTTCCCTATGTCTCTCTTCCCATAGGCGCAATTTGGAGGCATTGGAGCTTCTCCCTACATGAGAGCCCTCCTTCATTAGAAGCGAGCGAATGCTAATCTGTATCGTGAAGGAGGCAGAGCATGGGATTTCTCCAACATTGTTTTGGCTGAGGATTGCAGATTCTTCATCTCAGCTGTTTAGTTGAGACACTTTGCGTTGCAGCCAGTTATTGTGCGACACAATATTTATTGCAGCTGCTTTGCTAACAGAATTGCAATACATTTCCTTTAAGTGGTTTGTTTTAGGTATTAGCATTGAGGGGATGTGGTGAATTTTAAAATGACTTTATGAATATCTATGGCAGTAGCTCACTTCGGTTACATACAAACGTTTTCCAATTCCCTTCCTGTGCCCTGTTGGTTTATTATAGTTTATTTCTGTATTTTACACTTTGTTTTTGATATATTTATTAGTAAATAAAGCACATGCGTGTCCCAAAACAAGACCACGTGTGAACAAGTATGATAGTGGGTATGCACACAGTAAATAAGGAGAAGCAATGGAACAGAAAAAGTCAGCAACACCCAGAAGAAAGAGGTTAAGTAACCCTAACCCTGTAGATCGGGTTGGTCTTCAACCATGTCGAGCGTTCACTTTGGTGCAAAGCATTGCAGGATGCTCTACTGGCTAACCCTAACAGCAGCTGTGTCAAATGTCGCCATCTTGCTTCCGGATAGTTCAGCAGGAATACCGGCAGATAGCACAACAATATTTATGTCAGATGATCGGGCTGGTACCAAATTCTTCTCTGGCTCAAAAAGGACTAACACTATCAGGACACACGCTCAGTGAATATCGTTCTATTTGAATATGAATACTTTTTTTTTTTTGTTTTTTTTTAAGGTCACAGTGCGTTACTAGGCCCCTTTAAGGGGAACTGGAAAAAACGGGGTAAAATACCAATGCAGGCAATACTTGATTTTTATTGGTGAAGATTTTGAAAGCCAAGAGTAAATTTACTTCAACTTTACAATTTTACTGCACTGTGTATTGATCTGTCAAAAAGAAGCCCCCAAAATGTATCAGTGTTTGCAGTTCTAATGATACAAAATGTGGAAAAGGTCAAGGGATGTGAAAACTTCAAAAATAACTTTATTTTTCTTATTCATGTCATGTTTAGAAGCTATGCATTTTATTAGTTAGGTAGCTGCTTACCTCAAGTTTGACCAAAATCCAGGAATCTCATATTTGAAAGCTGTCTATTTTTTAGCAAAATATAATTAGTAAAAACAATAAGCAGCTAATTTATGCATGTTTTTCTTGCTTTAAGTATAAAATAAAGATATCTTCTCCCAACATGAAAGGAAACTCTTTGCTGAAACCATCTCTCAAGGCCACAGGCAAAGGTAATTTCAGGTTATTTTTGCTGTGAACAACACTGATTAATTTGAATCAAATGCCACCTTAGAAGAAAAATCTCTCCTACAGGCTAGACTCATTCTTGACTTGACTTTTTAACGCCTAACCGTGATAATCTGTAAAAATCACTCCAAGAACTGTGTCTTTCTGCTACGGTTTCCATCTATATGTAAATAAAGGTGAAGCTAAAAAGCTATCAATCGCAACTCCTGCATATACCCTGTTTCTTCCCACACACCTTTTTGTCTGCAGATGTACTGGACTACAACACTGGATTAAAATGTAATAAGAGTTTGTATATCGTATGTGTATATTTGACACACACACCCCCCCACACACACACACACACACATCAGAAAAGTGAAAATCTTGACAGTTTAGAAGTGCAGTTCAATCTATCTATCATCACTATCAGAACCAGCTCCAAGCAAAAGCAAACTACACAGCATCTTAGAGCCTTCAAAAAAAGGGCACTACAATAGTCTCTTAAACCAGCTTTACAGAGTAGTTTTATTGGACAAGTGATCATTATTCTTAACACATACCATAAAATGTTTGAGATTTAAAATCGTATGTTGCACTGTAAACACGATAAGTCTGATAATACTCTTTAAAACACTGTCGACAACAGGGAAAAAAATTATTAATCGTCCCATAATTAGGCTATTTCAATTTATTTTTTTAAAAAACTACATGGAGTTCAAGGTGCATTCTGTTAGATAATTTTCCTCCTATGCTTAACAAGTATTAATTTCTGAGCCAGGGGGGGCGTGAGAGAATTTCTGAACCAACCGATGCAGACATAGACATTTGCCACAAGTATTTAAATCATGTAAAGCGAATGCAATTCAACTAATCAACAAATGATCAAATGAAGTGTGGCAGAAATTGCTTTGTAGCTGTAAAATTAGGATGTAATTGAACATTTAATTTTATTTTCATGATACGATTCAAAAATGAAGATGTACATTCACACAAACGGATATATGTCAGCCATTATTATTTTAATTTTAATGATCGTGGCTTAAAGCTGATGAAAACCCAATAACCAGTTTCTAAGACAATTATATGAAAATGTTCCAGGGGAGTCACAACAAGTATATTGTTGAAGTCGATTACAACTGCTTTATCCAATCATATTAGGGTGAAGTTTAGTGGAAGGAAAAAATGTGTTGTGGAAAAAGCAAGAGGAATAACAGCAGCATTGAGAAAAATAGAGGAGCAAAGCCCAGAGCTTGGCAAAGATTCAATAGGTTGAAGGGAGTGCTTCAAAAGTCATCACACAGCAAAAACTAGAAACTGGCTACAACTGTTCTATTCTGTATGTTAACTCACTCCTGAACTGCGATGTCAGAAGTGTATTGCCTGGGCTCAGGAGAAAAGGAATGGACTTCAGGTTACTGTCGAAAGAGTTCATCCCATAAAGAATATATGGAGTACTGTCAAGAGGAAGACAAGAGACGCCAGAGCCATTGATAGAGGGGAGTGGAAGACACTGAAGCAACCTGGGCTTCCTTAATAGCAGTTCCAAAGGCTGGTGGTGTCTGTGCCATGCTGCACTGATGGAGTAATTTATGCAGAAGGAGTCCCTACCAAGTACTGATTGTACATTATGTACATGACATGAACAGACTTTTTACTAGCCTAACACTTTTTTTTATCTTTTTTTGTTTTGGTTCTATCCAATTTCTTTTTTGGTTCTTGAGCATCCAAATTAAAATTAAGACTGTGTGTACCAAATATGTATATTAATTTTACTTTTTATTTTAGTACTGTCACAAATTTAAACATTGGTGATATTCTAATTGGTTGAGATTAAGCTGTAAATAATATTGGTAATGTAATATATACAATACATAAACATTTGAACAGTAATTATACAAATGTTTAGTTGAGCTGGGTTGATTGGTCCCCAAATTCTGCTTAGGCCCCCCATACTGCTTTGGATTGGCTCCATTCATTAGGTTTCCCATTTAAGACACACGCAACTAGCAGTGTGAATCTTCATTGTTAAGTAGGAAGAGCTTTTGTGTGATGGCAGTACTGCGCTTCAACAACGTGACTGCATCCCGAGAACAGAGGGGGAGAGAGAGAGACTGGGGTTGAGAGGGTGGTTGCAAATTTATTTAGATCTTCCCGGTTGATCCAATGAAGCCAAGACAATGCAAGTGCGACCCCCACTGGCGCCGACTTGTGCATGCCTCCTCTTCATCTTTACCAAGACGCACGCTGGGTAGATTTTTTTTCTTCCTTTTCTCTCTTTTCAAACGCTTATGTCCACTTTCTTACTCCATCCTGCGGAGAACAGCTGCAGCCTGTGCTAGAAATGTAATGAAATGGTCAATAAGCGGAGGGTTATGGGATGATTTATCCACTGTTAACGGCTGATCGCTCGTCCTGAGATGGGATGGAGAAGTTGTTCCAACCAAAACGCCGCAATGTGTTATCCATCCTTTACAAAATAAAATTAAATAAATAAATATAGATTTTTTTTTAAATCCTAAAACGCACAATTGTCATTTATTCATCCATTTAAATCCCTTTCAGATCGATGATTTTGAGCTTATATGTTCTACGTTTTTTGCCGGGGTTTTAAATTTTATTTTTCAGACTAAACGCGGACTTGAGTAGAAGTGCGCACTGCAGCAACATTATGAATTAATAGAGATTAACGCTCTCTTTTTTTTTTTTTTGTTAGCCCAAACGTGTTAATATCCAAGTTCTCATGCGAACAGCTGTGCTCGCTCCCCGTGTGCTGCTGCACTTCGGGCGAGGAACGCTTTAAAAGTCACACCGTGTCGGCTGATCAACAGAGAGAATAGGGATAAAAAAAATGGATGGAAAGAAAGTACTTACAGCATCTTCCTTCCACAGAGCTCCAAAACAGCGGTTTGAGATGACATTGCAACAGTCCACTCTCTCCCTTGAACATGCAGGGGGGAAAGAAAAAAAAATATCACAGAATCTCTGGTAATGAATAATTCCAAGCGCGCTACAACAACAAAAAGATGAATGAAATCCCCTTGTTTTACCACCTCACATTGAGGTGAATTAAATCACTGTTTTTTTCCTCTCGTTTTGTAAATCCAATCTTCATCGTGTGTGTGCGCCTACACTGCTGATTCTCCACTGCAATCTCTGTTGGCCCCCGCGCATTGTAAGGGGAGGGGGGCGGGGTGGGTTCGGGGAAGGTGCGGGGGGGGGGACTCAACTTGCCTCGGTGTGATTACAGCTCCCTGTGTCTCGTTATTCCTTGTCCCGCGAGGGGAGAGGTGGCGCAGCGGGGGTGGAAGAGGCAGACGAGCGGCTGCCGGACGCACGCGGAGACGCTCAATGTACATGGGGCTATAGCTGCGTACAGTTGGAGGTGCTCCGGGCAGCGAACAGGATGCGAAACGCGCGCGGGAATCGTGGTTTCTCTTCTCGCGAGCGTGTGCGCGCGAGCCGAATGCGCTCCTGTGTGTGTGTGTGTGTGCGTGACCGCGCGCTTCTGCAGATGCAGCGGCAGCTGGATAGACGGACCGGTCCGTCTGTCTCCGGCTCAGCTCTCTGCGCTAAAGCGCCATCAGCAAGTCGCTCACTTTAAAATAAGGATAATAGGGAACGATTTGAAAGGCAGCAGGGGAGCATGTGACATTTCGCCATCAGATTTAACAACAATCGCCTCCTTTTTTGACAACAAACGTCCCCTCCAGTCATGTCTTTTGGGATGCTTAAAGTCTCAACCCATGCAGAAAACTCAGCGCTCAACAGAGCTGATAAGTGGCGCATAAAATAAAATATTAAATGCAACATGAATGTCAGCGTTCCCTCTTTTTCCAGCTATGGGAGAATAACTTGACACGAGCTCACTTTTGTGTGTGTGCACGATCTGTGAAGTGAAACAAAAGAACTATAGTGGGCTAATAAACAGATTTTGTAAAATATTTAACGTGGGAAACCTCAAAATATCTTTGGTGTACCCTATTGTGCCTTATAAGACGTATTAATACTCTTTGTGCTTCTACCTTAAAAGCGTTTATTTAAAAAATATATATTTCAACAACAAACTTGAGGGTACTTCACTGGGTTTATGTTATTTACAGACCAACTCAAAGTAGCATAGAATGGTAAAGTGGAAAAAAATGTTTTGACAACATTATTTACAAAATAAAATTGAAAATTATATTCATGCATTCACTCCCTTTTATTCTGAAAAATGGCTCTTGAGAAATCTCTCCGTTTATTGATCCCCATAACAAAGGAATGGGATTTCCACCCTTGAGGACTGTTTAATTGACCATCAAAAAACAGAACATGGCAAAACTGCATAAGATGTGGCAGTCAGAACTGTGCTTCTATACTGACAGATTTTATCAAGAGCCTTAAAATCACAGAAGCAGCAATGAGGCCCAAGGTGACTTTAGAGGAGGTGCAACAGATCATCTCAGGTGGGAGAATATGTTGTTGATAGGACAACTGGCCTTTATGGAAGAAGAACTCCACTGTTGAAATAAAGTCCAGAGGACCAATTCAAAGTCCAAGTGTGGCGGTTCTATAGTAAACATTATGGTGGCGGCATCATTCTGTGGGAATGCTTTTTTTTTTTTTTTTTTTTGCTGGGACACAGAAGCTGGTAACGGTTTACAGCAAACACAGGGTAGTTTTGAAAAACTACATGTTAGAAGGCTACAAACAGGTGGAGATGGTCAGAAGTTCACCTTCCAGCAGACCAATAGTTCTAAAAATACAGCCAGAGCTGAGATAGAATGGCTTAGATAAAATATTCTTCTTTTAGTATGACCCAGTCAAACTCTTAGAACTAAAAAAAGTTAAATGTGCAAGTCAACAGACACCCTCCTTTTAATCTGACAAACAACTATGTATTACTTTGTGTTGGTCTGTTACCTAAAATCTCCTGAAATACGCTTAGGTTTGCAGTGGTAAAAAGACAAAAATGTGTCAAAGTTCAAGAGTTTGGAATGTTTTCTGCAAGGCTCCATGATTGTTCTGAGTCGTCATCCATTTTAATTCCACTGATTCAAGATCTGAGATCCTTTCGCTCAACAATGGACCAAGCAAGGGGCAGCATAGAGCGCACCAGATTCGGATGTGTTGGAGTTAAAAATGGCGGATTTCTTTTTAAGACACTCTCAGCATGTTATGGAAGGCACACATAAATAGTTTGGATACCTTTCTGCAAATCTGAGCTAAATGGGCATCATCAGTCTAGGGAGGAATAGGCTCTTTAGCCATCTGAATTCGGGCCTTTATGGGGCAGCTGGCAAAGTTTCTCATTTTTACGTCAATTAAACTACTTTACCAATACGTTGGAGGGGAAATAATAGTTTCTTCTGATCTGCAAATAATGAACAGTTTGTTACCATTTTTGGAGTAAATAAGAGCATATTTTTGGCTTGGCCATTCAGCGATAATTGGTCATTAGCTAAGTAACTCAAAATTAATGTGTTGATATAGGAAATTGTGCCCAAGTGTTTTTAGGCTGTTGGGAAATCACCAATTTGCCCTCACAGTGTTCATTCAAGCTTGAGAAAAATATGTGAATGAGATCAGATGAGCTTACAGTTATATTAAGCCTTTACTTCCAGGATGTCTGTTGTTTATTATAGGATGTGAAAAACAAGAGTGGTACTGCAGCATTGTCACAATTTTGTGCCTGTGAATTGTTTGGTATGATGCTATAGATCAAGTGTTGTCAGTTCAGAGTTTTCAAACCTATAAAATCATGAAGACAGTTGTCATTTCTGAACAAAATCAGTTACTTGTAAAAAAAAAAAAAAAAAAAAAAAAGAGAGGCATATTTGCAATCACAAAGCTGTTAAATAAATAAAATGAGTTTTTGCTTTTAAGCCCTCCTATGTCATTCAACAGAAAACCCAAACACTTTGATGGCAGTTAAAGCCATGCACTTAAACAAACTAGAACATGCTGTGACTTCTGTAAAACAAGAAAACATCACAAAAGAAAAGCATAATATTTTTGGTGTTTTGTTTGCTAGTAACCCATGATATAGTTTGCATAACATATATTATGGTAATGGGAAATAAACATGTTGAGTGCAACCTATTTCCCACCATCATAAGCATAATCATTTGGATTTAACTAACCTCTACTGGGGCTTAAAATCAAACTCAGTATCTCAGTCAGATGAGACTAAGCTGACGTCAACAAACACTTCAGGTGGTGCCAGGACTTTTTAAATAAAAATGTCAGTGCCTCTGCCAGAAAACAGATAATATATCATTACTTGATCTTTGGGACAATGATCCAAATAGGTCAAATTAACACTAAAGCTGTTTACCCAAAGTGTGAACCTTTTGTTTAGGCCATTTGTGGCACCAGTGATTTGTGGAACTACATTCTATCTTTTATTCCTCCTCACTGGTCATCTGCAATCAAATTAAAGCTTACATTGTCTTATTTTTTTTCAATGTAATGTATTGCTACGGCATTATAAGGCTAAGATACTTTGAAGACCAAATTTACCCATTGTGGGACAATAAAGGTATTTCTTGTCTTATCTTAAGACTCACATTTTTCCTTGGGGATAGAGGGCCCTGTAACTATCCATCCGCCTGTCTGTCTCGTTTTGCATTTAAGCATGGTCAGCATTTAAGAGTTTCTCTTCCAGCTCTCGAGATATGAGTTTTCCGATCCCTGTCGCATAGTGAGAGGAGCATGGAATACAAAGGAAGTTCAGAGAGACCGAGGCAGAGGGAAGGATGGAGGAGTGTAGTTGCATACAATAATTCAGGCTTCACAAAAGTTTATATGCTCGGAATTCACACCTGACCGGGCAAACAACCATGAAACTCTGCTACCGCAGAGCAGGACACTCATGTATGATGCAACTGTGGGAGTGTGCATAGTTTGTGTTTTTATACTGCTGACTGATTCATATTCGGGCTGAGTTGTAATATAAATCCATACTGTCCCCCCAACTGCAGCATTTAAAATAGGGTTTCTCACCATTTTGATATCAAGCAATGATGCTATTCTTTCTTGTGAAGAAATTTCAGTCAGTGCACATTCAGTGCACATTTCAGTCTACCTGGTGAATATGTTACTGTACAGGAAGAGGCCTTAGTCTTATTACAAGCTATATTAACTAACCGACATTGCAGTATTCCTGAAGCAAGGCTGAAATAAAAGTGTCACAAGGCTCGGATAGGTCATTACAAAACATCACCTCACAGATACATTTCTGTGAGAAGGTTGTCATTTTTGACTTTTTGGTGGAACATTGGTAATACAACATGGATTCAGTTGATTTTGAAGCAGATCAACCTTTTGTGTTGTTAGAATCCAAATCCAGCTTCAAATTTATGTAGAAAAAAAACCTATGTGCTTAAAATTCGGGTCAGTGCCAGTAAACCAAACATTTTATCAACTATCAATTCTTCCGGGAGCAGCGGTAAAAATATGCAACCGAAATCATGCCAGAGGCTTACTGATGGGGGTAGAAGTTTGTAATTGAGGTAGAAATTGCTATGCTCAAAAAAAAAAAAAGTATTGAAAGTCAAGAAATATTCGCATTGCTGACCAGAATGAGTGTACGTAAACTTCTGATCAGAATTGTTCATGTGTAGCTCTCACAACAAAACATCACTGGGTCTTATCCAGAACAAATTATAAAGTAAAATTAAATAACGGTATTTATCTCAACTTTATTTAACACTGAAAGGTTAAAATACAAAGGTAAATTGTTCCATAGTTTTGGTGTGATGACAAAACTATAAAACTATGTGCAGTCTTTGTCTTTGGAACAACTAATAAAAACTGATCTGCCGACCTGCGCAAGAGAGCGGGAGCGTGCAGATAAAGCAGGTCTGACAGATACTAGGGGACAAGGCCATGTAGACAATCAAAAGCACATAAGGGAACCTTAAATCCCATCCAAAAGCGAGCTGGTAGGCAGAGATGCTGCTAAAACAAGAGAAATATACTCTAGTTTTTTGGTATCAGTTAAAAGATGAGCAGCAGCATTTTGGACCAGCTGTAGTAGAGCCAAAGAGGTTTTATTAAGTCTAGTCTAAGGTGCATTGCAATAATTTAAACTAGTTGTAATAAAAGCAAAGATTAAAATCTCAATATGATACTGTGACAGGAATAGTTTTACATTGGCCAGATGTCTCAGGTGAAAAAAGCTGGACATGACCTCAGATTTAATCTGAGCATCAAAGTTAAGATCACGGTTCAGTTTTACAGTCTGTGTCAGATACTGACTTAAAGTAGCAAGGTCAACAATGATGTTGAAGACATCACTTAGCACAAACAACACGGCCTCAGTCTTTTTATCGTCCAGGTGTGAGAAATGTATTGACATCCACAACTTGATTTCTGCAATTCATTCAAGTAGTTTTTCATAAGAGTACCTATTTTCATTTCATAGTGCCATAAAATGTTACTGTCGTCTGCATAAAAATTAAAGGCTATGCTGTGTTGTCTGAGAACTGACCTCAATGGTAGTAGGTAAAGGGTGAAGAGAAGGGTGCCCAGAATAGAGCCTTGTGGATCTCTGTATGAGAGAGAGGTGCGACATGTGACTCAGAGGTTCCAAGATGAACACAAAATAAAAACATCTTCTTTTCCAAAGCTGTGAGGGCTATCGGCCCCTGCTGAAGATCAACAACCCATTTGCCTAGTTCATAATCTGCTACACGCGACAGCATCATCTTCCTGCTGAACAGAGTCTACACTCATCTGGACAAGCCGGCGAGCACTGTGAGAATCATGTTCTTTGATTTCTCCAGTGCTTTCAACACCATCCGTCCGGCTCTACTGGGTGAGAAGATGACTGCAATGCAGGTGGAGGCAACCATTGTGTCCTGGATTGTAGATTACCTTACTGGCAGACCACAGTATGTACGCCTGCAGAACTGTGTGTCTGACAGGGTGGTCAGCAACACTGGGGGCCATCAGGGGACTGTCCTCTCTCCCTTCCTCTTCACCCTTTTTACCTCAGACTTCAGCTATTATTGCATTGAGTCCTGCCACCTTCAGAAGTTTTCTGATGACTCAGCAATAGTTGGCTGCATTGAAATGGATGATGAGAGTGAATATAGGACAGTGGTGGGCAACTTTGTCACTTGGAGTGAGCTGAACCATCTGCAGCTCAACGTGACAAAGACTAAGGAGCTAATAGTGGATATGAGGAGGGCAAAAACACTTGTGACCCCTGTTTTCATCCAGGGGGTCCGTGTAGACACTGTGGAGGAGCATAAGTACCTAGGAGTGTACTTTAATAATAAGCTGGACTGGACTAGAAACGCCGAGGCGGTCAATAAAAAGGGCCAAAGCAGACTCTTTTTCCTGAGGAGGCTGAAGTCCTTTAACATCTGTGGGATGCTGCTAAGAATGTTTTATGAGTCTGTTGTGGCCAGTACGATCTTCTTTGCTGTCTCATACTGGGGCAGTGGGCTGTGGGCTGCAGACAACAACAGACTAAACAAACTGATCAGGAGGGCCGGGGATGTTGTGGGGGAGAAGCTGGACACTCTGACGGCAGTGGCAGAGAGGAGGATGCTGTCCAGGCTACAGTCCATCTTGGACAATGTCTCACACTCTCTCCATGACACACTGGCCCAGCAGGGGAGCTCCTTCAGCAGAAGACTCCTATTACCCAGATGCACCACAGAGCGCCACAGGAAATATTTTCTGCCTGTGGTCATCAATCTCTACAACGCCTCCCTCAGTGATTCAGACACCCCCCCTGTAATTGACATTTATTCATTCTTTTGCACATTGTCACTAACACTTTATTTTATATATATATATATATATATATATATATATATATATATATATATATATATATATATATATTTTTTTTGTGTGTGGAATGTTTTATATATATATATATATATATATATATATATATATATATATAGATAGATAGATAGATAGATAGATAGATAGATAGATAGATAGATAGATATAAAAAACTGTTTGTATATGTGGATATCTGGAGCGTGTAACGAAAATAATTTCCCTCTGGGATTATTAAAGTATTTCTGATTCTGATATTACAAACACTACTGGTTACACAGGTTTCTGATCTGATGTAAATCAAATTTATACTGCCTCTTACTTGCAAATGTGTATTAGCACACTCCATGCAAATTCCACAATTCTGTAACAGAATTCATTGCACGATATTGTAGTTTGCTGTCTGATTTTCTTTTTTATTTACCTGAAAAAAAGTCCATTAGCTGCTAAAGTCTATGTGCATGCTTAATTCTGTGCAGGGAGGTGATGTGGTTGGCCACTGCAATAAACTTGTTTAAATAAACAAAAGAAATTAAGATTATTTCTTGTGCATTCTGTCTGCCTCACCAGAAATTGCATTACGGTAACACATAATGACAATTATTAAGCTTCTTGATTCTTCTTGAAACAGAAAAAAAGATATGATGGCCCACGACGGCAAAAGGTAGCTGTTACATCTTACAGAACCAGAATCACACAGTGATCTGGTTAGCCACATCTGTGGCTAAAAGAGCATAAAAATAAAATAAAAAAAAACTCAACAGTGCTGACTCAGTTCTGTGGCATAGTTTAAAACCAGAACTGGAGCAACTCAAACACCTTGTCCTTATTCAAGAAAGAACTCAAGTGATGATAAACCCTTTTCTCCACAATCTTACAGAGGAAAGGGGGTTTAGAAATTGACCTAAAATTACTGCACAGAGTTGATAAGACTCTAAGCCATATAATGAGAATATATAATAATATTAGAGTTTTTGGTTGATATCTAGGGTACTCATAGAATTGAATTGTATGTAAATAAAATATTTATTTCCTCCCATAAGCAGATGTGATAACATACTGAAGTTCTTATCCAACAATGCTTATTTGTTTTTAAAATGAACTATAGAGCAAACTATGTAGTCCAAAGGCTAGAAAATCCTCTGTATCCTCTTTAGATATTGATTTGACATAAATGTGTGAGCTGATTGTCTGCATCTGACCAGTGACCTGTTTGTTGTTTTCATTTATT
Source organism: Fundulus heteroclitus (assembly GCF_011125445.2). NCBI lineage: Eukaryota > Metazoa > Chordata > Actinopteri > Cyprinodontiformes > Fundulidae > Fundulus > Fundulus heteroclitus. Next base: position 578,205 of record NW_023396901.1, read on the forward strand.
TGCTTGAGGCAATTTAGAACTCAGACTCAGTCACTCGGCTTTCAGTTATCAAAGAGAGGGTATAATGCACAAGATTTGCACACATCACTATTTCACCATTGTTTTTAAACCAGAAAATAAGTAAACGTTAAAGTTTTTTTTCCCCCGTTTGTGTAATGGTTATGCCAGTGAACCACATATTCAGCCAGACAGAGTTACGTATTCTTAAATGGTTTATTGTGAGGATGAATAATGGCTGGTGAGGCAGGCAAGCAGAGCCAGACTTGAACAAAATGAATTATGGCAGATGGTGCAGGCAGGCAGGCAGGAATGAACAGGAGAACAGAAGATGCAGGTAATGACTGACCAGAACAGGCGATGTGTAACGGGGAACCACCAGAGCGGGCAGAGCAAGCGGCCAGAACTCAGGGGGAAAGCAGGCAGACCTGCAGCATGCAGACACAGGCAACCGTCTTCAAAGAAGCGAATAGAAGAGTCCAGCTGGCTTAACACACAGGAACTAGTAGTGAATGCACATCACACAAGATGAGATCATATCAGATGAGAACAGGCGTTCTGGCAGGGATGAGTTTGCTGTAGACAGGCGAACGGAGTTGACTATTTAGTGCAGCAGGTGGATCTGATCAACAGCAAGGCGTTGGCTGGAAGGAGACTGAGCTGATTGGATAGTGGCTGAGAGGCGACAGGCTGGCAGGAAAAGTCCAGAAAAGTCCAAAGTAAAAACAAAAAAACCTAAAACATGACAGTTTGAAATGTGCCATCCACTCAAATCTAATGATTAATGTCATTATGTTTTGACAACAAAACAAACACGGCTGAAACACAGGTTGAAAAGTGCCCACACTTGCACTGCGATCTGATTTTCAATACTAATGTGTGGAAGTATTATACACTATAGAACCATCTTTTTTTGCAATTATAACTAGAAGTCATTTGAAATTTATCATACTATAAAGACTAAAATGTTTGCAGAGTCCTCTTTGCAAAAATGCTTAATTCCTATATTGGTCCGATGGCGATTGATGTGTTCAAGGCAGTGGTACGATAGGTTAAAAAAAGCTAAAGTAAAACCTTTGTTGATTCTCCTCTGACACTCAGAGCAAAAGCAGGACTTCTTGTGGCTTTCTTTCAACGCTGGCTGTATTTTTACAACACTTCCATAAAGACCAGCTTGTGGAGAGCAGCCCCAACAGTCGTCCTGTCAACAGATTCTTGCATTTGAGCTTTGGAGCTCTGCAGCTACTCTAGAATTACCATAGGCCTCTAGACTGCTTCTCTGCACACTGCTATCCTTGCTTGGCCTGTCAATTTATGTTAATGGCCATCTGTTGGAGGATTTGCAACATTACAATATTGACAGATTGGAACATTGTTTTATTACCTAAAACCTTTCCATATTTTTAATCACTCAACTGTCTAGAACTAGGCCTATCTTTCTAGCACATGAAAATGCATCAGAATTGGGCTTGTGACATGCAAAAAAATATATATATGTCTCATTGAGAAATGCTATATTGTTCCCCATCTTGTCTTCTGATTAATTTTGTTGCATCTTCCTCTGGTACAAGCTGTAGTGACAAGTCAATTAAATAAAAACCTCTGATTTCTCATTACATCCTTCATAATTAGAACAGGGAAATGCTGATGTTCGCAGCTGACATGTAGGTGCTTCCTCAGGCTGACCGTGTTGCACACTAACCATGGACTGCTAATGTTGAAGCCAGAGCTTATGCTCTACTGAACGCAGAAGGACATCATGACATGCCTCCCCCTGATGCGTTCCTACTGGACACATTCCAGACAGTCTGGCTGCTCCCCTTTATGCATAGGTACCAGAGTCAGAAAAAGATGACAGTGATATCGTTTCTTGAGCCTAGTGGTATAATAACTGCGTTTGACCGACTGCTAAAGATGCTAAATCAGCTACTAGGATATTTGCAATGTTTTGTAACACGAGTTTTAGTAGATATACTCCAAGCTAACAGAAACAGGGAAATATCCTTCTCTGGAATACTGATGTAAAACTTGACCTACTTTAGGAATACAGGAACCTAGTTGAAGTTATTGTTTCTTTAAAGGTCCCTGTTGACCTAGTTTTAGATTCTCTCAGTGTGAATGCTTTCTCTATTACTCTGCAGTTTGTGAGATGTATAAATGCAAACTTATAATAAGGTGCAAAGACCATCTAACTGTATCTTTTCCATCTTTTTCTCTCACAACTACTACTTTTAATGTCCTCTTTCCCTCCATCTGTCAATCTCCTTTAAAGATACATGGCAATTATTATAACATATATTTTAAACATATATTTCACCCCTTTCCTTCATTTCATACTCAACCTTTTGCAGGTACACTAAGACGCCCTCAGATTGCATTTTTACCTTTTCTTTTTAAAATAGCTAACACGACCCTTGGCACTGAGTTTTTGAAAAACCAATCGCTTCAGACATTTTTGGTTTGTAAATTCTCCAGATTTATTTCCATCTCTATATTTTAAAACAACAATTGTCCTTCAACAATTTTTTCTGCTTCTATAAACGTAGCAAATTTTCAGACATTTTTAGTAAAAACCTAACCCTAATCCTACAACTAAAATAACCAATACAACTAATTACATTAAATCTGTTCCAGAAAATTCTGTTTCCATGGCACATGATGGGAACAAGACGGTTTCTCTCAGCCACTCTTCAAAATGGGAAAGACAAATGAGTATGCCATTGAAGATAGTGTGTTAGCTAATCTTCATAGGATAAGATTTTTTTTTTCCTTAGCACATTTACCTAAATCTCTAAAAATAATTATTACAAAGTTTAACATAATTTGAGCTGTGGCACAGAAGGAGGAGGATATAGATTTATCTTGTCACCATGTACAGGGGGAGGACAGCAAAGTGGATGTCATGGCTGTTGTTTTAATAACAAAAAAGGATCTTGACATGCGTCTGAATGTGAAGAAATTGGTGAATTGCTTCAGAGGCTAAGTCCAGACGTGTCATTGAAGTATATGGTGTCACCACTGACATGCCTTTGTTTTGTACCGTGCTTCGTACTGAGAAGAATGGTGTAAAACACACAGTATGGCTTCGTGTTTGGCTGATGAACATTTCTACAGCTGGAAGGTCTTGTTTTAAAAATCCCCCCCTTATGATTATAGTTCTATGGTGTATGAGTGCCCACAAGGGGTCACATTATTAGTAGTTGTATCAATTAGAGAGTAGGCCGGGTCACAACAAGCACTTAATACTTAATGTGGACGGAGGTAAATCTTCATCAGCGCAGACAGCGCCTGCATTGCAGAGCATGAGATTAAGCAGATTCATCATTTAGTCATTCCTGTGACATTTGAGAAAGAAAGCTCAGTGTAGATGGGCATGTTGCAAAATGTTCATTACCTGAATCAGCTGGAGATTCAATTTTGTATACCAGTCTCAGAAAGATGAAAAGGTGATCCTGTTCTGATGTTTACCAATAGCAGCCTGTCTTGTGCAGTTATGTGATAAAGGGAGGTGAAGATATCTCCATAGCTCACTGTTATTACACGTCTCAGTGAGAGACTTCACCAACTGCAGCAAATATGAATTTATTTCAAGGCTTTTTACTCATCTTTACTGGAGATATCAATAAATATGGAGGGTGTATTTGTTGACATTTGGGAGATGGTTCAGCTTTCCTGCTGAAAAGCCAGTACTAGTATTAGCCAATATTATAAGAAATGTGGTCAGCTAAAAACATTTATTGCTTCTGCAATGAAAGAAAATGGCTGCAATCTTTAAAGTTGGGAAGATTTTACTTTATTTTATGCTTTGGTGTTACCTAGACTTTATATTGAAGAATATTTGTAAATGTAGTGCTGTATTCAATATTTGGTTTGGATTGTTACAATATGTTGCAAGGTCTTTGCTCATACTACTCAAACTTCATAGAAAAACAATAAAAAATAAAAAAACCCACTGGCATCTCTGCAACATTCCTTTAACACAATATGCCCGTTCTGAAGGAACCAAGGCTTCACATTTTAAATGTACTTTCCCACAGTCCTTGCACCTGCCCTAGGAGCCAGACTTTATTGAGATTTTATAATCTAAAGTGTTAGCAAATCCCAGATGAGCTGTTGAGGTTGAGCTGCAAATCCATAGCCCTCAGTCCTGTTTGCTCTGGTGTCTTCATCTCTTCCAGCCCTCTTCACAACAAAGATTCATGAATCATTCGAGACAGTCAGTTGCCTTTCTGGCTACGATCCAAAAACTTCCAAAACTCAAAGCAATCATGTGACGAAAACACACACACACACTTAGATGACAAATGAAAAGAGGTGGACCATTAGAATGGTGAGTGGGCCGGATTGAAGGTGTCTGTGAAGTGTTCGAGTGTATGTGTGAGAGAGATGGCTCAAGGATGCTAGCAGGAGCACACATGCGGCGCTGCCATTTGTATGGGAGTATGTTTGCCATGTGTGTGTGTGTGCGTGTTAGAGACATTAAAAAAGGGAGAGGAGGGGGTGCTACTAGGTCACCAAACAGCTGTCTGAGAGAGAGAATGGCCTCAAGGGCTGTGCCCCCCCGCCCCACACACACACACACACACACACACACACACACACACACACACACACACACACAAACACACACACAAAATACAAGAAGACAGTCACTGCTGTATTTTCCACGCATGCTCATGCACACACAACTGAAACCAGACCATATGGAGATCAATTAGTTTAACTTTTTTTCCATTTTGAGGCTAAAATACAACACTTCCTGAGGTTTTCCAGCTGCAGTAAATTGGTCATAAAAATCAATTTCTCATTTCTCCCCCTGTGTGAGCGAATCAGGCACACATTCGCTCTCACACATATCTGCACAAGAACATTTACACAAACACAATATGATCAAAAGTTTCATCTGAGCAAACCTGCACACAGATGCACACAATGGCATGCTTCACGTAAGGGGACACTCACTGTTAGTTTCTTTGAAGGCTTGACAGAGCCTTAGAGAGAGAGAAGGGGGATATAAATCAACAATGTTCATCAGAGGAGAGGGATATTAATGAATAAAGACAGGCAAAACAAATGAGCAAAGGGGAGTTTGCTTTTTTTAGAGAGTGAGAGGGATAAAAAAAGAAAACTAATAAATTGGATAGAGTCAGCCAAAGGTAACAAAATTAAGATGCCGTCCGCGTAAATGCCGCTGAGGTCTCATGCAATATCAGGCGTTTTCAGTATAAGCCATCTAACTTACTGTCTGTCGTTCTGGAGATCCTACAGAACAGGGGGACAGTCAGACGCTGCAGTTAGGTTTCTGCTCTATTGTAAACAATGCAAATTGCTCTTCCCAGCTGGTTGGTCCCCATTTGTGTTATATTTCCAGAAGAAAAGTGTTATTTTTTGTTAGTTATTTTCAGACATCTCCATGCCAAGGCTTTGACTAGACCCAGGCCAAAGCCTACAATACCGCTTTTTACATATGTGAGGTATGTGTGTACTTATGAAGCTGAAAAAGCTTGGAAGCAATATCTTGCTTCATGCACACAGATTTTTTTTCTAATAACTCTGGGCAGTTATTGATAATCCTATAGTTTTGGGAAGGCTGGGTAGATGTTAGGCTTACTGCTGTGTAGATAACAGACAAGTTGAAAATTCATTAAAAACTAGTGAGGGCTTACATACCGTTAAACAAAACCAAATATATGTCTGGCTTGGTAGCTGTGCTGCTCCAATGTGGCCTTGGGGCTCAGGGTTCCTGGGGTGTGCCTCTTTTGGGTGGGTGTCCTGGCGGGGCCTTGGGTGTTTGGGTCCTGTGGAGTATGTTGCTGGGGTTTTGGCCGGAGCATGCTATAATATATATATAATATATATATTTAATATATATAATTATTCTTATGTCTGTATGTGGCTCTTTGTGCTGGTGCTATCCAGGGAACAGGGCCAGCATGTCTCGGGCGAGCTGGCTGACTGGAGTGGGGATGGTCCAGGGAGCGGGTGGGTGGATGAGATGTGTGTCCGAAGCACGGGGGGGGGGGGGGGGGGGGGTTGTTGGCTCTCAGGACTCATGCTTGTCTCTAGCCTTTGGCCCTGCAGAATTTGGTGGCATTGCTAGTGTTGCCTCCCTCTCTGGGTAGGTTTTTGAAGAATGGGGGTGCCTATTGGAGCCAGCGGGGGAGCTGGCTTCCTGGGAGGGCATGTTGCTCCCCAATCACTTCCTCCCCGTACCCGGACACCTCTCTCTGCCTGCTCCATCACACTGCCACACATGTAGGACCTTAGGGAGTGGGGACGTTGCTTGGGAGTGGGTAGGATTTTCCTTGGCCCCAATTAGACACTTTCATTTATAACATTCTCACAACACATATTTAGGGCATGGGTTGGTGGAGGGGTAAGGCATCTGGGGAGGGGGGGTGGGGGTGGGGGGGCTGATTGTATAGGCCTCACCCCTGATGGTTTCCTCTGCCCCTATTCTGGGTGGGGTGGGCTGCGCAGGGCATACCCCTTTTGGCCCTCCCAGTTTTACTGTTGTGTTTGGATGGTGGTCTCCTCCATCCTAATGATGGGGTCCACCTCCCAGGACCGGAGGTTTTTTGTGGGTAAAAGTGCATGCATGTGGGGGCTCTAGGGTGGGAAGGTGTAAATGTAACTGCGTACCTGGTTTTCTGTTTGACTTTTTGTCAGGTTGGGTTTTGGACCGCCCCATCTTCTGGGACATCTCAGGTCTCCACAATTTGTGGAGCCCATCCCCCCATGTCCTCCTACCCTTCGCTGGTGCGTTGGTGGCCCTTGGTGTCCGGGGCTGGGTGCTCAGGTGTGAGTTGACTTACCCCTAGCGGATGCTTCACGGGGCCTGGGCCCCGTGGCTCTGTTGGGGCCCCTGGCGGGGCCCGTGGCTCTCCAGCACCGCTGGGTGCCCATGCGCTCATCACCGCAGCTCCCAGGGGCTCTGGTACAGTGGCTAATGGGAGGTCTACTCCATGCAGAAAGACCCAGGGTCTGCATGGTAACAGTGCTACCCACTGTGCCACTGTGCAGCCCTGCACATAACTTATTTACATATTTTCTGTCTGTTATAATCCTTAGGTGTTTGTGTTTCTTTTGTGTTTCAGTTTCATGTTGTTTGTGGTCTAGGTGTCGTTTTATCAGTTAATTCTTTTATGTTTAGGTTCTTATTTTTTGTGTTCTGTTCATTGTACATTTAGATTTATTTCTAATTGATCTCTGTTTGACTTTCCCCACTTGGTTATGTGTTCCCCTGTGTCTTAGTTCAGCTCCCTCCATATTAATTAGTCTTCGTCCCTCAGTCTCCCTGTTTACTCTCTCCCTTAGCTACTCCATATAACTCCTGCACACCTTGATCCAGTGTCTCCGCATAGCCTTCAGTATTTAAGTTCACTCTTGGGCATTGTTCTCTGGATTCAGCATTCAGTAGACCAGTCTCCAGAGTTTCTGTTAGGGCTCCACTGTCCATGCCTCCTGATAAGTCACACTATGGGTTCTCTATGCATCCCAGTCAGCTTCCTCACAAGGCTTTCCATGGGTCCTCCATGGCATCCCGACAAGGCTCTCTGTGGGCTGAAAACCTTTAAATATTCTGAGTGGGTTTTCCCAGTCCCCTGGTGTGCTTCCTCAAATATTTTGCTGACACCAATCTGCAGAAATCCTACCTTGCTGCTGGTGGCTTCCTGACCTCCTTTGTCCCTGTCTATTGCCTCCTGATCTCCTACACCTTCTATATACTTCCTCTGGACAGCCTCCTTGGTTGCTGTAAGTGTTTGGGTTTCTTTAATGCATCTGTTTGTTCTCTAGGTGTTGCTTTATCTTTTGGTTAAACATTTACTTTTGTCTTGGTTAAACTCCCTCTATTAATTACTGTCCATCCCCTAGTCACCCTGTTTGCATTCTGCCTCAGCTACACCACATATCACCTGATGAGCACACCTACATCCAGGATCTCTCGTCAAACGTTTCTCAGTATTCAAGTTCCCTTTTTGTCATAGTTATTCACTGTATCCTTCAGTTTTACTGCCACTTACACTGACTCTATGTCAATTATGTCTGTTGCTCTGCCTGTTGTGTCTCTCAATCTCTAAATTTGTCTTTTGTTATTTAATTCTGCAATTCATGTTGCTGCTCCTGAGTTACTTTGGAGGACTGCCGTATGAACACTTTGAAAGGGGTAGAAACTTATTTAGTGCTCATCTAAGTAAGTGGCATTAATTTGCCTGATAAAAACCCCCCAAAAAAACAACAACTATTAGCCGATTCTGTCATTTACCGTATAAAACTTCAAGAGCCTCTTAAACTGTTAAACTAAGAGGCTGCAATGTTGATAAATGTGAAGCTTAAAGGACTTGTCTAAACCTGGATTCTATGTTGATGCAATCTTTGTCTAAAATGGCAACTAGATGATGTTTCATCAGACAGCATTCCCTTTGGCATACGGTATAGGGGTCTAACATTATGAGCTCTTATTATGCCCTTAAGAAACATATAAAGTCAACTTTTCTTAGTTTAATCATTACATTAAAAGAGTCATAATTTAATGCTATTGTGAACAATTACAAGGAGCTTCTCCATTCCACCACACCACAAGGAGTGAACTCACCATTACCTTATTGTGCTCACTTTAATAATAAAAAAATAAAAAAACTGAAATTTGATGACTTTTCCTAAATTAAAACCTGCATTAAAAAGTAAAATGTTACCTTTATTAATATTGCCATGTGAGCTATATAAAAAAAGAAAAAAAAAGTTGTGAATATTGTCTCCAGTCATTTTCACCCAAAAGTGTTTTTTACGATGGCTGAGAGGTGCAAACACGCTGCAAGTACATAAATTGCATTGCACGCACAAAAAGGCACTCCAAATACAAAACAGAAGCTAACACAAAAACACGCAACGGAAAACTGCAGCAAAAGAGAAATGCTGCAATCACAGAAATTAGACACACAAAGTGCAAACATGCTGCAAACTCAAATTATGCTGATCCACAATTACACAAGACACACGCAGAATGTTGCAAACTAGCTCCACATAACGGAAGTGCTCCAAATCACCAGGGGAGTCGACCACCAACCAAGTTATAAGGGATCAGACCCGGCAGCCTTACGAAACGTTTAACGGGACACACAAAGGAAGCTTGGCTAGAAGAAAGAAAAGCTACGTTTTCCTTCAAGTTTATGATATTTCAGAACAGCAACATTATTTTTAATACATACATACTAAACGATTACAAATTTTAATCGCAATTGATCGCATATTTTATCTTTTTTTCTGAAAGTGTAAAAGCCTATTTGGGCATTTTACTATGCAATTTTGCAATGAATGACACTAGTGAAAAAAAAAATTTTTCTTCAAGCACTTTTATAGAAATAGTATTAAGCATTTACATATAAAATACATTTTACATTTAAATAAAGTCACAAGTTTTATTGTTCATTTTTTTTCACTCTCTCTCACACACATAATCCTAAACTTTCACATCAACAATAATTTCATTGTATATTTTTGCATGCCGTTTATTTCCACATTCATACACAGTTTTTTTTTAAAGCCTGGAAAAAGGTTTTAAATTTCCAGGTCATTCCATAGTCTTACACTTTGCCTGCAACTGGGCAGGAGCTTAATAACCATGGTACTTCATTTGGCAATGTAATACAGCCTTAGTTTGTCACATACAGAGACAACAATTTAATAAGCATTAAAGTACGGTTTATGGATTGGGATTCTGGAATGTTATCAGGGTGTAAAAACTCATCTTCAGAACCAGTCTCTGCTCAAAATGGTGATCTACACCACGTAATCTACTTTCAGCAGTTATCACCGGTTATTGCAGCCCTAAACTGCAGAAAATACGGCCAGAGCTGTTTCCTCTGCCTTTACTACCATCGGCTCCTATGTCAGTCTAGAGGAGGATGCGCCGCAACGCGAACTGAGGCGGAGGGATATTTCAGCTGATTATACTCAAGTGTCTGTAGTGCAAGTAGGTCTCTTTATAAATCCTGTTTATCGTCACTTATTTTAGAGCCCAAATAAGAGACTTCACTTTCAGAAACAAGCCCAAAAAACCGCAACCTGCTACTCATGAAATTTACAAGGGACTTTAGAAAAAAAAGAAGCTCAAAGTGGCATAAAATAAGCGGATTTGGCAACAGTGAGCGGTGATCTGTTTTGCAACAGTATGTAGAGTTCTTGGAACTACGGAAAGCGCAGAGGGTAAAAAAAAAAGAAAAAGAAAAAAAAAGCACACACACACACACTCACTCAAGGAGATTACACTTAGTCAGGTAACTGCCGGGAAAACCCTTAGGAACTACTGTGGGGTAGAGCGAAAGGTTAGTGGCCAGGAACAACTCCAAACCAACGTTTTCAGAATGCGGAAGGTTGTACTGGATCTGATCCGTAGATCCTGGGGCTCCACTTGGGTTATGCAGGTGGGGCAGCAGGTCCGTGCTGCACAAGACAGTTTGAGGGTTGAGGCAAAAAGAAAGACCGTAACACAGGCATGGGTCAAAACCATAAGCACGATCAGGCAGAGGTGTCCAGAGGGAGATGCGGAAGGCTTGATAAAGGCTGAGTGAGTGGTCATTGTCCAGATATCAGAGGCCAATTGGAGAATCCAAAAAGGACAAGGCAAACAAGGAAAATCCAAAAACCTGAGGCAAGGACATAAACAAGCAGTCGGACAAGGACCGCTGAACGGTATACTCTCTCAATGGCTTTCTAGAATCTGGCAAAGCCTGGCTGAGTGAGGCAGGAATATATAGACCAAGTGGCAGGTCAAAACCATGCAGGTAATTAGAGTCAGAGCAGGTGGAGCTACTCCCACTAATTAGTGGAGCAGAGCAGAGAGCAGAACACAACCAGCTGGACCAAAACACAACAGAACAGGAAAGCACAGGTTGCAGAATAGAAGCATTACACAGTCACTGCAGTCAGAGTGATATAACTGAGAGATTATGTTTTTGCTCTGTGAGATTCACATGGTTAATTTAGTTTGATTTATAGAAACACAATCCATCAGAGACGGCAGCGAGGGGATATTATCTGTAAAGAAAACGGTGTCAATGAAGATGAGTAATTATTACATTTTTTTTTCAGTTAAACCACACAAGGCTGACTTCAATGAACTGCAGAAACATGTAACAAGATGCCATTTTCTGTACTCCAAAAAAGGAGCTGAATCAATATGTTTGAACAACACTTTAACACTATAACCTTCACAAAGTTGGTATTTACTGCATCACAGGATATGCATTTGTATTACATTATTTTAGCATTTTTATAAAGCTTGTAATTTTTTTTGCACATTCACACATGGAAAGAAGCATGCTTTCTAACAGTCGTGCTTCTTTCTCTGGTATCTGTGGCATTTGAGAGCTTGCTGAAGGATGCACCGGACCTTGTTCAGAAAAGCTTGTCAGTTTTCTGGACCAGACTGAAGGCCTCATGTGATGGCTCAACATTTTGACAACATTTTTCCAGCACATTATTTGTTCTTGCTGGGTGTTGAATATATATTTTATTGTCCAAGGTCCAACCACATGGCTAGATTTAGACTCCTCATGTCAGTGGTGATGTTAACCACAACATGTCATGGACGCTGCTCTCTCAATGATTTCTTGAATTATTTGCTTGTAATTTGCCCAAAGAATGGAATTGCTACTGAAATGGTAAGCCACCACTTGCTTCCATCCTGTTGTTCTACCTGCCAACATAAAACACATGCATGTGTTGGTGCTTTCCTCTATGTCCAGGCAATGTCACATCCAAAAAGCTTCCCTGTTCCTGGGTGCAGCTCCATGCTTAGTATTATTGCCATTTCCTCCAGAGTTAAGACACCTGGTTCAGGCTTAATGTGTTGCAGTTCTTTGCTGGTTTGTGATGTCATGGAGAGGAAGACTCATGTCCTGAAGAAACATGTAGCTTGTCGAGCACGTAGAAAACGGATTGTCTGTTTTTTTATGTGCATTTGCTCTATCTCGTGCCTCTGTTACTCTTTATGCCAGTGGCCTTAATCTGATCTTTGGTAAAACTTACCCAATTTCTTTTCCATAATCAAAACTTTCTTTTGTAGGACTGAATAATTTTTTTCTGTGTTAAGTTCTCTTTCTATCCATTTTAATAATATGTGTTGGCTTTCTATTTCCACCCACTTTTTTCACTTCAGGTCTTTGTATAATAAAAGGCCTTGTATAAAACAAATTATAAATTTGGTGGTTTTTGTTTTTACACAATTGACACATGCCCATTTTATCACCTAGTATGGTTTTTCAACAGAAACTGTTTTATTTAAATTAGTTTAAAGAATTACTATTATACAATTTGCACAATCAAATGGGTTATACATACATGCAGTACTCCATTCACATGAGAATTAAAAAATGAAATATACATTTATGTTTTCCACAGAAAATGATTAATCCCAGGTCATCAGTCAAAACATGTATGTAGAGCTGATGTAGAACTGAAGGTGAGCTGGAGCAGGATAATGTTAAAGGACAAGGTCTAGCATTGCCACGTTAGCAGAGAACAACTGGAATAGCTTTAAAACTTTAAACTTTAAAAGCAAAATTATTATAAATTTTTTTTAAGTCTGTCCCACTAGCCGCCGCCCAAAATGATAGCGCTGATATGGAACCAGAATGCACTGACTGCAGGTCTAGACCCATATGAATTGGTTGGTGGTCGACTCTCCCTAGTGGTCTGCAGTACTTCCGCTATGTGGAGCTAGTTTGCAGCTTTTCCCTAACTTGCATTTCTTTTTGCTATTTGCAGCATTTTGCCTTTGCATATGTTTAATGTGTTTGTGCGTTAGCATCATTTGCGTTTGCACCATGTTTGCACTTTGTGTGTCTGATTTATGTGATTGCAGTGTTTCTCAGTTTAGCTCCCTTTGTCCATTGCATGTGCTTCGTGTTAGCCTCAGTTTTTGTGTTTGGAGTACTTTTTGTGTTTGCAGCACATTTATGTACTTGCAGTGCATTTGCACCACTCGGCCACCATAGATTTTGCATTGAAATCACACTCACACAGTCAATTGTTCACAACAAAGATGTGAAAATCCTTTAGTTCTGTCTAAGATCTATCAATAGCAGACAAGAAACAGAGAACAATTGTGGTAGCGATGTGGGAACACATAGAATCTCATGATCAAAATGTATCAATATTGCCACCTGGTGAGTATGTGTGCAGTATCCCATCCTACAGAGGGCAAAGAGAGTGGAGTGATGGAAATGCAACAATATTGCTCTTCTTTGAGGCTGCTCAAAGCCTATAAGGGTGCTGCAGATGACAGTATCACAAATCCTCTCTGCTGCAGCCATGAGTGTGCGTTTAGCTGCTGAACAGGTTCGAAAAAAGGTTGTTTTCAAATGGCCAGCAGGACAACTGTGATGTAAAAGTGGAGAAAGTATCTAAAGACTTATATTTTTTAAAATTTTATTTTCTTGCTGTTTCACTGGCAAAAAAAAGACTTAAGGTGAACAGAAATGTTTTAAATTCTACTTGCTCCACATTTTTTCTATTTTAGTCTATAGAAATACTGTACAAATAATGCTCAACCCACACAAAAAATACCCCCTATACAAAAAAATTATACAACTAACAGTGTCATAGAAGAGAATGGTATCTCCTGAATAAATGCAGTCTTTCTGCCATATGAAGAGAGAAAATCCAGTCATTCGCTCAATTTGTGGTGAATGGAAAGTTGTTCTCCCAGACAAAATAGATGAGGTGTTTGAAATTAAACAGCTTTATGTTTAGTGAAGCCAGGTCATTATGACCCAGAGGACACAGCACCCTGTGTATACAGAATATGAAGACCGCAGGAAGGTTAGAGAGCCTCGTTGCATTTTGTTTCTTGCCATCTGTCTTTTGGATTAGTTTCACTAAAAGAATGATCTACTTCATTAATAAAAATGGTTTAATGAGCCATACTTCTGAATTTGAATTAAGGTTAGCTTTTATGACAATGATTCTTATGGTTGGCTAACCCTTAAAGACATTTTCGGTAAATCTGTTTCCAAGCAAAATGGCTATTCTTGTAAATTACACCATTGCATGCACACTCCTACCATAATAAATTTTGACAAGTGGCAATGTTCTTTTTGGGAACCTAAGTACATCCAATTTAACTGAATTTGGCCCCACTTTTCCTGACTACTGAAATGGTGTACACTGGACATGACGATGACAGTAAATGTGCCATGTTTTGTGAGGTAGTGAGAAGGAGCAAATTGCAGACAAGAGTTCTGGAGCAACACGTTGGGTTTTAATAATGACAGCAAAAAAAATAAAATAAAGCAAGGCACAAGGTGAGTAGGACAAGAAACCGGGCAGGATGCGAAAGAAGAAAGATTAAAAAAACCTACAAACTTAAATACTGAGAAAATTGTGGAGAGTGGCATTGAAACCAGGTGATCTTAATCATAGGGATTCAGAACAGCTTTGGGAGAGTGTGAAGAAGACAGACTGAGAAAAGGAGACTAATCAAACAGTCAACACAGAGAGAGCTGAACTAAGACACAAAAGGATCTACAAACAAAAAATGGAAAAAATACTAACATTAGGAGTCAAAACCAACATGTGCAAGAACAGCAACACAAGAATTGAGTGAGAAACTCAACAGAATGAAATTAACCGTTATGGCAAAACCCTACCAACAATAATGAATAACACAGACCATAGAGGTGAGCACGGCAATGCTTTTTCTAACAATGATAAATAACCAGGAAATGAACATAAGACAAACACATAAGAATACTACAGCACAAGTACTGGTGAAACATGTTAAAATGTGTAGTCCAGAGAAATAACCAAATCTCCACAACTGAAAGGGTGTACATTCTAACACTCCTTATCTAAAGTGCTAAATATTTAACTAATAATCAGAATCAGAAATACTTTAATAATCCCAGAGGGAAATTGCTGTTTCAGTACAACCGAATGGAAACTTGATGACTTGATTGTCATTGAGTCAATTCAGGGAACGTGTTGCCTCACTGCAGTATAAAAAGCAATTCTGGAGGGCATTAAATATGAGGCATAGCATTTGTCCATCCATCAACTATGCATACCTGCTTGTCTGTAGAGGTTGCTGGTTGATCACAGCACAACACAGAGACTCACAACAAACAATCATACATGCACCAACTCACTCCTAAGGACAATTCATAGACCCTAATTAACATGCATACTTCTGGATTGTGAGAGGAAACTGGAACACCCGCAGAGCGGGGGGGGGGGGGGGGGGGATGGAAACAAGGACCTTCTGGCAACAATGCAACAATATCAACAACTGCACCTAGGTGCAGCCCAAAGGCATAACAATTGTTTAAGTATTAATCAAGCAAATTTGTTTGCAGATGTCATGTTCTATAATGGGCACGTTCTGAAAAACTGGAGATATTGGTTCTGTTAACTGCCATTCACTTTCATTGCATATGGTCTCCAGCAGAGGACAGTGAAGTGATATAATTTTCCTTTTTCTTTTTGGTTTTGTTTTTTAAAATCGAGGACTGTCAGGATTCAGTAGGCTGTGGTGTCTGCGCTGCCTGCTCTCTTCTCTTTTCCTATCACAGGTGATCGTAGTTGACAGGTGGGCGTGGTGCACACCTGCAACTCGTTTTGGCAACTCCGGCTTGGAGCTTAAAAACAGGGCGCAGTCAGCTGAAGGACGCCGGAGTGTTAAATCGTTGTGGTATACTTTGTGGCCACTCTCACTCGAGAGTCTCTCATTCCTGCCAGATTTATGTTTCCTGTTCACAGTACTAACTCCTCCGAGCGCTGAAGTCTCAAGCCAAGTTCCTGAATCCTTGCCGTTCAGATTTTGCTCTGGCATTCCCCTCGAGCCCCCTTGGTCTTACCAAGCTGGACAAGAGTTCTCCCTTCCTGGAATCACCCTGGTTCCTTTGGCTGCTTTCTGTTCCCTGCTTCCTGCTGTGGTGCTGCTCGGGCTCCCCGCCTTTGTTCCTTCTGCTGGCTTACCTGTCAATCGTCACCTAGTTCTACCAAGAGAAGGAACTTTACTGAGTCCGTTCTTTCACTCCACTCACCCCGGATAGTTTACTCATACCTGGTGGTAAGCATCACGCCACAGATCTAGATTCCCGCACTTGCCCACGTTTTATCTGTTCCTTTTTTTCCACAGTGTTCTGATCGCGACATCTCGATCATTCGGCTGCTCATTCTATGAGCATAACATCTCCGTGTACCCCTGAGTTTACAATAGACACCTTTAACTGCTTTTTGTCTACCGACTGTGTTCTGCATGTGGGCCAAACACCTAAAATCCATGACAAGGACAAGTTCAATTAATTAGTTTAATAAGCAATTATGATGGTCAATGAGGACATTAGTGATTTCTTGAAAAACTCATCCATTCATTTATTTTTAGTCGAACTGATTGCTGCAAATCAATGTCTCCAAATCCAAATCGAAGCCCATGGTCTTGAGCCAGAAAAGGTCAGAGTGCCTTCTTTGGGTCAGGGAGGATGTCCTGCCCCAAGTTGAGGAGTTTAAGTATTCCGGGGGCTTTTTCGCGAATGAGGGAAAGATAGAACGGGAGATACTACACATACTTTTTTTTCAGCCGCTACGACTGTTTAATCCGTTATTTACTTGGAAACGTGTTTTTCCAACCATAAGCACCATGAGCGAACTCTGTGGATCACAGACGAGAGAGGCGCTGCAGCTGAGCAGTTCTTCACAGTGTGTGTGTGTGTGTGTGTGTCAGGATGTTCAGCACACCAGCCAGAGCCAGCAAAGGCAGAGTTTTTTCCCAAATAAGTTGAGTATTGCTGTTACAGATAATCTTAGTTAAATGATGACCTGTTAATAAATGCCAGTAAATAATGTTAAGCTAGTTAACAAGAATACTATTGTTACCTCTGTGTTGCTAATCAGTTCATGGCAAGAATAAACCCAAATCTCTTTAATTTCTGTGTAGAACTTGTGCTCAATGTGGCTTTCCACATATTTAAACAAAATCGTTATTGCCACGATTGAAAGAGCAGAAGCAGGGAGAGCAGAATCCAGCAGCAGTGGATGATGATGCTGAGTCTTCACGGGTAAGGAGAGGTTACTACTTGCTGAGTAAAATATATCTATCTGCAAGGAGAAACCAAGCAGTTATCAGAAGAGGGTTTTCACTGATATTTCAGAGTAACTTTCATTCCCACTCTAAAATATTTTATTCTGTATTGTAAAAGGTAGCCCAAGGAGAAGGCCATGAGTCAGGGCAGAGACCAGGCTGCAGCACTGACAGGGAGAGCCTCCAGACAAGGGATTGATTTTTTGTTTGATAAATATTTATTTTCAGATATTATTTGACTTCTGCATTGTTTGCATTCTTAAAGGAAGCAGGGATACGTCTTGCCATTTTTCTTTATCTTGATTAATTTTGCACATCTGTTACATTTGACCAAAAAGTGGATTTGTTTAGTGTTGGGTCATTTTCCATGCCAATAAATTAAATTATGAGGCTTACAACCCTGTTACCTTATCACTCCCATTCCGTATTGTTTGATAAGTAATAATTTGCTTACAGGGATGTTGTTTGTTTTTTTACCAAACATCTCATGTTTAGTGTTAATTTAAAGAACTAAAGTCGGTCGCCCAATGCTGAATTTTTGGTGATTATGTGGCTCCTTAGCCACTGGAGAGGTGCAAGAGGATGATAAATCACTCAGTAGGCTTCTGAAAAAATATGTCCCCTCACTTCTGAGCCGATGGTTATGCCCTTGAGTGCATTAACCCACCAGACCATTCAGGTCTTCTGGCTCAAATCTGCTCTGCATACCCAGAACCAGAACCAAGCAGCATTTAGTTTCTATGCTCGACTTATCTGGAACAAACTGCCAGAATATGATGAAAGTGCTGAGACTCTGAGTTTTTTTTAAATCAAGGTTAAAAACCTATTTGTTTAGGATTGCCTTTGACTGTTCTAGTTAAACTGTTTTACTGAAACATCATTAGTTTAAGTTTGTAGTCTAACTGTTTTTAAAATTGTTAATATTTGGTTTCAGTTTTATGTTTTATTTTGTTTCTATTTTCCTACATTTTATTCCAACTGCTGTTTTTTTTCACGTTTATTTTATGATCTATGACATCATTAGTAGCCAATTTAATCATAAGACAGGTGATGATGTATTTTTCCCTTTCAGCTTCGAGCATACTCCCTCTTGAGATGAGTGAATCTCCATCAGAACAGAGCGTGTGGATAGTTAACGATATCCTACAATGTTATTATTGAACCACTACTACGATATTTAGAAAGTGGCACACATGTTGCAAAAAATCCATGGCATTCTGTATTAGCTGTTGATCAAATTATTTATAGTATAGTCTACAGTAATAAAGTATGGAGAAAGTCCATTTTTGAGTGGTATTTAGTGGCACTTAGCTGTCATATTTTCCCTTTGTCCCTGAAACACAAGACAGATACATGTTTTTGTCCATGTATATATATATATATATATATATATCTATATATATATATATATATATATATATATATATATATATATATATATATAAGATAGATAGAATAGATAGATAGATAGATATTTACCAAAAACCATTATCATTTGATAAAAGCAAAGAGCCTCCTCAATCTCTGCTAGCACAACTATTTGATAATAGACATCAGGTGATGCAAATACCTCACAAGCCTTTGCATTTTAGGATATCAAATTAACTTAATGTGTTTCTGAAATGATATCCAGAAGTTTCGAAGGCAAACTGCAAAACGAACAAATTGGCTCAGTGGCAGCTCCTCCAATCTCATTTGGAATCTCATTGTAAGCTGCTTACTGAAGTGAAACAGCTGTTATTGTTATTTTGTGTGGCATTTAGTTTTGGATATCAGGTATTCAGCAGCACCCACTCACACCGCTCCCTCTACATTTCCCAACTTAGCCTCTTCAAGCCTCATTAACTAACAATGGAACATATTCAGACAAGAAAACTCATGTGTTTTCTTAAGATGCATGACTACTTGGATTTTTACTGTTCTATTTACCTTTTAAAATAGAATAAGTTATGACTTTTTGACACATTATCATCCCTTATCCCCTACATTTAGGAATTAACTGTATTTGTGCCAGGTTTAATAACATTGTATGTGCTTTTAGCCATACTTTTAAATGTCTTTTTCATATCCAGAGTTGTTCTCATAATAGCATTTCATAGCAGATATAAAATCCTGCGGCACAGGTTTTATGTCTGTCTGAGGCAAGCGTCAGGCCCCTGTGTTGCAACAGACTCCTCATTGAAATAGCCAACAAAACTTAGGTAGAAAACTGTAGAAGAAGTATCCACCACCTTTGAAATGGTTTGCATGGTTTTCTTCTGGGTACATCAGTGATAAAGGAAACAATCAGCTGGTAAGCTCTGAGTGAATGCTCTGACTGGTGAACCATGAGTTTGTCTCTCCTTTGTAGCTTCCTATAAAAACTACACTAAAGGGGTAGTGCTAAAATTTGGATTGTATTTAATCATCTCCAGTTCAGAATATAAAAAACGGATTAAACCTTTTGTGAAAAACATGAAACAAAAGCATTTTGTGTTTTTGTTGGCATTACGACACCCTCCGGATTAAACAGGCATAAAAAGTACAACATATGGAAAACTAAAAGTTTTCTTTTTACAGGCATAATGGATTCTCAAAAAAAACATTTTTTTTTTGCAAATTGTAGTATTTTCTTGTTAAAACAGATGATTGTATTACTAAAACTTGTCTGATCTTATTCTATGTCCCTGCTCGTTTCATGAGATGGAGGTGTTGTTGCATAATACCTTGATCTAAAAAAATGCCTCGGCTGTGCTTAGCGTACTTTTTACCGTCCGTCGGTCCGTCTTCTTCCGCTTATCCGGGGTCGGGTCGCGGGGTTAGCAGCTTTAGTAGGGAGGCCCAGACGTCCCTCTCCCTGGCCACTTGGGCCAGCTCCTCCACGGGAATCCCAAGGCGTTCCCAGGCCAGCCGGGAGACATAGTCCCTCCATCGTGTCCTGGGTCTTCCCCTGGGCCTCCTCCCGGTGGGACGTGGCTGGAACACCTCACCAGGGAGGCATCCAGGAGACATCCTGACCAGATGCTACGAGCCACCTCAACTGGCTCCTCTCGACGTGGAGGAGCAGTGGCTCTACTCTGAGTCCTCCCTGGATGACTGAGCTCCTCACCCTATCTCTAAGGGAGAGCCCAGACACACTACGGAGAAAACTAATTTCAGCCGCTTGTATCCGGGATCTCGACCCAAAGCTCGTGACCATAGATGAGGGTAGGAACGTAGATCGACCGGTAAATCGAGAGCTTCGCCTTTTGGCTCAGCTCTCTCTTCACTACAACGGATCGGTACAGTGCCCGCTTCACGGCAGACGCTGCACCAATCCGCCTGTCGATCTCCCGCTCCATCTTCCCCTCATTCATGAACAAGACCCCAAGATGCTTGAACTCCTCCACAGACAAAGAGCAGCCCAATAAGCCCCTTATGATGAGTACGATTATTGGACCTCATGTTCCCTCGCCCGGACGTGGGTCACCGGGGCCCCACTCTGGAGCCGGGCCTGGAGGTGGGGCACGTTTGCGAGCGCCTGGTGGCCGGGCTTTTACCCATGGAGCCCGGCCGGGCTCAGCCCGAAGAGGCGACATGGGTCCCCCTTCCGATGGGCCCACCACCTGGCGGAGGGGCCAAAGGGGTTGGGTGCATTGTGCAACGGGTAGCAGTAGAGGGCGGGGACCTTGGCGTTCCGATCTTCGGCTGCAGAAGCTGGCATACTTTTTATATTTTTGCCAAATGTTCCAGTTTATTGAGTTAGATGCTAGTTATTCACTACTAAAGCTAAGCAAATTTTGTCCACTGCTGGAAGATCAACATAACTCTGCTCAACCTATCAGCAGGTCAAGAGGCAGCATGTGCTTGGTCAGGCCACAGAGAGACAATAAATCACCTACCAGCACTGTCATGGTTTTCACCTCATGGAACATGTTAGAATAATCTTACCATAAAAAATCACACATGGCAAACACTCAGAAGGGGAAAACAATTCAAGTCACACTATCACAGCAGATAATCAGCAGAAATGTGTCGCCACCTGGTTATGTAGATCAAAATCCCCGCTGCGTCTCAGTCACTAGACAACCTGCGTCAAAGATTCAACATTTTGTCTGGAAAAGCAACTGCTGGACCCCCAGAAAAAACAGCCCAATCGTATTCCTGCTCCACATACAGCAAATGTTCTTGCTTTCCTTGCATTTTTACACCACCTACTTCATACATAGTGCTGAATCATAATTTATTTATATTGTTCACTGAGTAAACTAGCTGAGCAAACAGCAACTTTACATTCAGCGTATTGATAAAGAATAACTAAGACAACATCTTCACACAATGACAAGGAAACAAAGGATTGGTGTAAAGGAAGCACTCTATTGGCAAATTCTAGAATTATAAATGTGTGTGCTCATAAAAACTTAGTGATCATATTCATGACCTAATCATTATATTACAGGAAACTTAAACTAGACAACCCTTTGAGCATGTTCTGTCTTGTTCTGGACCCACTAGATGTCGATGTGGAGCTCTAGGTTTACAATAATCAATGGGGCAGGATCATTCTTTATAGAGTAATATTGTAAAAAAGACAGATTCCCTTACCAATAAAATTCTGTTAGAAATATTTATGTCTATATATCTAAGTCTGCCAGAAAACTAACAAGCTCAGTAGGCTAAATTCTTATGGAGGCGCCTTGATAATGGAGCCGGCCCACCAACGTTTGTTGTTTTGCCGTAGGGCTCAAATCATCTGGCCCCAAAATCGGATTGTCCAATCAAAACACTGGAAATGCACAGATTATGTTTACGTTCTGCTGGAAAGTGTACGACCAGCTAAGCAAGGCAAATTTATTTGTACAGCACATGTCAGTACAAGGACAATGCAATGTGCTTTACATGATTAAAACATTGGAAAATGAAAACGGAATAAAAGCAAGCAAAAAGAAAACCCGCCAACAATAAAAAAATAAATAAAAAAAACAGTTGGAATAAAATGTAGGAAAATAAAGTAAAACATAGGAAAATGTAAACTAAAAGCCAATATTAATCTAGTGTTGGTTGTCCTTGCTGGCTCATTGAAGGATTGATATGAATCTTTTCTGTTCAATAAATGAACAATATGAGTGTGCCTTTATTTAGAATTTTTTGTATGAAAATTTTATTACATTTATCTTATACAAAAAGATTTTTGTATAAGATAAATACAAAAATAAACCAACACAGTTTTCTACTGTGTTGGTTTATGCTAATTTATCTGTTTAATTTAACAAATTGTTTGTCTAATTGTATGCTTAATTTGTCAGGTTGTATGCATCACAAAAAAATTAGTTGCTGCAAACAGGTGATGAGTGTTTGTGCCGCACTTAACTTATTATGTCAGAGACGCCACTGCGTATACATTTCCAGGTACCTATACACCCAGATTTTTGATATTTAATCACTTTACCTCACACAATTGTGTGTCTTACCCAGGTGTGTTTGGAAGAGACTGATCAATGAAATGTGAGAACATATGCCCTTCATCTGATAAAAATAGTATTGTCACATGTATTTCAAAAGAAGAGGTAAAAGAACAAAATTGGATTTTAACTTTACTAAATAAATAAGCTTCCTATTGAACAAAACATTCATGCGATTCTGTCTACAAACAATGGCAATTGATAGGCAAATAACAATATTTGAGTAAAAAGGAAATTTTGTACACTGTTAAGCTGGACTGGATATTATTTCACTCATTTTCTTACAATCTTGGTGAGGTACATAAACCCATCTAAGGTACCACACCCTTTAAAAAGATGTGTGAGGTCTGATATACAGCTCTGTGTACTATGTAGCATGGTATAAATCTATGGTCCAGCGCCATAAGGCATGAGTTATGTTGTAAATGTGAAATACAGTACCACATAACAAAGGGTGTGCAGTCCATCTATGTGACAGTTTCAGTGAGACCTTGCTACAGAATCTGTCTTAACTTGCATCTCACACTGACACATGTCTACCACAGGAAGCCTTTTTTTCAGTGCCATATGGACATTTTACCATCTTTATTTTAAATCGAGTCAAACAGCTACTAAGTTAACGTTTCCGAGCAAGGACCCTTTAAAGACCTACTTGTTTAGATGTTTGCCAGGCACTGTAATTTAGTAATTTAAGAAAGGTTTGCTAGATCCTTTACATGCCTTACTTTGCAGATTTGGTCATGTTTTGCCAAGCTCATAAAGCTTTGTTTTTCCAGCACTGAACTGTATTGAAAAACTTTGTAAGTTTGCCTAAATTAAGTCTGTAACAGTCACAAAGCAGGAACGAGTACATAAACA
This sequence comes from Fundulus heteroclitus, assembly GCF_011125445.2. Lineage (NCBI taxonomy): Eukaryota > Metazoa > Chordata > Actinopteri > Cyprinodontiformes > Fundulidae > Fundulus > Fundulus heteroclitus. Next base: position 601,563 of record NW_023396901.1, read on the forward strand.
CCTTAACAACTTCTATAAGGAGACATTAAATTTGATCATATTACAATCCATTTTTTTCTGAGCTTTAAATTAAGGTTTAGAATCAAAACTGTAAGATACTTGCATTCAGAAACAACTTGCAGCCTGCCACGTTACACAAAAACATCTCGCTCTTCCACAGACCTGTGTGACATTGCACAAAACAAAAAACAGAAACAACAACAAAAAAAAGATGGTTCAAAGCACAAACACACTATGCAATTTCTGAGATCCTGCAGGACTTGAATGTGTCACCCTGTGCAATCTCGACATCATGAAATCCTAATGGCAACTTGTGCCAAACTGTGCGATGGAGGATAAAAGACTGCACAGCTACTTACTGTAGCAAAAATCACCTCAGACAGATCCAACAGAGGTGCAGGTCGAAGTACAATTTGACAGCAAGTCACAAGTGTTAATGCACTTCTTTGAGCCAGATGTCGTAAAGAGGGAGAGGAGGTGGGGGGAAGAGGACAAAAGTCGGACATTGGCCACAGCAGCAGTCACACTACATGATTTTCTCTTAAAGTCTGCTTGACTGTTGTTACGGTTCATGTTAGGTCAGGAGTGTGCTCAATATGTTGGTCTAACTAAATGTCAACAGGCTATCAAGTCAAGTGCACAATACTGTGAGCTAAGAATGCTAATAATTTCACAATTTGAACTAATGGTGTCACGATATCAGTACTGGTGATGAACTATATTGAGCCCGATACCCGTGTCAAGTACTCATACTAATACTTGTATAAACTACCCGATAATCTTAACCAATACCAATTTTGTGTTTGATCTTCCTCCAGTGCTGCAATTCAAAGGCTAGACGCCACTCCATAGCAAGTGGTGGTGCTAATATACCAAGAGGATATCCAAAAAAGAGAAGGGTTGAGGTTAAATAACAGGAGGGGGATAAATGTCCGTAGTTTGGAGCCATTTCAAGGTAAACATGGAGGATACTAAAAAACAGAATGTCTGCTGTTGTCAGCTACTTGTGAAGAGTGGCAAAAATGCATAATTTAACACAAAAAATGGATAAAGCACTTCAAGACTAAACATGACACAGAATTCAAAGAGTTTTCTGCATGCAGCCCAACCAGGATTACAAGTGCTCCAGAAACATGAATAATTGGCAATCCATGTCCAATAAGGATAACTGAAACTCCTACCAAATGAATTGCCCTTGATGATCAATTATTTTCAGTGGTAAATTATATTGTTATGTGTGATCTATAAGTACCTATTATTAACAGAGCATTAAGCGATATTTCACCACTAGATGGTGCTTGAACATTGTCTGTAGACCAAAACAAGATGTGTGTCAAGCCTCGTCTCTCTACCTCAGCTGTAGCTGCCACCGAGCCCATCCTTTCCCTTCTCATGATTCGCCTTCTTTGTACATATTTGTAAAGAATAAAAACACAGCAAAACAGCCTTAGCTTTTAGAGGAACATTTCTAGTGAGGAAGTAACTCATAACTTTATAATGCTGTTAGCAAGAGAACATTTTAAACTGCTGGGGGTGCTCTCCAATATGTTGCTCCAATGCTGCGTGGCTCTAACGGTGGCATTTTAGGAAAAGGAGGGGCTAAGCTCTGAGTGGCAGCTTTTCACATGCACATACACACACACGTGCTATATAAACAAGAGACTGGAGAACAACATAGAGAAATGCGGTGTGACGTCATGCTGTACCTTTAGTTCTTCACATCACTATTTTTTTGTTCTTTCTATCTAAAATAATGGAATTTCACTTGTTGCTCCTTTAATTACTCGGTATCGGTACTTGGAATTGTCAAGTATCTAAACTGAAGTACTCATACTTGTACTCGGTCTTGAAAAAACTGGTATCGGGACACCCCAAGTTTGAACCCAGCTTCAGACACATTAACCTGCAGGTGAGTTTGTTAGTTCATTGGTAACCTGTGTAATTTGAAATTACAGTATTATCTTAATGCATTTGAATGATACAGTTAGAATATGCAGAAAGAAGACAATTGATATAAAGTGTAAACAAAAACCATCCAAGAATAGATCCTTGAGGAACACTTGTATATAATTTTACAGCAGATCACTCCTTATTCTGGAACGTGGACAAAGTGAGTAATTAGACAAATATGATTTTACACAAAAAAGTTCTGCATCAGAATGGAGCATTTTATGGATAGTAACAGTATATTAGCATTTCCTATTTGTATTTATTTGTGTTACTTTGGCTATATTGGAGATCAGATACAAAATGACATATTTGCTAATAGACACTTCTGCAAATAAGATGTCAAGTATCCTGTTTGAACTGCCATCCTTCCATTCTTTAAGTTTCCTTTGTGCCTCTATAACCGTCGTTGCTAGAAACTAAACCTATCATTGCACTGTTTTGCTTCACTTCACTGTTCCATACCAGGTGACTGACTTTTACAAGGACTAATTAAGTGCAGCAGCATAAAAAGAGATGGGTTTACATCAATCTGAAAAAAAAGCACTTCAGAGACTGCATAAGCCAACATGAGAGATGTGTCGTTAAGTGGTTGCAGGGGAAGTATTTCTTTGAATAAAGCTTTGACAGGCTAATTTAAATTGCAGAAAGACTGGGTTGCTTTCAAACACAGAGTTTGTTAATACATCAAAAGGCAGGGCTGTCTGACCCCGACAAAAAGCAAAATGACTGATGCTGTCACGACAGATGATGAATTACAATGGAGTTTGTAAAAGTAAAATCCATTACTTGAAAATAAGCCTAGATAATTTTTGCTGCTTAAAAGAAAAACCATTACCAGTCGCATCTGCTTGTGTCAAAGGAGGCGGGACATTATATATATTTTTTTCCTGGGAATCCTTCATCTTGACCTTTACTTATTACAGCACCATATTACAGCTGACATTGCTTCTCTAACAAACACACTGAGAATGTACAGTACCATGTGCAAACACACAGTCTACCCTCGACAGTGGAGTGATTACGACATCTAGTGGTGTGTTCTATGGATACACTGTAAATTTGCTGCACATAATGTTTAAGTGGACAGCAAGTACAGTATGTATAATTAAATAATTGTAATTGCACATGGACAAATGAGAAGAACCAACTAACCATAGTTTTGCATTGAGAACTTTTAGCCTGCATTTTGTTGCAATTAAAGTTCTGCATCAAAAAGTTTGCTTGATCCAGTCAACTGAATTAAGGGTGAGCTACAGACCCTGGCAGAAGTATTCAACCACATGTACTTTGGTCAAGATTTTAGGTGCTCAACCAGCACAAAAGTAGTACATGCAGAATCAATGAAAAGGAACATGTTTTTTATCGTAAGCCTGAAACGTCTGTAATCAACCCAAATACAGCCAAATAAAATCCTCTGCTACCAGCTGAGGAGATGCCTGTCTGAAATGTAATCTAAGTATGAAGACAAATGTTCTGTCAAAGTCTGTCAGGTTAGGTTCAGAAACTAACAGCATCATAAATACTAAGGATCACAACAACCAGCTTAGGGATATAGCTGCAGTGAAGTTTAAAGCTGGGTTAGGATCTAAAATATTTTAACCGCTGAACGATGTATCTTTGAACAACCCAATTAATCCTACCATGGCAACAAAAAACCTGGCTAAGAGGAACTATAGTGCAGGAAATGTGAAATACATATTGTTGTAAGCTGTTTTTTTATTAACTGTTGGACCAAAAGGAAGAATAGTGACCACATGGCTGCACCAATGGGGATCCTAACAATAAATCAAAAGCAAATCAAAATCAACACATATGAAAAGTTCAGCTTTAAACTTACCAAGACGTGAGCATCCACCTAAAGCCAATGGGCAGCATGTAACTCATGAAACCTATTGTCCCCTTAATCTAAAAATGGGTTGTGCCTCCCTTGGCAACAACAATTGTCATGAAGCATTTCTTGTATCTAAGTTTTTTAGATAAGTATGGAGGAATGTTGGCCCATTCAACTTCATAAATGCTTTTCTTTTACCTCATTAGTCCATACAACACTTGGACAAATGTCTCCGGATCATCAGGATGTTTCTGGCAAACGTAAAATACAACTTTGTGTTATTTTTGGTCAACAATGGTTTTCACTTTGAAACTTACATTATTACCCAGTCTCTGTCTAAATGTAGAAATGTGAATACTTATTTCACCTGGGGCAGGTAAGGCCTTCAGCACTTTACATCTTGCTCTGGATTCTTTTGTGACCTTCTGAATGAGCAATTCATGTGCTCTTGGAGTAATTTTGGTTGGCTGGTGACTCCTGGGAATGTTCACCACTCTTCCATGTTTTCTGCACTTGTGAGAAATTGCTCTCTCTGTGGTTTGCTTTGGACCCGAAGCTTATAAAATGGCTTTGCAACCTTTTCAGGACCGATACCTGTGAGTAGGTTTCTTATTTGTTTTTGAACATATTTTGTTTGGACCCTGGTGTGTTGCTTTTAGAGATCCATCCATCCATCCATTTTCCGTCACGCTTGTCCCTGCTGGGGTCGCGAGGGGTGCTTGTGCCAGCATTCAATGGGCGAGAGGCGGGGTACACCCTGGACGGGTCGCCAGTCTGTCGCAGGGCGCTTTTAGAGATCTTTTAGCCTAATTAGTTTTGTTAGACAGGCTGTGTTTTAAACAGACGAGGCTAGCTGTGACCAGAGAAATTGGACCTTTAAAAGGTGGTTAATCAAACATAAACCATGATTCAACAAGTGAAGAAACCACATATATATTTTAAATCAACACATGAAATCTAAAAACTAACTGATGTGTCCATATTGCCAACATTGGAAATATTCTGTTCAGGAGTAATGCTGAAAAACTAGTCCATGCATTTGTTACTTCAAGGCTGGACTATTGCAATTCTTTACTATCAGGAAATTCACAGAATGCAGTTTGAAGCCTTCAGCTAATCCAAAATGCTGCAGCAAGAGTTGATGAAAATTTAACAATATAGAATCTTTCTCCAACGTTAGCTTCCCTTCATTGGCTTCCTGTTAAATCAAGAACAGAATTTAAAATTGTCCTTCTCTCAGACTGCAGGTCTACTGGTGGTTCCTTTAGTCTCTAAAAGTAGAATGGGAGGCAGATCTTGATCTTCCTCTCCTGTGGAACCAACTCCTGGTTTTGGTCCGTGTGGCATACACCCTGTTTACTTTTAAGTTTAGGCTTAATATGTTTCTTTTTGATAAAGGGTCTTTTTTGTATAGTATTATTTTGTTTACAGCTGTACTGTATAGTGTATTGTATTTTACAAAACATTTAGTTGCGTGGATGAGTTTGTAAATTAAATTAAAAATCAGATTCCTGTCTGTTCGTATGGATTGTTTTGTTGGGTTTAACGTATTTTCTAATAGTGCAGAGTAGACTCATGAGGTTCAGGTGGTTTCAGTTCTGTATAAAACCTCTAAGGTTTTGACAACCTGAGACTTACACATATTTTTTTCTATATATATGTCTTTTTGGTTTGCTGCTACATTCCTGAAAAATACTTATATTTGTAATGTTTCTCTTTTGTCTTGTGTCTTTACTTGGAGCCTTGCATCCGAATTTAGCTCAAATTCACATTGTGAATATGCAGTTGAATGATTATAAAGTTTTGCCCATGTCTATGTCTCTTAAGATGAAAAATTGTGAGAGACAAGTATGCATCCTCTTCGTTCTTAACAAAACTGGCAGAAAATAAGAGGACTGTGAATAAAATCCATCAAGAAGAAACTCATCACGTCTGTAGATCCTCCTCAACACAAGTCATCCTCAAAGACACTTCTGTAAATGCATATTCTTTGGACTGTCATCGTTAAATTTTTATTTGATGAAAGCTTTTTGGAGCCTTGTACCTTCGTCTCCCAAAACCTGAACACCGTTTCCATCAAAAAAAGTGATTTAGATGCACAAAGACTGCTGCCGTACATTCAGTTTGACAGCTTTCAGTTTTAAATGGCGTATTCCCACTGTGTGCCGTTAAGCATTGCCACCTAGTGGTTGCTTTACTTCTCCTCACAGTGGCTGTAAATCACTTTGATAGCATCTCGTCGCTCCCATAGTCATATTAATGCCATTAAAAGTGTCAGGAGTAGATTTCAAACACCAATCTTCTGGTTTGACTATGACCTTTCAGCACTCCGCTGTTGCACAGTAAAGTCGCTTTATAACTATAATTTGATTATTAGTCGACAGAAGAATTATGTTAAATCTTACAAAACTAATCTTAAGCATTAGAAATACTTTCACTTCTAATGGGCATGGTGAGTTTAATATTCTGCTTCCTTAATTTTTTTTGTAGAATGCAACCTGACGACTTGTTCCTGTGAAACAATAGTTTAACATATCTTATTGTAAAATGTTAACTTAAATACATATGTTAAAAACACTGCATATGCATGGATAAACTGCATACTTATTTAATAAATAAACCCACACAATAAAGTAATTTTACTGTGTCAGGAATGGGAAAAGAAAACTGAAAAAGGTTGTTTTTGTTACTTTTTTTAATTGACAGGGAAACATCCTAAAGGACAAATGTTGGTCATCACACATTAATCAGCAACAAGACAATAGGTAGCTTCCATTTGCTGAGCCTTTAGATGCATCCCATCCCCTTCTTTCTTCCTCCAAACATGGGAAAAAGGCTTCTTATTGCAGACAAAGTGAGTCTCATCAGACAAAAAATGCCGCTCCCCTTCTTATAAGGCTTGGGGGGGTGGGGGAGGGGACCTAAAGTGTGCAAACCCTAAAGGGTTGAAAGAAAAAATGCTAGAAAAAATGCAAGCAAAAAAGCGAGCAAAACCAAAAGAAAACAGGAAAAGAAAAAAGAAAACTCAATCAAGAAAGAACAAAGGACAAGGCATTTTATTTAAATAATGTCATGTTCTGTCACAGTTTGAACTTTCAGGTTTTATTTTGAAGGAGTTATGTCACGTAAAGAGCATGATCCCCACCTCAGTGTTGACCAAGAAAATGCAACTAATCTAATCGGTCCTTTAGAGAGCATCAGGGCCAAAGCTACTCCTACGTAAAATATATGAGTTTCACTATCACCAGAGTTTCTAAAATGTTCAGAGTATTATAAGGAAAAGTGAAAAAAGCTCATTCACTTTGAGTTTCTTTCTATAAAACTGTGTAAAGAGGACAATGGTCCTCATACAGCAGCTGATGACGCCATATTGCATTGGACCATAAAGAATAAGGTCATTTGATCAGGATTTTATCAGATACAAATAATCAGAGCCCAGAGCAATTAGGTAGTCAATCTACAAGTTGTAACATCTGAATATGTAAATATCAAAATCTCTAAAACATCCAGATGATTCTTTCCCAAAAATTAGTTTCTTCATCAAATCAGATCATGCAATAGTCAAAAGCATTTTCCTCAAAAACAGGATTTATATATTTAGATCCAAAGATCTGTAAATCATAAAAAAGATTCTGCTGCCTCTCTATCAAACTGTACTGATTAACAGGGCAGTTATGCCTTATAGATCAGGGTTGTCTGCGCTCCAGCAAATAAGAGGGAGACAGAAAAAGAGGCTGTCCTCACACTACATAAAACCTCCCCGCTGCTGATAATCTGTGCAGAAAGAGGACAAGAAACAAGATGAGCACATACCATATAAAAATGATGGGGACAATTAGGAACTGTGCAATGTTCAGGAAGAAATGACAACCTCTCCGAGTCCATGTTCAGACCTGCCTCCCACTTTGGAAGAACAGCGCTATAAAGGAATGAACTAGCTCTCAATTGTGCTCATAAGCAGCAACGTGTGAGGCTGACACACCGTTATTAGTTATTTGGGTTTGTCTCACCAGTTTGATCTCTACATGCATACGGAGTGTGTATGAGGGGGGTGTAGGAAATGCTCATGAGCGTGCAAAAAGGTAATGACTGAGTGATTATAATGGCTTTAATCATCTGTGTTTAAATGATCCAGGACCTTCAACTGCCCATTCAACCGTTTACAAAATAATGTCCCACAAATTTTAACTAAACAAACTATGAGATATCCTTCTTATTTAAAAGGGCAAATGCCATCATATTTTAGTCAGAAAACCAAAAAATCTTCAATTTCTGAAACATAAATATTAGCTTGAAGTGACTTTTTAGGGCCAATGCCATCCTGAGAAATGTCTGAAAACAGTAGCTTGAACACCTGACCTCCTCCTCCGCCTCCTCATTGGACAATTGCCACATGAATGTCAAATGTAGGAGCTCTGGCTCAAATTTGAAATTTTGTCACAATTATGCGTGTTATCTGGCCATCAGGGTATAGATTGATAGCCAGATTCCTTGTTCCAAATGTCATGTCATCTCTCTTCAGCAACTTTCAGTGGCATTTGCTTTAGAAATATCTTGTTCGGGACGAAGATACAAACATAGTTACCGTAAGCGGTGAGCCCAAAAACAACTTAAATTTAAAAGTTCTAAAATGATGAAATTCGCCCTTTAATGTGTTGCTTTAGTTGGAAAACAACAACTTCAAACTTCTAATTTATTTAATTAGAGATAGCATCAAAGCACTTTGGTTTCCACGCAGGTCATTGAGGACTTGTGCATGCTTCATGCTGATCACCACAAGACATTAGAAATAAAATTTACTGAAAAAAAAAAAAAAAACAGAAGATAAAATCAACAACGCTGTCCCAGCCAGCTGTCTTTAGACATTTGAAATAATGAAAGTGTACCTCTCATGCACACAGGCCAGACCCGACTGTGGTGAAAAACAACTGAATCAAATGCATATTGTGCTGTGTCAGAGTATAAGTATGGCTCTGTACGACAACATCCAGCCAGCAGAACTGTGTGTGTGGTGTGTCACCAAGCAGTGGCTTTATTTTTCTGGTGTGAGAAATAAATACTGTGAAAGGTGAATTGGTGTTCTTAAGAGGAAAAATAGGAAAAAATGTGAAATGACAAAATGGCTTATTAAGTCCTCAGTAGAGATGCATGTCACTCTTCTGCTTACAGTAACACCTCAGGCAGGTGGGCCTGAGCTTTTGGAGGAAATTATCCGCAGTACCTAACAACACAGCCACTGCCGCCTCATCACAGCCACAACTGGGCTGCGCGAACCTACTGTAGCATGACCGCTAGAAACAGTAATATCCCTCAACCATCATATAAAAAAAATGACTTCATACCATATATTTATAACAGTTCTACAGTATGTATGAATACAAGGATGTGGTTGTCTTATGTAGCGTGGATGTCACTATATTTTTTTTTCCACATGTATATATTATTATTGCACTCTGGCTACACATACTTAGAAAGTTAGTTTGGTTGTCTTTAGATGTACAGAAACACAGGTGTCAGAGCTGATCCAGCTGCAGTGCAACGGCAGAAGACAGGCTCAGCGATGCCTCTTTGTAGTTCGTCTTATTTACAGTACCTTGCAAAAGTATGCGCGCGCCTTGAACTTTTTCACATTTGTCACATTACAACCAACTTTAACGTACTATGATTAGATTTTTTTTTTAACTCGGCTAACAGTTTAACTCGGTCGGGCATTACTGAATGCAAAGACATAACTATGACAAAGAAAAAGGATTTATGTTTTTTCTTTATCCCTTAAGAATGAAAATCTGAAAAGTGTTTTTACCTAAACAATTCCATCCAACCTTTAAGGGCATGTTTAAGTCTTCAGCAGCTTCAAGCAGACTTGTTTTCCTTTTTTTTTTGTTTGGTTCCATCCATCTTACCATCAATTCTGGACAGCTTTCCATTCCCTGTGGAGAGAAAAATAAACTCCCACAGTATGATGTTGCCACCACCATGTGTTACCATGGGGATAGTGGTTTAGGCTGATGTGCAACGTTAGGTTTCCGCCGCACATAATGTTTGCATAATAGCCAAAAGTGAATAAATAAATGCACCGATACCCTTTAATCCACATGTTTATTGTGCTGCCGACGTGGATTAGGGCAAATTGGACTTATGTGAAAAAGTTACATAGGTATGAATGTTTTAGCAAGGCATTGCAGATACTTGCAGATTAGCTATTTGTAATTTCAAAAAGAAACCAAAGTGCAACTGTTTGTCCTCTAAAGCTTGGGGAAAAATCCCTAACTTCAAAATCAACTTGTAAAAACAGTGGCAAAGTTTATTTGACCATCTGAAATGAACTTGTTTGCAAAACTGAGCCTGCTTCTCCACACTGCCGTTGAGACACCAAGTACAAAAAAAGTCTGAGACAAAACTACAGAAAAAACACATCACACGCCACTTTTCCTCTGATACTTTGTCAAAATAGAAATATAAAGTCCCTCTACTTGACCTCGACTTGCAGTTTGAGAGGAGGGTCAATCGCCTTCACCACTTTCTCTGGGTCTTTTACAAGAAACATACATTCACGAGAGGACAACAGAGGAAATACGAGCAACTTGAAATTCAAAACTGTGTGCAAAAACAGTATAGACCTCTATAAAAATATGTGCATATGGATAGAGCTATCTTTAAATCTCATCAAATACAGTATTTTGTTTTAGCTTTTATTTACACTCGACAAAACAAAAACTACAGCTCTGCAGTGCTCCCCCTCTCTGTTGTCGCGAGAATGAACAGGTTCAACTTCGGTGGCAATGGATTCGACCAAACCCGCACGTAGCGCAGCGCATTTACACTTTTCATCTCTGATCAATGTGATCGAGGAGCAGAGAAGGGGTGAGCAGAACTTCTGCAGAAAACCTGAAGTTGCATATCCCACCGTTCCCCCCCTCCCACGCTCGCGTTTCACAAACCGCCTACCCAATTAGAAAAAAAAGGGGGTCGACGGTCACCAGCCAGACGCTGCTTCCTGATTGGCTCACGTGGGTGAGGACAGTGTGTGAAAAAAACTTTGGCTACAGAGTAAGGTGGCTTCAAGTCCTGCTGTGTGGTGAGGGATCAGCCAACGACGCACTACAATGAGTGATACTTGAAATGTCCAGCCTCGGTGGATTTTTTCGTTTTATTTTTTTAAGCAAGAAAAAAAAAATCTATCCCACCATTTGCTTGTTAATAAGAAGTCTGTTCCCATGTCTTCCTGGAAAGAATCAATGTTTCTTTTCTTGATAACTAACAAAAAACAAAAGAAGCTCTCTTTCATTCTTTCTTCAACACCAAACACTGCTGAGGTCGGCTGAGGGGGGTTCTACTCCACCTTTAAAGACTTTAAACTGGATAATTCGTCTCCTGAATGCAACTCTGAGGGTTCACTGGGCGGTCCTCCGGTTCTTTGAGCTGAAACCTGGACTACTTCCCAGTCTGTTGTCTAAAGGGGAAGAGCATGCGGCAGATTCTGGCTTGCCCGTGTACCTGGACTGTGGTTGATCGAAGGTGAATCGGGGGAGGGGGATGCAGTCTCCTGGCAGGGGGGAATGTCTCGTGACCGTCTGTGAGAAAGGCATGACAGTTGGGAGAAGGGGCGCGTGAGGCTGGATGAAGACGTTCGGGCTGATGGGGATGTGCGGGGGTGGTGTGTGTGTCTGGGTGTGCGTTGGGGTGGATCCCTGTGCGGGGGTCAGCATGTGCGTCGGGGAAGGTGCCTGCAGTGGCGCGTGGATCGGTGTTAGCGGTGTCTGCATCTGCGCGTGGAGCTGTGGATCGACAGGTGCGTCTGGTGAGTGCGAGTGCAGTGTGAAGTCGCTGGACGGTGTCCTGCGTCTCCGCATCATGCTGCTGTCAGCTAGTTTCGGAGGAGAGGGAAGCAGGAGCTGTTCCCGCTCCGGGGGCGGGTGGATGGATATACAGGGAGGGCTCGTCTTCTTCTTTCTTTGCCTGCCACCGACTGACTGCACCCTCACCGGAAAGGCCTGAGCGCCCTTTTCCGATCGACGGGTCTCGAGCAAAAAGTTTTGGCTGTCAGTGGTTATGACGGCCTGGGGAAGGCAAACCTCAATGGAGTGGCGGCGGTGGTCATCCGAGGGACCTGCGGGTTCTGACTGAGGCTTCTCCAGGAACCCGTGGCTGTCAACACTAAAGCCTGTCTTGACGTCTTTCAATCCTTCCTCAAGAAGACTAAGGGTGCTTCTGTTGGATGGAGGGGGTAGGGTGGGAATCGAATCAAGGGAGTGCGGCGAGGCATAAGGGGACAGGGAGTGGCTGCGGCCCGCCTTCCGTCTGCTCTCCTGTTCTTCTCCCTCCTCGTCCCTCCATCTTTGGCGAGCTGAGCTGGTGATGTGATACACCTCGGCGTCGGCCGGGTCCGAGAGGGAAATGGCGGAGGGAGCCCTGGGCCTGCGAAGACTGCTGGAGCGCGAGGGCAGACGTGGCGAGGGAGGGGGAGGAAGGAGAAAAGACAGAGGGGATGGGAGAGGCAGTAGAGAGGATGGCGACGGAGGAAGAGAAGAGGGAGACGGGGATGACGGGGGGAATGAGAGGGCTGAGGGGGAGGAGGACAGAGGGGGTACTGGGGAGAGAGAAGAAGGGGAGTGTGGAGGCACGTGGGCCGAGCCGGACCTCTCTTGTTGCTCACAGGTCTGGGACTCCACAGAATCGACTTTAACTGCCCCCTGCAACACACATGAAAGGCCACACAGTTGTTAGCTCTCAGTGGCTTTCGTCAGAATGTAACTTCAAAGCAAGCTGAGTTTATATTTTAAAGAAATAGAAATTTACTAAGACAGAAATGATGCAAAGATTCCTAGAATGACTTAACAGTCGTGTTAGCATTATTGACACACACACACACACACACACACACACACAGATTACACTTAGTCAGGATATATATATATATATATATATATATATATATATATATATATATATATATATATATATATACTGGGTGCGATTTGCTGGGGGGGGTCGGGGGGGTTGTCGCTGTTAATCGCCCGTCAAAACACACACACTGTTCCATAATGTTTTTCCCCGCCGTGCTCTCCGGACTGTGTTTCTTTTATCCTCGCCGCTTTCCATAGTTTCAAGAGCGCTAAAGACTGTAAAAACAGACCCGCGCTCACTGTTGCACAGACTGTTTATTTCATGCAACTTTGGGCTTGTTTCATTCTAAAGGTGCTTGTAAATTTTATGAGTCACGGGTTGCGGGTTTTTGGGCACGTTTCTGAAAGTGAAATCGCTTATTTGGGCTCTAAAATAAGTGACAAAACAGCGGTTATTAAGAGACCTGCCTGCACTAGACACTTTGTATCCAGTTGAAATATCCCTCCGCCATAGGAGCCGACGGTAGTAAAGGCAGACAGAGCAACTGCAGTTTACGGTGCAATAACCGGTGATAACTGCTGAAAGTAGATTACTTGGTGCAGATCACCATTTTGAGCAGACATTGGTTCTGAAGATGAGCTTTTAACATGCTGATAACATTGCAGAAACCCAACCCATAAACCGTACTTTAATGCTTATTATTTGTTTTCTCTGTATTTGACAAACTAAGGCTGAATTACGTTGCCAAACGAAGGACCTGGAGTTACTAAACAGTTGCTAAACAGTCTCTTTCAGGGTATTAAGCTCCTGCCCATTTGCAAGCAAAATGTAAGATTGGAATGACCTGGAAAATTAAAACCTTTCTCCAGGCTTAAACTCTATGAATATGGATATAAACAGCAAGCAAAAATACTGTTGTTGGTGTGAAAGCTCAGAATTAGATGTGTGAAGAAATGAACAAAACTTATAACTTTATTGAAATGTACAATTTTTATTAATTTATATATTTATGCATAATATCATGTCTATCTTTGTTTAAGAGCCAAAAAATATATATCGGCATTAAAACATAGGTATTCATTTAGAAATTTATTTACACATTGTGTAAACATCAGGGCGTCATGATTAGTCATTTAGCCATCATAGTCCAGAGTTTAACATTTGGCACTAGGATGTTTTCATTCCAATTCTCAAAAGTGCCTAAAAAATAACAAAATAAAATAAAAAAAATTGTACAAGCATGTATTTTAATAGTGTCACTTATTGCAAAATTGCATATTAAATTGCCCAAACAGGCTATTACACTTGCAGAAATAAAAGGATAAAACGACCTGGTTTTAAAAAAGCTTAACAAATAAAAATGTGATGTGGAGGGCCTTTGTAGTCAGTCACCTGAGTCAATACTTTGTGAAACCACACAATTGGAAACATGCTCATCCACAATCAGATTGGACGAAGAGAGTCTGTGAACATTTCTTCTTAGTCACGCCACTAAATCTTATTTTGATTTTTGTCTAGACTTTAGGTGCACGAAGGGTTCCTCCACCTCATCCTGTTTTTAATCATGTCTCTGCTGAAAACCCCGCCACGGTGGATAATGGTTCAAAAAAATAAAAAGTAAGCAATTTGTAAGGGTGGGAAATACCTTTTCATGGGACTGTGTTTAACCAAATGTGCGTGTGGAAAGCTGGGACGGAGTCTATCACCTGTCTGTGCAGGGCCCGTGGCGAGGGGCCGGGTGTTGGCGGGGCGATGCGGGGCAGAGTGAGGGTGGGAGTCGACTGGGGGTGAAGAGGGGAAGCATCTGGAACCTGCAGCAAGGAGCGGCTCTCACAGGGCTGGGATTGGACCGACATCACTGAGACTGCAGATGAGATCAGTCAAGAGTTCATTACTCAAGGTTGAACCACACCTATGCCTCTGCTGAAACATGCAGCTTTTGCAGAAAAACCATGCACGGTTAGTACTAAACAGACGCATGTGCTAATTCCTATAACACCGTAGTAAACCACGCTTTATTGTGATAGAACATCTGTTTTAACAGGATGAGATATTTTTGTCAACAGATTTCAAGAGAAAGATTTGGTGTAACCTCAAATGTTCTATCAAAATAAAACGTTTTCTGTATGAACGTTGTTAAAACATACCATGGATTGCAAATCAGAGCAGAAATGCTACCTTGCAGCTATTTATCAAGCAAATCTTCCCATAGGGATGAATTTGGTAGGATAGTAATCTGCGTTTAGATTCTGGTTACACAAAAAGCTTCCCATGATTATGTGTGTGTAAGGGTAAATTCATCTTTTGTGAGCTTATAAAAAGACAAATAATAGGAAAGTAAGCCCAATCTCTGTTAATACTTATACTGTGTGAAACGATGTAACCAGAGTCTTAGGCATTCCGAGCACATATGCATTGAACCTGTGAGTTGAGATACCTGTAAAAGCTGCCTCAAGATTTAGTTCATTTTAAATGAATACCTTCAGCTCAAGCTCTTAAAGTCACTTATTTTGAGAATGTCCTGTAATCAGTCCGTATTCATTTTGGCACATATAGTTTTGTGACTTTTCCAGCTTGTCCTGAAAGTTAACTGTCGTCTTCTTTTGGTTATCCAGCCACTTAGAAGCTGAGCAGATGAGCCTGTGTGAAGGTTGCAGAGATTCACATGGATCAACTCATCCACTACAGTCAGTACCTTGGGACAGAGCTCGGTCTGCCCACAGCCTGTCCACAACATGCCATTAGAGTCTGACTGCAGATGAAACAGTTTTTGTCAGTGGCTTAAACAGTGTTTGCCTGGGAAATGTGTTCTACTTATAATTTGACTGTTTTCATGGAGGAAAGAAAGAGTCTAAGAAGAAACAAAAGACAAGCATGAGGTTTTGTAACCATTTTGATGTACTGCATGTATTTAATGCACTAAAAGTTCCACAATGAAACAGCTAAACTGGGTATTAAAATACAAAGTCTTAGGTCTAACTAAAATTTGCCTCTGACTCAAAGTGTCTTAACTTTTATTTATCTTATTTTTTTTTTTTAGCTCAACTGGATCTCAGTAAGAACTGTGTTTAAAGAACTGAGCTTTTGTGGTATTTTCCAGTTTCTTCCTACCATTTTTTGACTTTCATGTGCAATCAAAAGTAATTTCCTGAGCTGAATAATTAATTGAGTTGCAAAAATCAAATACCAAAAATACTAATGCAACAAACTCAGTACTGTTGGATAGACAATAGGGGATAGATAACTAGTGACGAAAAGTTAACATCTGTATAAAAAACTTTAAACTACACTATTATATATAAGTGATTATATATTTCCATAACAATTGAGACTGTGCATCTATAGCAACTAACCTAGATTAAATAAGTTAAAATTAATAAGTTAAATTTAATGATGTAAAGCCAGGCCTGTATTTAGCAGGTGCACAACACTCAAAAGTGCTTTTTAACTTGTTGTTAAGCTTATAGATCATGGAGTAATAATCTATGTGAGGTTTAGCAGACTGTGCTGCCAGTAGTGCTGTAGTCAGTTACACGTTAAAACAAACAAACAAAAAAATTTATTAATGAACAGATCACAACATACTGTAAGTGGGGAGATGGAAGTTTCAACTACGTTACCTGCATGCTGGTGCTGGGAACTGGCTTCTACCTCCTTTAAAGGGTAGGGGGCGCTGGCAGGCCGTACAGGTTGAAACATATAGCTGTCATTTGGCAAAGAATGCATCCTGGACACAGACATCTTGCCTGATGATAACGGGTCCTGGTCAGTGTACTGCTGGTCTTCCTCCTACAGAGGGCGACAAACACCACAAGGTTCAAACAGGCCAAATTCTGCTTTATCAGACAAACGTTTAGTCAAACCTTGTTAAAAATCAGTGAATGAATTCTTTAGCTCATATTAAACATATGTTTTACACAAACCAACTGTATGCTGCTATTAAACACAGTTGGCCTCTGACCTCTTCAGGTGAATTCGGGCATGGCCCAATATAAGTCCCTCCCACTGAGCTATTGTTGGATCCTGTGCTTAGCCTGCGTTGCCTCTCCTCTTCCATTTCCAAGGCAATCTCTGCATCCATCTCTGCATCCTCTTTGGCCTCCTAAAAAGACAGATACATTCATGCTTTACATTTTGCAGCCATTTTTCATGGCCATTAAAAACTACAATGAGACACCTTTAGCTAAGTACATTGTATTCAATCACACATGTACATTGTTTTTCACTATCTTAATAGCTTTTTCCTGCGTTTGTACCTTGTTGCTCTCCTCCAGGTGTTTCATCAAAACGGCCACCACCACATTGACCAAAACGAACTGGGCCATGAGCACGAAGGTGACAAAGTAAATCGGAGATATCCATGGTAGGTATGATAAACAGTGGATTTCATTTGGCTGGCACTCCCTTAAAGTGTCCTTAAGAAACCAAGAGTAGGATTTAGACATACAAACACAAGCAAAAATACAAAGACATGCAGACCTACAAAAAATAGCTACACCTACAAGAACCTAAAGGCTGCACAGTAAAAAACTGAGACATTCATTTGTAAGTTTTCAAAGTAGGACAAAGACATTTCAGATTAATGTGTATTATGTAGACATAAAGTAAATTAAATGTGTTTAAAAATAACAAATTACAAATTCAGAAACTAGTCTGACAGCTCCCTATGATTATAATGTTTTTTTTTTGTCCTGAAGTAAAAAAAAGAAAAGTCCTACCAGCCGCAACAAACATTCTCTGATCAGGTTTTTGTTTAAATAAATAAGGTCATATAAATGTATTTTTTTTCTGTTGTTGTTCTTGTTTTGCTTATCTAATTTTGCACATTCCACGTCAGTGCACTATAAAATGTTGTCTCTCCTACAAAGGCCATAGAAACCAAAACACAGTTGTGGCCTCAACCAGTTTTATACGTCTTTCACACATGTGCCATCAATGGCTAACTGGCGCCCCCATGTGTTGAGTTTGCAGCACTTGCTGGTGCTGAGTATAGGGAGATGTCCATTGTGCACGGCATTTTATCCAGAACCAAAGACATATTAAATCCTTCTAATAGTGTGTGTGGGTCAGCTTGCATGTGTGTGTGTGTGTGTGTGTGTATGTTGGGGGGGGGGGGGGGGGGATTCATGGAAGAACTGCCGCTGTTAGATGTTTCCACTTTGGGAACAGTGAAACCTTACTGATTTAATTGAATGTGCAAAGGTGTCACTGCTGCTGTGTGTGAGATAGAAATATAGTGCAGTCTTAGTTTATTTAATGCTCCATTAGTAATAAATCTACCAACATTTATCAGCTTCTATTTTCTGTCTGACCTGCTTCTCACCTGCTTAGCCAAAGGTTATATTTTCCTTCTAAATCGGGAGTGTCTCTAAATTGTTCATCCACTGAATTCACTGCTCAGATCAGTTAAAGAGAACCGCACTAATTTATGGGTAGCAATTTATACCAAGTATGTTTGACAGCCATCGCTTAGGCTATATATTCAGTGAGCAGCAAGATGAGGAGAAGGATGATGAAAATTAGACATTTTTACTGAAATAGGACCACAACAGTCCTGACCTGATTCAGCAAACACTGCAAAAATACATTTAAGTAGGAAATTAATGCACTGACTGCTGTTTACTAAAATAACCGATAAAACGTATCTCAATAGAAAAACAATCTATAACATTTGACATCTTAAAATACATTTACGTGACTGTGAAAGAAAGTTTTAACAAAATTTGAATTCTATTTTTTTTAAATGTAAAATGTATCCAAGTTTTTTCAGTCATAAAGCTTCCACTGCCATTCTAAGGCAGGGTTTAGGGTGACGTCCACAAGTTATTTCAACAGTTATTCCAAAAACTGGAATGAAAACAGGTGATATCTAAAGATTTGCAGTCGTGCAGGATATTAGACAACGTGATAATACTGTTAAATACATTGTTATATACCGTTATGTACATTGTCCTGCAAGAGTATTCACCCCTCTTTCCTTTTTTTTGTTTTGTTTCCTCAAAACCTAGAGTTTAAATAAATTACTGTATTATTAGTATTACTTTTTACTGTGAAGCAAACAACAAATAGGAGGAAATAAACGTCAGCGTATATAACTTTTCATCCCCCTAAATCCAGAACTTTTTGACTAATCTGTCCGATTTGATTGAATTTGACTTTGTAAAGTGTGTTGAGATGACATGTGTTGTGGATTGGCGCTATATAAATCAAATTTCATTGAAGTGAATTGAACCAGTTGTGGCTTATGGAGGAATTTTTAAGTAAGGCCAAAGTGAACAGAGTTCCAGTAATCAATGTGGGAGGTGAAAAGCTATGACAACAATTGACGCACAGTGAGGAGAACTGGAGGGACAAAGGATGAGGGACGAATGTTGCATAGATGAAAAGAGACAGAAAGGGTGATGTTATTGATGTGGGAGGTAAAGGATAGATTGCTATCAAGGATGACACCCAGACTCCTAACCTGAGGTGAGGGGGTGACTAATGAACTATCAAGTCAAAGTGAGAAACTGTCAGCTTTGTATAATATAAATTTGATCAAAGATTTGGATATTTTTCATAACCCTACCCCGACTTGTATTTCTCAAAAACTTTGTGACTGACTTGTTTGGAGAGCTCTTTGTTCTTCATGTTGTGATGGTTCTTGCCTAGTGGTGCGGCAGCCTATGGGGCCTTTCGGAAGGTTTGTGATACATTGCACACAGGTGGAATTCATTTCACTAATTATGTAACTTAAACTGTTTTGTGCAAATCCATCACAAGAAATAGGATTAAAAACATTTAAATTACTTGGAATGTAGCACAATACCCAAAAAACGCCAAGGGGATGAATACTGTTGCAAGGCACTGTATTGAGATAATGATGCAAGTTCCAATAAAACTGCAATTTCTTCAATCTCCTCTGTCTCATCTGTCAATGACAATGATTTTTGCATATTTGACTCTATCATCTGTTTCAGGTGTGGATATCTTTTTCAGCTCGAATGGAAACGTCAAGCATTAAACCAAAGTGACCAAAAGGGTTTAGCTTGAAGGAGTCCTTATTTTGCTTATTTCCTTTTTAAAACAGACCTTATATATGATGTATGGCAGTACAGGGTAAAGTCAAAGTACTTTTCAGTATATAACCAGCACAATTTCTATTTCAAAAGGGAGTCAAATATTAACAAACTTATAAACAACAAACATCAAGATTTATGTTTTAGACCACACTCTTGAAGGAATAGACTTTTTCTCTTAAAGGAGCGTTGAGCAAGTAACACATGCCCTTACAATTCCTCGCCATGTAAAATTACTTTTCTTCTATTTACCCCAGTTGCAATTTCTTCAATCTCCTCTGTCTCATCTGTCATCACAATGCTTTTTGCATATTTCACTCTATTATCTGTTTCAGGTGTGGATATCTTTTGCAGCTCGACTGGAAGCATTGGCAAAGTGAATTTCTAACAACTGGAATATATTAGTTTGTATTCCCCCTCCCCCTTTAATGTCAAGCATTAAACCAAAGTGACCAAAAGGGTTTAGGTTGAAGGAGTCCTTATTTCACTTATTTCCTTTTTAAAACAGACCTTATATATGAGGTATTGGCAGTACAGGGTAAAGTCAAAGTGCTTTTCAGCATATAACCAGCATAATTTCCATTTCAAAAGGCAGTCAAATATTAACAAACTTATAAACAACAAACATTAAGATTTATGTTTTAGACCACACTCTTGAAGGAATAGACTTTTTCTCTTAAAGGAGCGTTGAGCAAGTAACACATGCCCTTACAATTCCTCGCCATGTAAAATTACTTTTCTTCTATTTACCCCAGTTGCCTCTATAGGCTCCACTAGTCATTTCATGAGAGAGTGATTCAGGTCGTATTCTCTGGGTGTGCACATGGGTTTGACGTGCTGTGCATTCTCGTATACATTAGCAAGAGAACATGATCTACCTTCAATATTTATAACGTTCTTAACTGAGAAGTCATTGTGGTTGTAAACAACAGACCTATGCTTTTGCTCTTCTCCCATGCATGTGCACCACACTAGTGTCATTTCAACTTGTCGCCAAAGGGGGGAAACTTCTGCAAAAAATCCGGAGCTTGCGCCATGCTCGTTTAAAAGCAATTTAAACCTCTGTAGATGTCAAAATTTTCAGTTTATCATCAATTATATTTGACAAATTAACTTCTGCATCCAAACTATAACTTCAAACTAATTTCCATGAGGTAAAAACTAAAGATGTTACAGTGTTGACATTGCCATTCTGTAAGCTTCTTTGCTTCCACATAATTGGTTTTAGAGGTCAAAGCTCTATCTGCGCTTTAAGATAATCTGGTCATCAAGTATGAGCGTCTTTGTGTGTAGTTCTGTGTTTGTGTCTTTGGTCATACTTTCATAATCCCATTCCAGTTGTCCCCCGTGGAGACTCGGAACAGCGTGAGGAAGGCCATCCCAAAATTCTCAAACGTTGCATGGCGACTCAGACCCTCACATGGGTTGTCGTCGTTGCACTCTAATTGACAGAAAGAAAAACATATTTAGACAATACTTACATATCAGTCATCTAACAAAGCATTCAAAAATGTTAAGAGGTGAACCAAACTACATTTTAACTGAACGTGTAAAGAGAGTGTTACCAACTGATATGAAGTATTTTGAAAAGAAACAAATGTATATGATATTTGCGCAATTAGAAACATCAAAAAAGGATCTGCGTTGGAAGAAAAAAGGAGAAATAGGTAAACACTGGTTATTGCCAAATTTCTACATGGATTAAACAGAATGTTTTATTTTTATTTTTAACAACCAGAGATAAGTGAGAAAAGGACGTTGGATGTATTGTGACTCATGTCACTGTCATAAATCGAGCATAAACACACCCTTTGACCGAAGAACATGTGCATGTCCGGCCAGTCTGCCGACATCGGCTTTCTCACTATGAATGCCACTTGATGTGGAAAAAAAGTGGTGCATAAACTCTGAGCAGTGTTACCATAACAACCAGTAATTTGTACTCATTACAGTAATGTGATGGGAGAAGCATTAATAATTTACTCATCTGTTCCAGCTTAATTTCAGCGATCATTCATAAGACTAGATTCTCAGACTTTGAGTCTGAGTCGAGTCTTATGCCACGCACACCGCTGCGCTCTGAAACCCATTATTTTCAATGGCATGTGCTGCACATGGGCGCTTTGTGATCTCCGCGCACGACGCGGTCAAAGTTCAGCTATGTTCAACGTGACATATACACACGTAACCAATAGAAACTGGGCCATCCGACCGTCAGCCGGAAAGATCAGGAAGGAAAATGGGGTAGATTTTCCTGAACTGTATAAAAAAACTTTGAGGTTGTAGCCTTGTGAAAACTTAGCTCCTTAATAAGCTCCCTGTACCTCGACGGTTATGTGCACCCATAGCCTCTTCTTCCTCGCTGTACTTTGTCATCCTAACAAGCAGGGGTTCCTTCTTAATACGGGATAGAAGCATATTTACTGCTGACAACAAAACAGATGATCGCCAACCCAACCATGCACAGCTTCAAGTGCAGCAGCAGCGTGCAGCGCCGAGTCAGCATGGTTCTCCCCTGAACCCCACGGCAAGCGCAGCGCACACCGTGTCCCGTCTGAAAGGCCCACGAGGCTATGTTCACACTGCAGGTCTTGATGCTCAATTGCGATTTTTTGCTGAAATTTTTTATTTATTTTTTTGAGGTGGCCATTCAGACTACTACTAAATGCGACCGCAGTCAGACTTCTGTCTGACATTTGTTGTGCAATGGGAGCCGACAATATTAAGACCACATCATAGCAAGACGAAATAAGGTAAGAAGAAAGCAGCACAGCTATCAGCAATGGTCTTTTGTGGAGCGCTAACTGCTACTGTTGTGTTGATGTATAGTTGGATCCAGCAGAGTAAAGTCAAAGATGGATAAAATGTGACATGACCGTTCAGGCATATCCGATGCGTATCCACACTGCAGACTGAAGTGACCCAATTCTGATTTTTTTGCCCATATGCGACCTGTATCTGATCTTTTTATAACAGTCTGAACAACACAGATCGGATTTTTTCAAATGCGACCCAGGCCACTTGGATATGTGGTCCTGAATCCGATACGTATGTGATCTTTTCAAATGCGACCTGTGTCTGTACGGCCGGGTCGCATTTATCCGACCTGTACGTCACCGATACTCGACAAACGTCACTATTCTGCGTCCTGCTATGCAGAATCGGGAAGAAAAATGACACCCATGGCGGACTACAATGAGGAGAGCAGTTAATGGAGAGAAAGCTCCGGTTAGAAAATAAATTAATGACCGCAAAATGCGCGCCAGCATTATAATCCATGTTTACTTCCGCAAACACTGAGGACGCTTGCTACGTGTGACGTCATCGCGTCCTCGAGTGCGCATGTGGGACACTTAGGTTGAACGCATTCAGTTCACACAGGAGATCACATACAAGTCGAATATATTTGGAAATGTGAACGACCACGCAAAAAAATCAGATTTCACAAAAAAATCGGAATTGAGCATTAAGACCTGCAGTGTGAATGTAGCCCAAGTCTAAAGTCTTTTGCAGCTTATAGGTACATTTTCATGTTATTTGATATTTATTTTTTTTTGTTATATGCCAGTAACTTACTCTGGATGCAACCCTTTTCTGAAAGATTATCTGTAATATTCATTTCTGGTTCTTGTTTATTATTTGGTTAAGTTAGTATTTTCCTGTCTCTCGGTTTATTTGCGTTTTAGGTTCTGGAGTCCTGTTTAGCCTGTTCATTGTTTTTGTTATCTGTTCTCTGTTTTAGTTCTGATTTTAGTTCTGCACTTTGTTTTCATTATTATCCTCGGTCTTTGGTTTATTCCCCAGTTCCTGTCAGTTCCCCAATTGCTTCCACCTGCCTTTAGTTGATTAGTTTTCACTCCGCTCACCTGTTTGTCCGTTTATTTAAGCCTCACTCCCTCCTCAGCTATTTGTCGGTTGTCTCTCACACTCACTCTTTCGCTTTGCATGCCCGAGTGCGATCCCTGTTTTTGATTCCGTCTCTGGTAAGAGCTCCCAGCACCTTGATTCTGTTTTAATGAACCTGTTCTGTTTGTCCTGCCCAGTTCTGTCCGCCTGTTCCCTGTCAAGTGTTGCCTGGATGTCTGCCTTACCTACCACTGGATTCTGTTCTGTTTGCCTGCCTGTTTCCCACTCCTCATCATCCCTTCAATAAATCAGTTTACAGCATAGCAGTGTTTGGCAGAATTCCGGGTTCACCTCCACACCGATCAATACATTATCATGTTCTGCTAGTGTAGTATTTGTTATTTTTGTATTTTAAGCTTTGTTTTTGCTGAATTTGTTAGTAAATATAGCCTTTTCTGTGTATATGACCATTACAACATAATGTGACCGGGGTTATATCACTGCGCATACGCACAATTGGTCAACAAGCCGAAGCAATGGAGGTGAACGAGTGTGAAACTCCCAATATTGTTGTGCAAGGAGGCTCAGGTGAGGACTCACTGGAACTTGAAATAGGAGTAAGTCAGGTTGGGCTTCAACCACACCGAGCTGTCAGTTTTCCGCCAGGCATTACAACATGGTTGGCTCGGTCGGGACTTATTTGGTAGCTGCGTCAATGGCGATCATCTGGCTTTCTAATAGTTCTGCGGTACTGCCGGTCTGTTTATGTCAGCTCATCGCGGCCATTGCTGGGGTTCTATTTAGGTTAAAAAAGGACTATCAAAACACTATCTGGACGGACACTTGGAGTACGTAGCACTATTTTATCATAATCAACTGGATTTTGGTCTTTTTGGTATAGGCATTTAACGTGGCTATATACCCTTAAGTATGAGTCAAATCCAAGTTGCGGCCATGAGTCCAAATTGCTGCCATATTCTCAAATGTTTGGCATGTTTTAAGTGATTTTAAATGAGCAAGAAAACATCATTTTAGGTAGACATGGCCAAAACAAACCTTTTACAAGTGCTGGGCTGTATTTCTTTGTTTTAGTCAAGGACGGACTGAGACATGGAAGGATTTTCCCCCAGGAAAAACAGATGCATCAGTCCCAACTCCCAAAAGGCAAAGGCAAGCATTTGATTTTTACTTGACAAACTGGATCCGCTTTAGTGCTTTGCTAGGGTGAAGCTAGCATGTTGCAGAAAAAAAATATGGATGGTTAATCCAATCAAAGGCAGAGATTTTTTTGTTGTATTTTTCTTTTTTTCTTTCAGAGGTTAAACATAGCAAACCATCCGGTGCTGTAAAGGAACCAAGGAAATCTTTTTGAAAGCTAGTGAAGTTTTTTCAGAAAAACTTGCACAGAATGTCCCATTTAGAAAGCCCTAATGGTTTAGTTATGTTAAAAAATGAAGAATACGTTCAAAGAAGATGTGCTAAGTGTTCTGTCAATTCGGACATGACAGAACAAGGACAATTATTATTTGCAGTGAACGTGGAAAGTCTTCCATACGATTTTGACCGAAAGCCCTGAGGGGCAATCAAGCAAAATCAAAACCATAAAGATATGGTTGGAAAGATATCTTTAGCCATTTTATACTTGGGTCTCCTCAACATGCAGCTGAGGAGGACTGAAACTGTCCACTGTGTATGATGTCTCTTCCTTTCTTCTATATCAGTTAACAGGAGAAAAGGAAGAGGATTTAACAATGTCACACTTCAGCTCAGAAGAACTGATTTAGGCAGTTTTGCATAATAGGGAAATGGAACCGGCTCCACTCAGAGAGTTCGTTTTTTTCCCCAACACAGCCATTTGTGGTGTCTCTGGAAGAAATGCAAGACACCCAGAATGTCATTTTTAGATTTAATCAGTGATTTCTCTGGCAGAAAGAGAGCCCCTCCTTCCCCTTCCTGTGTCTGACTCACAGCAAAGCTGCATGGGGACAGTGTTAGAGATGGTGACTCATCTGGGTATAGATCAAAAGAGATTACTAATTAGATTTAGTTTTGGGTATCAAAACAAAACAGCTTTGGTATCTACTATGCTTCAAAATAAAAATAAATTGCTGAGCCACACATGTCAATACTGGCATGTAAACACCAAGTCGATTCCCTGTAACAGCAACTTATTTACCAAGTCCTCTGAAGTCAGAGATGAGACTCCTAGATAACCACACAGCCCATACTCTACTTCTCACCTAGAATTAGGCTTTTAGGCTGTCCTACAAACAGCAGCGCCAGGAATGTTTGGTCTATAGTGGCTGCAGCTTTCCTTGTGCTAGATCAACTTTAACTTTTTAGAAATTTTACTCAAGTAGCAAGGATATTTTTTTTCTATTAGTAAAGGTGCTAACAGAAATGTTGTTATTATCAGCACTCATTTGTAAGGTAACCCATCCCAAACTGAATATGGATAACCAAATATGTCGTATTAGATGGCCGGTCACACCGAGTCTGGTTCTGCTGGATGTTTTTCCTTCCTGTTAAAGGGGAGATTTCCTCTCCGCTGCCGCTACATAAAGGTTCGGTATGAGGGATTACTGCAAAGATATTGTCCACCGTGGCTACACGCCCTTTGAGGAGGAGTGAATGCTGTTGGTCAAAGACGTGTTGCAATCTGCTAGGTTTCCTTCGATAGAAAACGTTTTGACCAATCTGTCTGTATGATTTGATTGAATTTGACTTTGTAAAGTGCCTTGGGATGACATGTGTTGTGAATCGGCGATATACAAATAAATTTTGATTGAATTTAATTAAACCAGTTGTGGCTTATGGAGGAATTGAATAAAAAAATTGTCTCAGTTATGTCTTATACAGTATAAGGTGGTATGGTTGTTTGCATTTTATTATAATGGTGGTTTGGTTATTGTTGTCTTCCTTGTCCACTATGACATCTGCTACTGCTGTTCTTGGTCAGGTCACCCTTGTGAAAGAGATATTGATCTCAATGGGTCTTTTATCTGGTCATATAAAGGTTTAATGATAAAAAATAAAAGAAAGCCAACTTGTTTTTGTTTCTTACAAAACTAAGGTCATTGCTGCTAACTTGAAAGGATTATTCCTGTCCCATGCATGAAGCTGTTACAGAACTAGATAGGCCCTATAGTGAAGGACTGCTGCACCCAGCACTAAGGAGCATTATAGCAGATCACTGGTGGCAATTGCATAGTTTCTTTCCACTTTTCATTCATGATCAGCCAATCAGCTCTCTCTGTTTCCACCATCTTCCCCAATTAAGACACTCCTAGCCTTCTCTTCACTACTCCTAACAATTTTGTTTTCACTTTAGGAGCTCTCTTAAGGGCTGAGATAGTTTGTGAATAAGGTTTATCTTACAAAGGTTAAAGTTATATGAAAAATCTTAAAACTCGAAACATTCTGGGAAACAGAAGGCAACATAGTATTTACATTAGAGGGCTGGGATAGAATCTGTAAACAGCAGTGGTCGATAACCAGTGCCCCATGTTGGAGGGAACTCAGCTGGAAAAACTTGATTAGATATTTCTGTACTCCAGCTCAAACATCTAAATACTCTGGTCAGGACAATTGATGGAGGTTATGTGGTTAGGCGCAATCTGACCACCTCCATATTTTTTTGGAATTGTCCCTCTGTGGCTCCGTTTTTGAGAAAGGTTCATGGGGTCCTGGAAGAGGGTATTTAAAGGGAAAATAAGATTCAACTGTTGTTTCCTAAAGAGAGTATTATTAGTGGCTCCTAAAAAGGCTAGAACTCGAAGTTGGTTGAGCTTAAAAAACACTTACATTGAATGAGTGGATAGATCAGATTCATAACATTTTCAAAATGGAAAGGACTACCTTTAACTTGAGGTTGGAGATGGATATATTTGAGGAGTCAAATGGTGAAAGTGGCTGACTTATGTGACAGTAAAAAGGTCCAATTTTGAATAATGTCATGTTTGTATAATTGCCCACCCTGTCCTACTGTTGTACAATCTTAATGTGTGTTTTTTTGTAGTTAACAAAAATGTAATTTTTGTTATGTAATGTATGAGGTCTCTCTGCGGCTTGAGAGACCTCATACATGGTAAATGGCTTGTACTTGTATAGCGCTTTAACCGCTTTAACTTGAAGACCTCCAAAGCGCTTCACACTACAATCAGTCATTCCCCCATTCACACACACCTTCACACCCTGACAGTGGTGAGCTATGTTAGTAGCTACAGCTGCCCTGGGGCAGACTGACAGAGGGGAGGCTGCCATGCACGGCGCCTCCAGGCCCTCTGACTACCGTTAGCAGGCAATGCAGGTGAAGTGTCTTGCCCAAGGACACAATGACAGAGACAATCAGAGAGGGGGATTGAACCAGCAACCTGTCAATTGCAGGATGAACTCCCTAACCTCTGCGCCACCATCATCACGATAAAAACATCTTAGCGATAACAGGTTTGCTCATACAGTGTGTGGTGATCGATCTAAGGGCAAGCACAACACACAAACAGATTTCAAACAGGAAAATATTGTCAGGTGGGAAATCTTGCAATACCTTTCGAGATCAAATGTGAGTTCGGAGTTAACAATAGTTTGTGGACTGATTTTAACAGAGAATAGCGCAAACAGGGGCTTTATATTTGCTACACTATTACATGGAGGCAAGTTGTGTTTTTTTTCTCCTCGTTTCCCTCACCTTACTTTATTATTGGATACATGTCACATTCAACAGGCGCTGTGCTCCTTTGTGCTTGGGGAACACCACACATATATATATCAATATACCAGAACACCACACATGCTACAATAGACAATCTAACATGTTTAATATCCCTGATTTGAGGTTAGAGCATTCTCAATGTCCTTCCAAGCAGACTAGATCACTCTAAACACCCCACATACGGCAGGAATATATTTTAAGATTATATTTAGAGCCATACCGATAGTCGGGGTTTGTCAGAAGAGGAAAATCAGTGCAAAATCATGGCCATTTATTATTAAATTAAATCACTAAGAACTTGTTTTAGTCTTAGGATTCTTTATGAATATGGTCCTAGATCAATAAAGACTTAGAAATGACAGAAATTGTAATTCAATTTTACAAAGATTGTAACCTCCATGTCCTCTACAGCTGCTCTGAAGGTCTTTACAAAGCGAAATATATCTCATTGCTAAACTCACGAGACATACATTTAAAAAGCACAACTTTTCTCAGCGCCCATGACAATTTACAGATCACAGCAAAAATGATAGCAGGATATTTTCGCCTTTAGTACACACATTCCTTTCTTTTCCTCTGGTATATGCGGCAGGAGGTATAATGACATTTCCAAAAAAAGCATACTCTCTCATCAGCAAGTTATTTCCTTTTTTGTCTCCCCAGATGCCTGATGTTGCTAATCCTGTGTCAGAAAATGAGTTGGATGGAGCAGGCTTATCAGGAGAGGAATGTGTAAATAAACATGATCATTTAAATGGGTTGTTTCCTAGATACAAATACATAAGCAGGTCTCTGATGTGGGTGAGGGGTAAAGAGGCAGGAAGACAAGTAAGGGTTATAGTCAGTATTCAATAAAAACCATTCAGGCAGTAAAAGTTGCTTTAAGCTGTGACTGCAGGAAAAATAAGTGAATCTCAAACCACTTTTCACTGAAGCACGGAGACCAGTGTGTGTGTGTGTTGTTTTTCTGACTGAGGTGAGGTGTGTGACTGACCCAGTTTGCCAAAGAGCTCCACTCCAAGAGCAGCGTAGATGAAGAAGAGCAACATGAAGAGGAGACCAAGATTTCCCACCTGGAAGCGATAGACATGTTAGACTCCTCTCTCCGCATGCAGCATGGTAAATACACTGCAAAAAGGGAACTAAAAGTTTGTAAAATCTTCTTGAAATAAGTGTATGTGCCCTTGATTTGAATGGTTAAACAAGATAATATGCCAATGTAATGTTTTTTTTGTTTTTTTTTACCCAAAAATAAGATAATTAGACATATTCACTTGAAATAAGATATTGGAGATGCGTTGTTCCTATTTTAAGTGGAAAAATCTTATTCCACTGGCAGATCCTATTATTTACCTGCTCAAATCAAGGGCAGATGCACTCATTTCAAGAAAATTATACTTACTTTTAGTTCCCTTTCTGCAGTGTATTGCTTGTTTGAAACACCCGGGAATACAAGGATTAAGATTAATTTCAATGTTTTATTGAATCTAGTGTGTCTGGCACATATTGGATTTTATTTATGATGAGACCACATTAGAAAAAATGTCTTTGCAGCACATAAACACTTTGCTGGTTGACATGTTTTCCAAATACAACAGCCAACTCCTGCTCAAACAAAATGTTTAATAAAATTGCTTCCAGTGCTCTTCTGGTTCATGACGAGAGAAGGACCAAGTCTTTACTCTTCTTTTTCTCCAAACATTATGTAAAGAAGAAAAGAAACTACCTTGTAAGAAAGAGCACATAAAGTAGCATAACGAGGAAAGCTGGTTGTAAAGTCTGCTTCTACTAAAGGCTTGTTTGAAAGATGGTAATAAAAACAGATTAAGGAAAAAGTACTGTTTTCTTGGTCAGTCTGTAAGATGTGCAATTAAATCTGCTCTTTTATTGTGGTTGAGACCTCACAAGAGTCCTTTTCTACCTGCGGCAACGCTTGCATGACCGTATCCAGTAGAGCTCTCATTCCTTTTGCCATCTTCAGAAGTTTTAGCACTGTAGGAAACACAGACACAAAAGGTTTAAAGACGTTTTAACAAGTTTCAGCCAACCTATTTGCTAAAATATGTACACCAGCATAAAACAAGCCTAGTCGTTATATGACACAAAAGAGACAACACAATATGAATATAGTTCAGGGAGCTTAAGTCTTTTCATAAAATGTTCATACAATAATATTTAGATACATATTAAACTGTGCGTGCATGCGTGTGTGCGTGTGCCCGTACCTCGTGCAATCCGCAGTACTCTCATGATTCGGATGATGGTGGGATTTATTGGCAAAGCAGCTTTCATTTTCAGCTCTTCCAGAGTGATACCCAAGATGGACAAGGCAACTATCCCAACATCTAGCTGATTCCACCTAAACACACATTGAAAGTCAATTTTACGACACCAAAGACTAAGAATTGAAGTGACAAGTTACTTATATGACAAATCCAACAAAGCTTTCCTTGCTCGAGAGTACAGGACCCTGCAAAAGGATTTGTAAACCTGGAACCTTTGCACATAATGTTACGTTAAAACTTCAAACTTTAGTTTGAAATGCACTTTAGTGCATTTTTATTTCATATGTGAAAGATCAGCTCAATAATAGTGTGAAATAATTGGCAAATTGAAAGAAGGAAAAAAGTGCATGGTGTATACAATTCAAATTTTACAAACAAAACCCAGTGAACACAGCACCCACTGAATACACCTTCCCTGCTGGGAAACCTGTTGGTGGTAGCATCAAGGTTTGGAGATGCATTTATGCAGATAGGGAAGGCTAACTGGAGTTGATGTTAAGATAGATGGAGCTAAATTCAGAGCAGTAATAGGGAAAAAGCTATCAAAGGTTGAAAAACATTGAGGTACACAGTAAATTTGTCTGAGTAGAATGTACTCAAATTGAAGACTTTTTTTGAGTGGGACCAAATGTCTTTTTCTGAGTAAATTAAATTAAATTAAATTCAATTAAATTTTACATAGACACATTTACTGTCTCTATATAGACTAGCTATATGTTTAGGAAACTGATCCTAAATGCATCACCAGAGGGAAAACTTTAGATAAAAAAAACATATATTCATATGTTGGAATTTCCCAGTAAAAGTCCATACCTAAATTTAATTGAGAATCTGTGGCAACATTGAAAACTGAATAGGATCATGTTTGTCTTTAGATATCTGTAGTTGTCAGACATACCCCAAAAGAACTTACATGGTTCTACAAAGTACTAAGAGGGGATCAATAGCTTAAGACTACAGCAAAGCACCTAAAGCAGTGAAAATATTGAATAACTTGTTTCCTGTATGAATAAGATGAGATATTTAAGCATCTTCAATTTAAAATACTGGGAATTACATAACATAATACTTCTCAAATGTCTTCCTGAAAAGATCACCCCCATCTTTGTCACAGCAATGTTTATTTCTTAACCCAAGCCTATCCATTAACTGTGCAATGCTGTTTATGTTCAAAACAAACTTTGGCAGCCTCTGTGCACAGAACACCCTGTGCACCCCCTTTAAGTGTTGGTGCCTTCCTTAAGGTGGTGAGAACCTCAGGTTGGAAATTTCTGACGTGAAAGCATAAACAAAGCCATAAACTCTACTTTTTTTTCAATATTTACACAGCTAAAATAAGATAGGAGGATAGAAGACAGGCCTAATATTAGTTCTACCAGACTGCTGATGGTAAAGTGAGCCAGGCATTTAATTTAAGTGGCCGACCACCCACATGTCTCTTTGGGAGAGAAAACAATAAATTTAGACCACAGACAAGTTGGACACACTCACTAAACAGGTTGAGTCTACTTCACTGAAACTAATGCTAGAATACCAGAACACAATACACAAGATAATATTTGATGAATGGATTGGGCATTCAGTAAACAGAAAACTGTTTCATATTTACACTCATGGTCTGTCTTGATAATGTGTAGCCCTCGGTTTAGCTCAGCACGTTATCAATCTGGGCCTGCTCCCAACAAATCTATT
This sequence comes from Fundulus heteroclitus, assembly GCF_011125445.2. Classification (NCBI taxonomy): domain Eukaryota; kingdom Metazoa; phylum Chordata; class Actinopteri; order Cyprinodontiformes; family Fundulidae; genus Fundulus; species Fundulus heteroclitus. The sequence goes on from NW_023396901.1 coordinate 633,783, forward strand.
TGGGGAAAGGGGGGAGCTGATTGGACGAAGCGACACGTAGCGTCCACCTACCAAGATTTGGTGTTAGCCATTCACTGTATCACATGAAAATATCATAAGCGGGCACAAACATTTTTGCCATCCAAAAATGCACAAGATCTTCCTGTTCTTCTTTCCAAGATGAAATCATGGATTCCTACAAAACAGATGTGATAGCAGCAGCTAGGCGTGCATCCTCCTACGTTGCCATGTTTTTCTTGGTTCGGCCGTGGACTCGGTAGGTCTTGCTTTCGTCATAGCTGTATGTCCCGCCTCAAACCTTTTTTTTTTTTTTTTTTCCCCAGTGTCCTGTCTAGCAATATGGCAATAGGAATTGATGTCTCAATGCCAGATAGAGCTCGACAGATTTTGCTTTTACAAGTGGAGCAAACGGCTTTCGCCATAGTGCTCCACTTGATTTATGCTTGTAAATAGCTTTATTATGATTCTTGCAAGGAGAATTTCAAATTATATGGACATGACAATGGGAGAGTAAAGGAAGAACAAAAAGTGAAAGAAAAGAAAAAAAAGAGTAGAGGTGAAAGAAAGAGGAGATAAAAGGGAGAGAATGATAAAACCTTCTTTGTCTGCTCCATCACCTGGAAAGAGACACAAAAAGAACAGCACAACCAACAGACATAAAGCAACAGATACACTCGAATAACACCTAGATGCCATTGCTAAATCATATATATTATTATGTAAGCTGACATGTGTAATGTGATATTTGAAAAAACAAAGTGAAAAAACATAAATAAATAAATAAATTATAAGATTACTGTATATAAGTGAACACTTAATACCTGGGACCCAGCACCTGTGGGAGATGTGAAAGTGCACTAGTTTAGGTGAAGATTATCCAGAAATAGCTTGATAGTGATTGTGGAGAACCGAAGACCCACCTTCCCCGAGCACAGAGGCAGGCGTCAGGGGACCCGTAACCCCGGACTCCCAAAGGGGTCCCTAAAGCAGGTCGCCCAGGAGGGGCCGACACAGGATATCTGCAACCCCCACCCCCCCCCCCCCCCCCCCCCCCAAGGAAGGAGCAGAGACGACCCCGAGGAAATCCCCCAGCCACCGCAATGCCGACGCCCTCAAGAGCCGCGGAGACTAGCCCGTGGGCTCCGCCGGCAGCTAGCCCCGCTGAAGTGGTCCCGGCCATGGGCCCTGAGGGCCAGAGGCCCCAGGGGCGCCCCGCCCCTGCGACGGGGGCCCCAAACCTTAATACTGCAACATGATTGGCTGATGCTGGGTCGCTTCTCAAACGGTTGAGGCGGGGGTGGGACGCGTTACAATCTCGTGTGTTCGACAATTCAAAAATTTCAGCTTGCCGGAAAGGTTACTGTCTTACCTGTCTTTGAAGAATCTGTGGAAGCCAAAGGCCACAAGTTTGAGCAGAGCCTCGATGACAAAGATAATGGTGAAGACGTAGTTACAGTACTTCAGAACCTCCTCCAAATACTGCAGAAACACAAAGATGCAAACATAAATTATTGTGTATTTTCTGATGCAATCATGCTGTGTTTTCATAATAAATTGGCAAGCACTCAACTTGCCAACTTGTACACGTGGTGTTCACACAAACAAGTATAAAGACAATTTAAAGATGTTAAAGTTCAAATACCGAAATGTAAACAGGAGTGAATTTAAAATGTATTATATTTGATTTTCATCGGAATATGCCGCATTATCAAAAACTGTACAATACTTACTTTATTTTTATTTTTAGCCTTCCTAATAAGTTCATCCTCTGTTGCTTTAGAGCTTAACTGTAGGTTAGCTTGTTATCCATTAGTGATTCAGTGTGTAACTATGTGTTTTTGCCTGTTACGCCCAAATTTCTCCATTGTGGGACGATAAAAGTATTTTCTTATTATTATTATCATTATTAATTTATAAAAATAAAACTCATTAAAAAACAATTACATAGTAAAAGCAACTAACTAGTTGCTCTTCAGACTCAGATGAGCCCAAAATAATAATGTTCCAAGCAGACATAGATTTAAAACAATGTTCATTCAATCAAGATGTTTCTTCCTGATGGGTAATAAGACCTGTATCGCTTAAAAAGATAACAAAAGTGTAGCAGGAGTATCAATTAAAAATCTATCTATTTTTAATTCACATTTATTCTGAAAACTGTTAACATTTAATAGATATTACAGCAGTCACACCTTCCTATAAATGTTGACCAGATTTTCCATTGACCAGATTCCTTCTGAGTTTTCACTTGCAGGCTGCACATGCGCACTTCTAGTGTTTATGTGTCTGGTTAGCTTAGCGGATAGCCGTTTATTGTAGCTTTGCTGCGCTCACCGTAGACTTTGAATATGACTGAGAGTTACAAGAAGCAAACTGCGTTCATGTTTATGAGAAGAAGAGGAAGGACTCAGTAGAAAGAAATTGGACCAAAGTGGATTTGGGAGATTATTTTCATGTGATCCCCTTTAAGAGCGGAAGAGCAAGGTAAGACGGTCTTGCGAATGTGCAGTTATTGAAAAGGGACTTAGGGAAATTTCCAGAAAAATTGGCGACCCTAGCTTCAATGTTATTTACATTCATATGAAATATTTCAGTAAAATGTAAAAATATCTAGACACTGCTAAGGGTACAAACACTTTAGAATTAACTGTGCTTTAATGAGATGCCAAGCATATTAAGAAAGACTACCTACTAATTTTTAAGATAATTGACTAAATTACTAAGTATCTTAAAGGACACCAGTTACTGGAGTTTAAGATGAGAAGCTAAAGCCTGGTTCACATGGCAGGATTTTAAAATAGTCGGCCAATCTTCAAAGCCTGAGAGACACCACACGTAACGATAGAAAATTGTACCTAAAACAGTGTGTGGTGTCCAGTCAGACAGCAAGTGCAACACAGCACACAAGAACAGATTTCACTCAGGATCACTCAGATATTAGACGGGAAATCTTGTGCAACCTCTCAAGATCAAACATGAGTTCAGTGTAAATAAACATGGATGACGAAGAACAATGCCGATAGTCTGTGGGCCAATTTAACAGAGAAAAAAGAAAAGGTGTTGGTTAAACGAGTGGTGATGGTGTGAATGGGGGGTTCTAAGTTTGCTGCACTATGATATGGAAGTGAGCTGTGTTTTGTTCCTCTTTTTTTTTTTCTCCCTCACCTCACTTTCTGATTGGCTACACGTCACATTCAACAGGCTGGACCCAAGACAATCCAACATATTGAATATCCCCGACTGGAGGTCGGAGCGGTACCAACATTCTACCAAGTGGACCAGATCACTCTTAATACAGATATAATCTGTTTATCTGACTATGCAATCTAACTATTTAGTTAGGTGAAAACAGATCGTGGGCAGATTTATTCTTCCAAAAACTGTCTTCTTTCTTTTAAAAGAGAAAATATGACATTGGGATACATTTTTCTCAATATACTTATTACATGTCAATTTAATGTAGACAGGCTAGATCAAAAGAGGCATCTACATTCCATTCAATACCTTAAAATATCTGATGTGTTGTCAATACAAACATACAGAATTTGTATATTTTTACCAAAATGAAAACTTCTTTGAACATTTACTATTTAAACATAAAGTTCAGTTTTTTCAAAAATATTTACTACAAGAACTAACCATTAAATACTATGCTATTAAAGATGCACCCTTACTGTATATAATGAAGATGAGGCACGGTGGAATGAGATTTTGTAAAACTGAAATGTGACAAAATTTAAAGAAATTAACAGTTTGTAAACCCCGTAAGAAAATATTACCATACTTTGTAAGTGACACAAGCAATATGTAAGAAGACCTTAAGATGGAGTTGGTATCATATTTGAAAGCACTAATTTGGTGCTAAAATACAGGTAAATTTCACTGTATTAAAGATAATTGGCCTGCAACAATTTAATTGTTGTTGCAGATCTAAGATAATTATTTCAAACTGTACTGGATTGTTATACAGAATATTGGGATTTATGAAACATTTATTCTCTTTTTAAAGTTTTCTGGAGTTTGGGGAGATTTATTAAAAACAACTTTTGTGCAGGTGCATACATTACCTGTGGCTGATTGTAGTGCTCAATGCTCATTGTGAAAACATTGATGCAAATGATGAAGGTGATGAAGAGGTCCAGATAGTGGCTTGTGCACAGAGTATGGATAGTCAGCCTTACAGGAGAGTAGTCGGCATAGTACGGTCTTTGCTTGGCCTCTGAAGCACACAAACAAACAAACAGACCGGACAGAGGAAGTGAGATACAGACAAATGTGAGTAATAGTTCTCTGTAATATTAGATGTCCAGACGTGTGCACAGTCTGGACTACTCTTTATTTAGGCTGTAAAAGTTTATTTTTCTATGGTTGGTTGACCAATATGTATTTGTGTCTAGAATTTAATCCAAATGTTTCTGGCAGTCACACAATGCTCATAAAGAAAACGCTCCCATTTCCTGTGCACATGACTGGTGTGGTGGTGTTGTCTAATATGAAAAGGACATGAGAGTAACAGGTGGGCCCGTCATTTATTCATTTAGCAATTTGTTTACTTTTCTAATGGCACAGCACATAAAGATTCCAAAAACTGGCTGGCAATGCACATATTCACACTAATCAGCCAAATTGTTAATATTGGTAAAAAAGATTATAAAGAATGCTTGTTATTTTGATTAGCTTTCCTTTTACTCAACATGTACGCACACTAAATTAATGTACCATGATGCTGAGATAATCTAATCTCCCATTTTAAAATTAAGAAAAACACATTATTTTGAGTACAGTTTTTCTGAGGGAAAAATATGTCATATCTCACAAACTCCCCAGTATCACAATTATTGGCATCCTAAATATTTCCCACAAAATGACTGAACCTGTAGCATTTTCTTAACTAGGACTTGATATGCAGCCATCTCTCTTTGCTATTGGCCACCAGGTTAAATGACGACCGATCAATCAATACCTTGCATCCCTAAACTGAACGGAAATAGTCAGAAGTGATTGTACTGAAAAGTTCCCACTCCACTTTAAGAAAACAAAATTAAAAATCCTTTGAACAGCGCCTATGTTTTAAATCTCAAACTGTTACTGTTTTAAATTTTATATTGTAACTGTAACAACAACTCCTGCATTTTATTCCTTTGCTGCTATTGCTCGCACTTGTTCCCTACGATGTGTGGTGCTGCTTTTCTTGGCCAGGTCACACTTGTGATAGAGGTTTTAATAGGTCTTTAATATTGTTAAATAAAGGCCTGATTGATTAAAAACAATGATGCATAGATGATAAGGAGGTTAAAAAAACATTGAACAGCAGCATAGTTTGACATATTGTTAGTTAACAAGTCACCATAGCAACCATCTTATACTACTGTATCTACATACAGTACCAGTTGTTTGGGAGGCATGCCAAGATAGTATTTTTCTTGGCTTGCCTTATTGTAGTAAGCATTTTCTGTCTTCCCATAAAAATGTTATAGGTGTGAAGTGTTATGAACACACTACGGTCTGTAACTGGTACTGGAACTACACTCAACAAAAATATAAACCCAACACTTTTGGTTTTGCTCTAAAACTTTTTCCACATACACAATATCACCATTTCCTTCAAATATTGTTCACCAACCAGTCTAAATCTGTGGTAGTGAGCACTTCTCCTTTGCTGAGATAATCCATCCCACCTCACAGGTGTGCCATATCAAGATGCTTATTAGACCGCATGATTAGTGCACAGGTGTGCCTTAGACTGCCCACAATAAAAGGCCACTATGAAAGGTGCAGTTTTGTTTTATTGGGGGGGTCTGGGGACTCAGAAAACCAGTCAGTATCTGGTGTGACCACCATTTGCCTCACACAGTTTATATTTTTTTTACATTTATATTTTTGTTGAGTGTAGAAACCAGTTTACCAGACACACAATTCCTTCTTCCATGGACATCTCAGTTCCCAGATATAAATCTTAGAAAGGACATGTGGGGTTACCTGAAGTAGGGAGGGCCAAAGATTGTGGACAATCTAGGTCAATCAAGGATGAAAAATCCTTTTTCTGTGTATGCTTCAATCTAGTGAAATGTTAAAGTAGAGAACTAAGTGTCCTATCAGAAAAAGAGGGTCATAAAAACTGACAACAGAGGTATCAATCAGTGTGGCACCAGCAATTCTGTAGAAAGCAGTTCTTTCTTAAGGTAAGATGTCCCCCCCCCCACTGAATACATATATTTGAATTAAAGGTTAGAGTTTTAAAAGGGAGATTCTGCAGGTCCAATAAAAGCTGAACTTAATAAAAGCTTATTATACTTTCAACAAAGACACTCTAGCAACAGCAAGGAGATGTATTCTACTAGAGCTATGACAAGAGATTGACATTTCTTTTGAACATGTAAGGAACATTAAGACTGCTTCTGAATAGTGACCATGTTTACATGAAGAGAAATTGCACTTGCCATTTGGGTTTTAACAGACTGTACTCACATGTCCACGGTGATGATTTTGAGCGAGCATCACGCCCTGTCTGACTATTGCATGCTCACATGTGATAGATTATGTTATGTAGAAGGCTAGCCAGGATATGTTCAACAGCACGCTTTTCACAAGCAGAATTACACAAGTATCACATGTTAGTGGGCAACTCTTTGTTGATTCAACGTCCAACTTTATGGTCAAAAGCAACCATATCAAATACTCTATTCCTATTGGCTCACTGATCATTTTTCCTAATTACCTTAAGAAAAACGTCTGTGATGTTGAACAAAGACTGAAGCCTCTCTCTCGTCTCCAATAAGATCTCTATATAATAAAATCTCAGTGGCTCAAAACTGGGGGGTTCATTAAACTGATGGGACGACTTTGGACTGGCCAAATCGTGTAGTAAGAGTATTTTTCCGAAGCAGCGGTGCTCATATTTTCGCCAACTGTTTTGGACCACTGAGATGTGATAGTAAAAGAAGATAAGACTTGTCTTCCACTCGCACCATAATCTACTTTTAAATATAATTGGATAAAGTGCCTCACAAAAGCATTCGCACTGTGTCATGTTACAACCAGAATGTATGTAATTGCATTTTATTTGAAAGACCCATACATTTAGGGCATTATTGTGAAGTGGAAGGAAACGGATGTGAGCCATTCAAACGTATTGATTTTTTTCTCGAGCGATATCATGAAAACTGGTTTGCCTCTGATTTCAGTCCATTTGACTTATGTTTCTTTGAATGAAATTCACTGTAACCAACTGTTTTCCGACCGAAAGTAAATTTAATCTGTGTATAATAAATACAGATGTTCTCTGAAAACGTCCTGGCAAATAATGGTGAAAAATGGAAGCAGAACGATTATGGCACAACAGCCATCCTACCACAACACGGATATCCACTTATACTGAGAGTGTTAGTTGCATGTAGTTTCCCACACCGTTCCTCTCTAACCCTAATTTATCAAACACTGATGTAGATCTGAGCATAAAAGTGATCACAGGACAATTTCTACCTCTGATGTGTAAAACCATGTGTATACTGCAAAACCACAGGGTACAAAAAACGTTCTACACTTAAAGGGGGCAGAGGTTCAACTTCTGGCAGGACAACAGCACTAAATATATACATCCACGATCAATGTGTACTCATCAGCTAAATGGCCCAGTCAAAGTTTAGACCAACTGGAAATTTATTCAGACTTGAAAGCTGCTGGACACAGACACTCTCCATTCTAACTTACTGAGCTTTACTGAGAAAAACGGGAAAATGTTTCCTTTTCATAGATGTGCAACCATTCAGATACATACCCTAAAAGAGTTGCAGATGTGATTGCAATGAAAATTGACCTGAGACCGATATAAGGTACACTTCATTGCTTTTATTTCGTCGTTGTTGTTTTTTTTTTCAATGTATCCCTTTTCTTCCACTTTGCAACTATGCACAATTTTGGTTGTAACATGAAAAAATGCTGAATAGTTGTGCAAGCCCATGACAACTGAATCAACTGTTTGTATTACAATGGGCAAAGCACTCAGTTGTTATTTGCGTACAGATATTTGTACCACCTTCAGTTTAAAAAGAAAAAAAGGTGGAGCTAAACTTTACTAACAACTCCATTTACCGAAGCTATTACCCAAGTGATCAACAGATATAGCAGGCAAAACGTCTGCTATGTTTCTGAGTCTGCCAGTCAAAGCATGTTTGGAGGAAATATCTCTTTTCTACCAGAGTCGAGAGGCATCTCAGGGTCTCACACATGCATTGGGAGGGAGGGAATGGATATAGGCAATTCACAGAGGAAAATTTTTACCCGATAAAAATTTTCAGGGACGCCACGGGAAACTAGTTACTTCACATGCACAAATTGTTATTGAATTTAGACTGAATTGATACAAAAAATATCCAGCTTGTACATGTGTTGCTTAAGCCTATCACATATAACTAGATCAACAAATGATGAGGAACTTGAGTGATTTATTTTTTTTTTTCAGATTTTGTTGTTTGGTGATTATTTTGGTTTTGTCTTAATTTTTACATGCACGGTTAGGATGGGGATCAGGGTTGGGCTGCAGTCATGCAGTTACAGTACATGCATCCGATTGGCATAGCCCACACCCTAAAACAGTGATCAGTCACATGTGGTGTGAGCTAGCCAGTCTTATAAACTATCCCTCATTCTAGCTTTAATTTGCTATCCATAACCCTATTTTTATTATCTTTTTCAATCTTTTTTTTTTTTTTCATCAAGCTCTGAAAGCAGGCAGTGCTCAGAAAAATAGACTACCGACCAGCCCCTCCATTCTCCTTACTCCTGCGCTTTTTATCTATCATTTTGAGCCTCTTCTCCTCCCGTAGACGGGCCTCCTCCTCCTCCTGGTCCTGGCGACACTTGTGGAAGTTCTCCACCACCACGCCGACAAACATGTTGAGGACAAAGAAGCTGACGATGAGCAGGAAGGAGATAAAGTAGAGCAGCATCCAGGGGTTGTGGTTCCTCACAGGCTGAAGAGAGGGAAGAACGTGTGCTTTTACGCTCACATTTGGGAAAGTTTGCTTGCATTTAAGAATGAAGACAGAAGAAGTGCAGATGACACTAGGCCTCACAACTTTAGTCTTTCATTAAAAAAAAAGATGTGCGGAACAACATAATGTATAGTCAATAGGATTATTGGAAAAATACAAGGTAATTAAAGTTAATCAGTTAATTGCAAACATTTGATAACACTACAAATATGCATTTATTTTAGTTTATTGATGTGAGCAGATTTGATATGTAGTAAAAAAACATTCATATTCAATAAATTTGAATATTATCCGAATATTATATATTTCAGCAACTCAAGTCACTCAGGGAAACATATATAAATCAGCTACAAACAGATTGATGTTTTCCAGCCTTTATTTATGTAATTCATAGTGCTTTTCCACTTAGAGCTAATGGAAACTACACATTTAAGATTGAAGTATTGTGTCAGACTAATTAAAAAACATTTCTAATATAAATTGTAGGCTTCTTTAAAAGTGTCACACTCTCCAGCTGTTTGTGTTTTGATTGTCTTGTGTGCATGTATTAGGTCTGCAGTTTCCTGGATCATGCTTTCTGTGTAGTGTATCATCCTTAAATGTTTGTTTGTATTAGTTTTCACCTTCGTAGCCTTGTTGGTGGAGTTTGTTAGTTCATTCTTTGATTGGACTGTTGATTCTTTCTTGTTCAGCTTTCCTTCCTGTGTTCCTGACTTTCTATTGTTTGCCTTCTCTCTCTGCTCTCTCATTGGTCTCAGCTGCTCCTAATTTCACCTGATCACTCTCAGCTGCTTTCCATGTCTTTCTCCTCGAAGTGGACTGTATGTAAACTGAACACTTTTCTCTTTCCCTCACTTGTTTCTCTGCTTTCTCCATGGACTCATGCCTCCTGCTAGTCTGCTCCTCCATGCCTGATATTGTTCTGTTTTCTTGCGGTTTAAAAATTATTTGTAAATCTTCCTTTTTAGCATTAAACTCCATTTGCCTATTCTACACTCTGAGCTTGGGTCTTCCTTAAACCTTAATCATGACAGGATGTTCAGTACCTGCTTAAAATTTGTTAGTTTCAAAAGGTACTTTTAAACTGACAAACGAGCCTCATTGAAACACATAATTGCAGATAATTATAAATGGCGCTGCTGCAGTATTTTTGCACCATTTGTTATTTTGGATATGTTAACCATAACATTAATATTATATTAACAACATAAATTATTTTTTTTGACAGTTTTATTATGATTTATCTAATATAATTTTTTATTTAAATGTAATTCTTCTATTTCCCTTTATAGGCTTTAATGCAGTTATATTAATGTATTATTGGATGTCACATTTATATGTGAAAAGACAACAACCGGCTTGTTTCTTGTTGAAGGACTAAGACTGAAGTAGGGTTAAAGCAGGTCGCACACGTCTAGAGAGCTACAGCGTTCACCACACTCCTGCGGATGAAATGAAACGGCTTACCTGTTGATCCACCCCCACTGCGTCTAGTCCATCATACATGATGTTGACCCAGCCATCTTTACACGACAGCACAAACAAAGACATCAAAGCCTGGAGAGGAAGTACAGCTGTACTTTAGCAATTTTTATCTCCTTGCATTACCTTTGCTTTGAAAGTGCAACAATCAGGCCATGTGTTTTGATGGGACTGAGAAACAGATGATGTCAAACCTAATTTTAAAGCTGCATAAAGTTGTGGAAATGAAATATGTTCAACAAGCCTACATTAACAGAAGTAGGGAGAATTCTAATATAAATGGCATACAGTAAAAAAAAAAACTCATTCGATTCATCCATACCTGAATCAAGTTGTCAAAATTGTACTTCCTTCGTATCCACTTGTAGTTGGCATGTTCACAGTCCGACTTGTTTGTGATGTTTTTTGTGTCCAGACCCTCACAGTGGTAAAACTTCCCTTTGAACAGCTAAAAAAAAGAGAGAGGAAAAAAAGAAAACGGTAAGAAGGCATCTTCAGGGCTGAGTGACCGTCATTTAACCATGATCTCAGGTGCATTCAGCGAATAATGTCAGTAATAAAAGGACGTTTTAAAGAGCACATTGCTCCAGCAGATTTTCAGTGCTTGGGAAACAAATGGCCTGAGGGTTGCATTGTTTTATTTTCCCAACACTTACTCTAGCTGTCCTTTTTTTTTTCTTCTAAACTCACACACTTGAAGGAGAAAATCCCAAACATCCCTTCTGGATATTTGAGACGCTTTTCAATTCCCTAAAGCTACATTCACATTCACACGTCTCAGCACTGACTTTTAAGCAACAATGGGTAAAATAGCTCAGGATAGAGGTGGAGGAAGAGACACATAATCAGTGCAGCCTGTGCAATTGATGAATTGCAAGCTTGAATGTCTGAGTAGTGAAACAGCAATCACCTGAACCCCCAGGATTCCAAACACAATGAAGAAGGCGCAGCAGATCAACACAATGTTCCCAATAGGTCTAAGGGAGGTGATGAGTGTCTCCACAACCAGCTTCAGTCCTGGGGCGCGACTGATCACCCTGGAACACAAAGTCATACACTCAGCTCTGGACAAGTTGAACAGAGCAGCAGCAGTTCAGACAGAAACAGGCAATCCATGTGCTCCTGAAAAATTAGAAAAGGTGCAAGAATGTGGCTGTGAACACACCCTTAAAACCAATACTTTGTTTTCTGTGATTCAGTTTCAGAACACACTCTTCTTTGGCATGAACCTATCAGCATTGTGCATCTTGACCTGGTAATAGTAACATGATCTGTCTTGTGAAGGCAAAGTGTTTGAAGCAATATCTTTCAGTGAAGCAATATCTTCGGTTGTATAGGCATGAGCTTCGACTCACTTTGATGCTGAGAAATGACATTCCTGACCACCTCTGAGTTTCTGGCAAACACCAATGGTCATTGGTTTTCACACCTGATTTGCATAAGACACTACAAAAAAAAGAGTAACCCCAAAGCATGATGCTGCAGGCATAAAGTTTCCATTTACCGAAGCTATTACCCAAGTGATCAACAGATATAGCAGGCAAAACGTCTGCTATGTTTCTGAGTCTGCCAGTCAAAGCATGTTTGGAGGAAATATCTCTTTTTTTACCGGAGTCGAGAGGCATCTCAGGGTCTCACACATGCATTGCATTCAGCAATTTCCCTCTGGGATTATTAAAGTATGTCTGATTCTGAATCTGATTGGGAGGGAGGGAATGGATATAGGCAATTCACATAGGAAAATTTTTACCGGATAAAAAATTTCATGGACACCACAGAAAACTAGTTAAAATTGTTATTTAATTTAGACTGAATTATTACAAAAAATATCCAGCTTGTACATGTGTTGTTAAAGCTTATCACATATAACTAGATCTAGATGAGTAATTTTGTTTTCACCACATTACTGTGGTTACTGTATACTTTTTGTAACTGTGGCTAATAATCTAATTTTGTTTGATGACAAGACCTTCTCTTAGAGGATTTAGGGGTATTATAGCTTGGTCTGGATATTTTCTTCAGAAGAAAAGGCTACTATCTTAAAATCTGACCACTGCATGACTACAAACATCTGGAGGATAGATGATGGTGTTTTCAGCTCCTTGGCAGCCGCCCTGGCCCGTTTTAGTCTTAGATCTTTGGTGGATTTCAAAGAAAATTTTGTTATTGTGATGTCATTGTTGTACCATTAATGACCCTCCTCCCTGCACCGTGGTCCATGTTAAATACTTTGTGTTTTATTTGTACCTTTCTTCTGACTGACTCCTTCTCAGCAGACTGAGACTAAAGAATCTAAATGAGCAATTATCAGGAAAATCTTTCTACAGCAATTGAACTTTATTTAAGGCTTTATCAGATTCACTCCAAGGAAAGTTGTGAGCTCAAGACCAAATGCTGAAATTAATTTTTTTAGATCTCAAAAATGTATTTTCACAGCATCCTGAAAGCACTCCACGCTGTATTAACAAATAAATACACCATGTACCTCAGAGGGCGAAGTGTGCGTAGAAGACGGAGGACTCTGAGAATCCCCAGGATCCTGTTGGTGCCGGTGTAGGCCAGAGAGACCAGGATGTCCACCAGAGACACACACACCAGCACTCCATCCAAAATGTTCCAACTGGACTGAAGGTAGCTCTGATTCCCAAAGCAGAAACCCAGAGCTACAACCTGAGAAAACAGGCAACAGAGTAGACATTTACTACAACACCATTTGAGCTTTCCCTCAGGTTGTTTTTTTTTTTTTTTATCCCTCTGTCAGGTAAAAACCACACATCAGACAGCTGAAAATAAGGCTGCTAATGTTTACCTTAACTGCCATCTCTGCTAGGAAGATCACAGTGAAAACATAGTTGGACACACTCAGGAACACTCGCTCCTAAATGGGGAAAAACAAAACAAAATGTTCAACCCAAGTGGACCTGAGCGGACCACATTAACCTCAACCTGACATTTATGATGATGTGAATTGCTGCTCCAAAAGCAGCAGGATTTCTCTTTAAAAGTGTCAGCATTATAAGCAAAAAAGCTTGCACATTGGGAGAACAAGTGCGCTGTTTGCGGGTTTTGAGCTTTATTCTGCAAAAGCACTCACTTTCACAGTTTTAGAAGATATGACAAATTAACGGCAAATAAATAAATTTGACTCATGTCATGCTTTTTTCCTGTATATAAAACATACAATAAATCTAAACTATATATAAAGGATATATGCCTGATTTGTGAGAGCATAGTGTTTTTGAAGCTTCTAGCTAAGAATTCTTCTACCTTTGCCATTGGTAGTAAAATAATAAGAAGAAAAGAACAGACCAAAGCAGCTTTACTTTACTCAGGGAACCCCTTAAGGTTTATTTTCAGGTGGTAGGTAAAACATACAATTGAAATCAAAATAACCTGTTTTCTGCTTATTTCATTAGTATTTCTCAGGTCTCTTTAAATGGGTGAGAAGTGACACTAACTGAGAGGGGAAAGGTATACGCTGTCTAAAAAAACCAGAAGTGGGCTGTGTGCGGATAAAAGCGATTGTGTAAGCCATGTTTGTCCATGACTCACCGTGCTGTGAGGCTGTATATCAGGCCTCTCCAGTGCGATAGTGATGCAGTTGAGGAAGATGAAAACCAGAACCACATGGTCGAACAATTTGTGAGTGATCACCGCTTGGCACCACACGCGAACTCTAAACAGATACAGTCATGTATGAAAACGCCTTCTGCGGGTCAGAGCTATGAACCAAACATTTATAAGAAAGAAAACAGGAAACCAGCTCTAAATCGATAGCAACAATTTGAAGTTGAGGACAAAGTGGAATAAAAAGGTCAATAACAATCTGAGCAGATATGATTTCATGAATCTGGATTAAAAACACAAAATTTGCAGAGAAAATGTAATGTAATGTAATGACTGCAATACAACGTTTTTCATCTTGATCAGCCACTTGTTCAGACCGTGAAAAACCCTCAGATGCTTTCTGCGATCTTGAATGTATTGTACTAAATGCTACCTACCAAACTATGACAACATCTTTGTTGTGAACTTAATGTTTGCAAGTTCCAGTATCAGTTAGGATGGAAACGAAACAGCATTTTTTTTTATACATGCTGAGACAGGTTTGCCTTTTTTAAGCCTGTGACAGATACTCTGAGCAGACAGCAGGAAGGCTGAAGGGACTTGTTTGTCGTTTTCAGCTTTTGGCTTGTGCCTGTCATGGAAGATACAGATCTAATTTTCTAGGGAACAAATGAAGAGACTGCTGTTTTTGTAATGAATGTAAACCTGTATAGCGGGGAATTCAGGCCAGAGCATTGTTCCACTTTATATAGACCACAAGTGAATGATTTCAATTTAAAAAAGAAGAATTGGAAACCATATGTTCCCTCTTGTAATTCTATCAAATATATAAAATGTAAACTACAATCAAGGGTTGCCAACATTTCCATTTCATCAGAATATCAAGCCAGCACATGCCACCACAAATAAAAAAAATAGTCCTTAATACTTGGATAAAGGTTAGGTTTAAAAATAAGCACATGGTTTTAAGCTCATGATGTGGAAATATGACGCTCTGTGAGCATGCGTGCGTGTGTTTGGTGTGTGCGGGGGTCTTACGGGCTCTCTGGCGAGAACAAATAGAGCGTCCAGCTTTCATGCTCCTTACACCAGCGGGGCTTCATGTTATGCAGCTCCCTCCTGATCCAGTAACAGAACGGACTCTGCAGCAATGAGAGGATGCACATCGATGCAATTGTCAGCAGCCATTACAAGCTTCTTTGTTATTCACAATTGCATGCTATAAACCACAGTCACAATGCCTATTAAACTTCTGTTTGCATCATGATTGCAAGTTGTAAAATCTTCACTACTACCACTTTCATGCTTCCTGCTTATTACCCACTGTGAAAATTTTTATCTAATTCAGAAACCAGCAAGCAAACTGCTTATCAAACAAGTCCCCTTAGCAGCACAATGCTTGAGCTCTAACAAAGGCTTTTATGACTGAGCCACATTTTAGTGTATTGAGTGACTGCCTAATTGTTTTGTCAACATAATTTAAATTAAATAGAACCTCAAGTTACAAAGAAACAATCAAAGGGATTCTGTGTCTTGGCAATTTAAATTTTCTATCTTGTCATGCTCGGCTTTTTTGCTTGAAATTACAACTCAGCACAAATTGATGATTTTTTTTTTTTATATTTGTCTTGTTGAGTAAATTTGTTTTGCCGCGTTGAAACCGAAAATAAAGAGAATATGTCAGCTTGTATTTTATTCTGTTTGTGGTGAAAGTGTGCCTTTCCCAAATGTGAATTTTGAAACATTTTGTTTTTCCCTTTACTAGTCCAGTCAAGGCTAATCTTCTGATCTTGAAAAAGGAGAGGAGTATGTGACTCCAAAGTTTCTATCCCTGAAATGTTTTTTTTTTTTTTTCTGATTTCCTGTGAATATATGTTTCAGTGTTTTTTGTTCTGTTATTATTTTTGCTAACTGGGAAATTCAGGTGGCTTTAAATGATTTCATGATTAGTCAAAACTTAAAATATGTCTCATTGATCGGAATTTGAATCTTGTGTTTTATTCAGTGAATTAGGATCCCAGGAGAACGGCTGGATTTCAAGACATTCTCTGTCCTGTAATAGTTATTATGGTTAAAGTGGACCAGTTGATTCTATTTTTCTGGTAATCTGGGGATCCCACAGGGACTTTCTGATGTCTTACTGAAACTTTCCTAAACTAAAATGTCTGCATTTTGGTCCTTTTCTTCCACCTGTTTTCCCCCAAAGACTCTTTGATCTTAACCAAGAGAGTCATGCCAGCAATCTAGTCCCAGCATGACCCAAAGTTTTGAGCAGGATTTTTTTTGTTTTTGTGCTCTCCGACAAAATCTGTTTGATTGGTCATAGATTTAATTTTATGCACTGTATTTACTCTGTTTGAGCTGTGGCAGTTACTAGAGAGACATTGAATGATTCAATGTGGATTCTC
Organism: Fundulus heteroclitus; assembly: GCF_011125445.2. NCBI lineage: Eukaryota > Metazoa > Chordata > Actinopteri > Cyprinodontiformes > Fundulidae > Fundulus > Fundulus heteroclitus. The sequence continues at coordinate 650,233 of NW_023396901.1, forward strand.
CAGGCAGAAAAAAACTCCATGGCCCCAATCACTTGTAGTGAGTTAACCGCAGTTTTTAGAATCACGATTAGGTCATAAAAAGCCTTCAAGCCTTCAGTGTGTCCAGTAAGTTCAAATAAAATGCAGCAGGACAGACTGAAATAGTATAAGGCAGTAGATCCAGCCAGCCCCTGAATCCCAAAGACCTGTGAAGAAGAAGGAAAGGGCTGTCCTGAGACAAAATCACTAATTGGTTCTTAACGACGATGGCAATGTTGCCCTGACGTCACACCTGATGGCCCTGGAGAGATTCCTATTAGCCTAGCTTGGTCAGAAAACGAGTACCTTTCAGGAGCTCCTGCAGTTTTCTATCATCATGTGGCTGGAGATGAAAACACCATCACACACCTGCTTCAACAATCCCACTGTAAACCGTGTTTACCTAATTTCTTTAGTGCATGCAACGCATTTCAGCCAGATCTAAAAAGTCAAAAAGTCCAAGAATCCCCTGGATCAGTGACTAACTTGCACATAAATCAGAGTTTGGAGAGAAAAACTGTCTTTCCAGGTGGTCCCCACTGTACTCTCGCTGTTTTATTGTCTACCCTGTAAATCCTTGTAAACGTACACATCAGTCCTGTGGTGCAAAAATAGCAGGACTCTGCAGTTGTAGGTCATTTCAGGGATGGACTTAGTACAGAAAGCTTTTGGACAGTCTATCTGTGACATTCTAGGAATGGTCATGTCATCTTGAATGCGAACAAAAACAGGAGATGACTGTGGATGCCAGGAAAAACTGTGGTACCAACCATTGTTTCTATAATGGCAGAAGAAGTAGAGGTTGGGAAAGAGTGCAACTCCATCAGTATTCATGTTGACAAAAGACTGGACTGAAGACACAACAGTGACACCATATACAAGAAGGGACTGAGCAGACGGTAGCTTTAAGAAAGCTTAGGACCTTCAGTGTCTCCAAGTAGATAGGTAGCAACATGCTACCTATCTGTAATGAGTCTGGGGTGCAGAGTGTAATCTCTCCACACCAGCAGTCAGCTGTTGGGGTAGAGGCATCAGACTCAGTAACCGAAGGAAGGAAGATTAACAAGCTGATAATAAAAAAATGCCTTTGTTCTGGGACCTGCTCTGGAACCCATGGAGAAGATTGTACAACAGATGTTTCATTAAAGGAAGAACATAACAGACTTCACAAAACCGTAATCCAACAACAGAGGTGTTTTCAGATCTGCTGCCATACAGACCGCTACAGGAGATCCTCCTGCCCACCAACATCATTATATACTCTTTGAGGAAACCTGCAGAGTTTTGGTTACAGCATTTGATATCCTTTGGGATTATTAAAGTATTTTGAATTTAATAATTTACAGATTTTAATCAATTTGAGAGTATTTTCTAGTAATTAAATGCTTCTCCTTTTGACAATGTCCAGATAAATGCGTAGATCTTTGTTTTATTTAAAATGTGTCTTTATTTGTTTACAGCATTTACACAATTTTTTTTTTTACCTTTGATTAGTAGCCAAAAAGATATTAATTGATTGGTAATGCAAATGATTCATGATAACATCAGGGATTAGTTCTAGTAAATCTTTCACTCCTAGAAATATATTAAAAATGTTGATTGTTCCTGGGCTGATTCTGTATAAGTCTTAAATCCCAACAAACATACATAAATCTCCTGATTTTTACTCTCATCTGCTAAAGGTATCTCCCTGCATTAGAACCATTCTCTTCTTTAGAAAGGTGCTCCTTTAAAAAGTTATGGGGCAGACTGATTTATTACCCTTAATACGAGTAACTCTAGTTATCTTGTCTACAAGAACAAAAACATATTTGGCAGTATACATTCTAGAGACAGTTTTTTTGGTACTAAGTTATGAACTTATCTGCAAATGCTGTTAATAAACAAGATTTTTGCATGTTTCAGAAAACAAGGGACCCACGGTATGACTGCGTAGAGATGCCCTAACAGAGATTACATCAGAAGACCCATTAAAGAAACCACGCACGACTTAAGCTTGTTTTGAGAGCGGTGCCGATGTTATCTAGTCCACATTTACATCTATAGGGGCACAATATCAATGTGTTTCTATGCATAATAAGGTGGAGATAATTGGTCCATAACAGGTGGACTTTCAACTCAGCAAGCGCACAAGCTCAGAACAGGAACTCATTAAAGTTTGCAATAAAACAAACAGAGGAAAGCTTAGGTCCACAGCTTCTGTACTTGAGGATTCTAATTAAAAACAGCCCCGACTCAAGTCTCCCAGAATCTGCTTTAGGGAACACAGGCACTTATGTGAGCCTGTGTACACCAGAGCGTGTCTTCTGTGTGTGTGTGTGTGTGTAAGTTTGTGTGTGTGTGTGTGCGCCCAAGTGTAGATGAAAAGGACCCACTGCTTAGATGTTCTTTAAGCTGCGATCTGGAGTCTCTGACACTGAGGGACGCAGTGAACACCCAGCTCAGATCTCTCAGAGCACATCTTATGCACAGATTAACACAATCCCCACACAGCCACTCCCATACATTCATATACCATCTATATACGCCGCATTAAGTGTGTACCCAGGGGGGAGAGGCCTTTTGTTTCGGTGGACGTCATGGCATTATGAACTCAATTTGGAGCCAATAAAACCCTGAGCAATGTCACAACACAGGTCACATGAAACCAACACGGGAGTAAACGGAGCTAAACCTTTTCAACACACAAGCAGATATGCACACGTTCACCAATGTCTTCAACTGCTTTCAAACCAGTGAGAAAACAATTACCTCCCAAACCAATCAATTAAAGCATAACAATTAGCATCCCTCCAGAAATTGTGTCATTAACACACACACACAACACTGCAGAGCTATTCAAAGAGATGGAGGGAAAGGGGTTTGTAAGGTAAAAGAGAACTCGAGAAGTGTGACTGTGATGAAAACAAGTCATCTGATTCTCTGCAGATCTCAAATTTAGGAAATTGCAACCCATAATGAACAACAACCCCAAATATTATAATGTATGCTGATTGGAAGCACACTGGGAGAAAATGTGGAGGGATTATTTCAAATACTGGCTATTAGCTGTGATACAGAACCTTGTCGAAACTACAAATGTTGCCACTCTTCCTTACTGCAGCGTTTCGGTTTATTATTATTCGGGGTCACACATTTACACACATGCAGCAAAAAGTCCGGACACACCATTTTATTTAAACCTGGAGTTTCACTGGGCCACTTTAACACTCTGATTGTTCCCTTTTTGCCCAACCTCTCATGCAGTACCTTGCCAAGAAATATTAATACACACATTTTAAGTTTTTGTCAAGCTTCAGTGAATCTTAAATGTATTTCGTGGATCTGCACAAATTAGATCCTAATTGGGAGATGGAAGGAAAATGATTTATTGTTTTCAAAAGATGAATAAAAAAAATCTGAAATGGTAAATGGCTTGCACTAATTTAGCGCTTTATCAAGTCTCACCATCCCAGTCATTTACCCATTAACGCACACATTCACACCCTGACGGTGGTGAGTTATGTTAGTAGCCACAGCTGCCCTGGGGCAGACTGACAGAAGCGAGGCAGCCATACATGGGCGCCACCGGATCCTCTGACCATCGCCAGTGGGCAATGCAGGTGAAGTGTCTTGGTACAGCTGCAGTTGGGTTATGCTGCTTCATATTCTGGGCAAAGGATTGAACAGCATTTTTGTGAGACCTTCAATGCTTGAGATATTGTTTTAAAACCTAACTCGCCTTTAAACCTCTCCACAACTTTACCCTGACCTGTCTGTTGTGTTATTTAGTCTTCATGATCCTTTTTTGTCAACAAATGTTCTCTAACAAATCTCTGAGGCCCTCACGGAAGAGCTTTATTTATACTGGGATGAAATTGCCCCCAAGCGGACTCTATTAGTACCACGTAACATTTTTGATTCACAATTAAGCACTACATTAGATTGAACTTGCATGAAAGTAAATCTATCACAAAGATGTTGAAATTTTTAATTATAGTGTGACAAAATGTGGAATGAATACTTTTGCAAGGCATCATTTGTCTGAAACCACAGGATATTCACTTATAAATGACCAAATTGTATACAAGCTTCAGCTGTCAGACCAGTTATCTCACATTTGTCTCTAGAATACTTTATAGAACAGAGGGATAACTTATCACTACTCCAAGGATCTTCTGGATGAAAACAAAAACAAGTCTAAATCATTACCCCATGCTTGGTGCCTGGTATGGATTGTTTGTGCCGTTGAGTTTAGTTTTCAGCAAATTTGGCAATGCCAAACATTTCCACTAATGCTAGGTTTGATGTGTTCATTTTCGAGTCACCTTCTTTTGTTTAAAAATATAAACGCACTTAGAAATGTGCACTAAAGAGTAAAGAAGCAAATAAAGGGTTAGTAAGATACACCAAGCTTGTCTAATGTTAGAAACCTTTGAAAACAACTCAAACCTCACTGCTCAGTTCCTAAATGTCATTTTATACGCTCAGATACATGATCACTTACGTCTTCGTCTAAGTCATCCTCTGACGTGAAGTCATCTTTGGGATCTGAGTTTCCACTGGGGTCATATGTCACAGTCCTTCCATTGCAGTCACCATAATCTGCTATAATGGTGGGGCATAGAGAAGATGCCTGCAGGAGCTCCGATGCCTCCTGCTTGTTCCTGTTGTTTACCCCAGCCTCCTCCTGCTCTTCTTGGCACTCTCCCTCTTCATCACCTTCTCCAGACAATAAGCTCTCCCTCTCTCCACTGGTGTCTCGCCTTTTGAGGCTCGGTGCTCTCCCGAGGCTGTTCCAGCTGGAGCGGCGACTTCCCCATGGGCTGATGGACCCGCGGAGCGGAAGAGGTGAGCGCCGTCCAGGGCTGGAGAGACTCTGCAGAGATCAGATGGGGTCAAGAATTTAGTTTTCCTGTAAAGAGGCACGCAGTAGTTGCTGTGGGATTCAAAGTTTTTTTCCCTATATTTAGAGTTTCTGAAAATGGAATCACAATCAAAATGTCTATGGTGTACAGAAAACATTAAAGGCAGAGCCAAATCAAGAATATTGATTTTGGTTACATTAAAATAAAGATTGCGTCGTCCTTTGAGATAATAGCATTATTACCATGGCTTTGTTATTGAGCTGCGAACGATCAAGATTAATCAGTGTCTTTCCATCTCTTTGAGCCGAAAGATATAAAAAAGACTGTCATACCAAGAAAACAGCAAGAAAGCAGAGAGCACCATGGCTCTGCTATCAAAGGCTTTTGAGTCATACAGCAGCTCTGTTTTGTCTCAGAGGTCGAAGAAAAAAAGAAACTGTTTTGTTGGCAGAACACAAAATGTTCATGTTGATGCCGTGTACCTCACCTCCCCGATTATTCCTAATGGGGTCTCCCAAGGGGGGATTTTGGTTTGTATTTATGTAAATGGTATAATGGTAAATGTACAGTTTCCTTTTTATGTGGACAACTTTATCTTGTATAGTTCAGCCTCATCATTAGCAAGTGCCACAGAACACATGCAGTCATTCTGCTTTTAATATTGTTCCGAAGTGCCTCTGTCATTTCAAACTCATACTCAACTAAAAAAACTCTTTTGCACTGTACAATTAGAACCTTAACATCTGTATATGCATTTTGGCATAGTAAAAGTCCCAGGAAGGCCAAAACGCTTTTGATTTTGTGTCAAGATGAATAGAAAAGTTGTTTTTTGAGGGAATTTAAAGAATGACAGCTTCAGTTATTGAGACTAGTGGTCCTTTCTTCAAGTTTCCATTAAAGACAGGGGCCATATTGATGCTATTAAGATTTAGCAGCGACGTCTGTAAATTAATCTTGAAAATACTGTTGAGACCTGAAGTTTAACAGCCATAGCATGCATTTCAATGCGTAATGACTAATAGACTGAGCAGTTCCTTCCCAGCTGAAAAAAAATGCAAATACAGCTTTTACAACTGTTCCAGTAACACTGCACAAACCTCTCAAAATATATTTTTTTAAGTGGCTTAAAGTATATTTCTTAATGTTCTACAGTTACTTAAAAAACAAAGTTATCTGAGCGTAACATAGCTCTTCTTTCCCAAAGTTAGAAACTGACATATACACCAAAAAAACAGCAGAGGGAACTTAAATGATTCAGTGGCTCTTCTATGCTTGGGGACCAATTTTCTGACACAGCCGACACAGTTAATGTCCATTCATTCATGGTTGGAAACCTTTACAGTCGGCGGGTCTCAGTTAAGTTACCCAACGGGGAGTCTTCTGGCTAAGAAACATCTAACCATCATTATCAAAGCAGTAAATGCTGGAACATTGTTTAAGAGAATTGTGTTTCAAAATCCTGTATGGCATTTTGGCTTAACATATCATTACAGTGCATGCTTTATTCTCTTTTTATCAACATAACTTAGAAGCAAATCTTCAACAAAAACAAACAGTACTATAATTGTTTTTATTCTTGCAACATCAGTGTAAAAGTTGAAATCGCTTACTGGAGAACGCTGGTTATAGGCGGATGGGTCCATGGATGTTGAGCTTCCACGGCGAGACTCCACATGACCACTTCCTGCCTCAGAAACACCCAGTCCAGCTTCTCCATGTTGGATTATCCCTTCTCTGTACATGAGTTCCTCCCCTAAGATGGACTCAGGCCCAAGGGAGCTCTTGGGCGTGGGCATTGGGGTGGCTGCTGTGTGCATTATTATGGGAGGAGCCATAATGCCATGGGGGTCAATGTGACCATTGGCCGTCATCATCAGAGAATACATCTTAAGCTCTATGGGGCACAGATAAAGAACAGATTTCAATTACTTACATTAAAATATTTAGATTATACTTTTCAAACCAACCCACTTAAAGAAAATGAAAAAAAAAAAAAATAGTCCATAATTGTTATGATGTATATGTTTTATCTACCTGTGTCTCTTAGCTGTTCAACTTTTTCGTCCTCATCGAAATTGTCAGATTTCTTGTCATCATCTGACTCTGATCGATTGGCATCGCCCTATAAGACACAGAGATGTACATACAAATAGACCCATGTTTGAGTTACTAAAAAAATGTATTATATTTTCTCTAAAATGTAGAAAAAAAACCCAAACCCTTATGCCTTTTGAAACAAAAACCACAGAACAAGACCGATTTTTTTACCACCTCTTCTCCTATGTAAACAATGAGCCTCCAGTGGTCTCCAAGTTATGGATAGCCCATAAAGCTGTGCATTAATATTAAAATCAAGAATCCTTATTGTCAATAAGAGACATAGCAAAATTTAATAGAGATGCCCTGCTTTGAAGGTACACATTTAACACAGAGACAAAATTGAAGTTAAAAGAGAAAATTTAATTAAAAACATAAATGTATATTTTAATTGCAGTAACATAATCTCACTCTTGAATATATATTGACATTCCCTGTAGGTGAGTTTCTAATGTAGGACCCTTTACCAAGAACAACAGTAGATTTTATGTGCTGCCTGTTATAGTTGTAGTTTTGTGGGGGGAAGGTTTAATACATTTCATATCGACTGAACATTCCCAGCATTTATTTTCAATCATCTCCCAGTTTAATCTCCTCTATAGTTCAGATTCCCTATATAAACTACATGCTCCATTTTTGTTTCTAGTTTGTGTGTAACTGTAACATTTAATGTTGAATATGAGTGTTTTACAATGCTCAATTAATGTATTTAATGTTTAAATACACGAACAAATCAGCTTACCTTTGTGGGGGTATGGATGAAATGAATGTAATAAGGCAACCCTAATAACCGTCTGTGGAGGCTAAGAGAGTCATTAAAATATTAAAATCTGTGAATTATTATGCATGTTCAATTATTATTGAACAGGTTTACTGATATTTCTTAAACCTTTGTTGGCAATGACATTTCAAGATGCCTCCTGCATGGAGAAACTAGTCCCATGCATTGCTCAGGTGTGATCTTGGCCCATTCTCCCACAAAGTCTTTAAATCCTGAAGATAGTTGAGAGTTTTCTTTGCTGTGCTGAAATGTTCACCCTCGTTACATCTTAGCATCATTCTGGTAGATGGCAGCAGAATGTGGTCATTCATCCTCCCTTCAGTTAAATTAAGCTTGCCAGAAGCATGTGCAGAAAAAACAGCCCCACAGAATGATGTCCCCACCTCGAAATGTCACTGTCGGTGTGGTGTTTTTGGGTGGATGTGAAGTGCATTTCGTCCTCTAAACATAGTGTGTGTCATGGCATCCAAAGAGATCAATTTTGTTGTCATCTGACCAGACTCTGTTCTCCCAGTAGTTTACAGAGTTGTCTAAATGTTTTCTTCAGAAATGGAGTCTTGAGTGGAGAGCATGCCTACAGGCCATGGCCGCTGAGTGCATTGTTTATTGTTTTCTTTGAAACAATTGTATCTGATAATTCCAGGTCTTTCTGAAGCTCTCCACAAGTGGTTATTGGTTCTTGGACACCTCCTCTGAAAATTATTTTCGCTCCTTTGTCAAAAATCTTGCCAGGGGCACTTGGTCTTGGCTCGTTTATGGTCTAATTATGATGTTCTTTCCACTTCTGGATTATGGCCCCAATAGTACTCACTGGAACGTTCAGAAGTTTAGAGATCCTTGTGTAACCAATACCATCAGAAGCAACAAGGTTGCGAAGGTCTTGAGAGAGGTCTTTGCTTTAACCCATCATGGGATGTTCCTCGTGTGACACCTTGCTAATTAAGCACCTTTTCGTGGGTCATCAGATTCGACTGAACCAGCTGATATGCAGTTGCCCTGACAAAGGGGCAGGATGGCCTTCTGATCACTCATAGATTTCTGCTCGTGTTTTGGCTTTCCGTGCCTTTTTCCACTTCCCTTTCTGTGTGCATTCAATACTTTTTCCTTGTCATTTCACATTATCACACATAATTAATGAACTCAATTTGTTTTGGTTTCCTTCTATGTAAGGGATTCTTGGGTTGTTACCAACACCTGGTGAAAACCTCATGTCATTTGCACCTTTGGAAATGTGTTTACTATGGACAATTGTGACATGTTTAACCCTTTTTTTACCCGCTGTACGCATGTGCAGTCAATGCATGTGGTGAGTAGGTTCCTACCTTTTTGAGAAGGACATGATTTGTGGTGGGTTGCATTTCATTGACCCCAAACAATTTCTATTTTTATTTCCTGCATTTTAATTAGTGTGGGAGGCAGCAAAAGGAGGGGCTCAACCGGGGAGCAGTTCATCTAAAAGTGTGCCTGATAGAATGTTATTTATACTGTAGTGATCATTGAAATCTAGTTCATCCTATTACCACAGTCAGTGAAAAACAACACGGTCATTCTCACCTCAGCCTGGAAGCCTTCGACCAAGATGGCCACCAATAAATTGAAGAGCACATAATTGCCAAACGTCATGAGGGCGACGAAGTAGAGAGCCGCCCATGGGGTGGTGGAAGCCATGCCGTTATACAGCACCACATTCCAGTCCTCCTGGGTAAGGATCTGGAAGGTGGATAAAAACATAGACAGAGATTAGGGCCATTAAGAAGAGGGGAAGTGAAGGGGAAGAAATGGATAGAAGCAGAAATGAAAGAGGACAGAACGAGTCAGAGGTTTATAAAATGTGTAAGTAGAAGGCAAGGAGTAGTTGAGATGAAGGAAATGCAGCATGAACCAATATGTTAAACGGCAAAGAAATCAATTATACGCTTTATAAAGCCCTGTAATGAGCTACTTATACTAGCCCAATAATTTAATTTAGGAAGCCTATTGGACTATAAGGTCGACAAGTAGAAGCAGCTGGATGTGTTTCTGTCTGTGTTACTGTGCCTGCTGTTAGATACGACTGATGGAAGAGTCCGAATCTATGCACAGCATTCATGTAGGCCGGCTCTGCCTACTCACTTACCACTGTGGGCAAAAGGCAGTCCCTCTGAGCTGTTACTTTGAACTATGACGCGCAATTCTGCACAGATCTGTGTTTGTTCTGCTTGCACGCCTTAATAACTATAGTAAAAGTGTAGAAAGTATGAAACGCGTGGAACTTTTTTCACACGACTGTTGGCTCCGGATAAAATGCTTCTTCAGCACCAAAGAGAGTCGACTGCATTGTGTGTTCCACCCTTCTGCTGACGCATCCCGCGTAGAAAAAAAAAAGAAAAAGAAAAAGATGGATCTGGAGCAATTGAACAATATCTCCATGGGGAGGTGGAGCGAAAAATAGAAATCATGGTGAGGGAAAGATGCTGCATGCAATTAGACACCCTTTTTGTATTTCAGTGCAGGCTTGGGGCAATTACACATACACATCAGGACAATTTGGAGTTGTACTGACATCTGGCTTGATTTGATATGCCCAAGTAAAACTAAAGAGTAATTAAGATGAAAATACGCATGAACACACAATCCTTCTAGTTTATTACTTAGGTGTTTGCTGTGCAAACATTGTACCGCTCTATTAAATCATTTTTCCTTTTTTATGACTAATAAGAACTCTGCAGCATGTTTGAAAGCTAAACCTGTTTCAAGGTGGAAAAGGGTTGCTTTGAATGCTAAACTGCACAGCTAAATCCAGATATGTACAGATGATGTTTTTCTCATTGTCTGACAATAAATCAAACTAAAGTTTTCCTGTTTGAGGTCACTTAAGTTGATCCAAATTATTTTTATTTACCAGTAAAATGAGAAATAAAACATGTAATTTAACGATGTAAGATAATGATGCCTTCAAATAAATTTGGGAAAGTCAAGATGAGGATGCCATGGCTTTATAGGGTTTAATGTGCTCTTTTGCAATGACTGAGAACAAAAAGCTAAATATTTTGTAAAGATGCTTAGCTGAAGCTTGTTAGAGTTTCATTATGCACAGCAAAACGAGTCCTGTTCCAACTCAGAGAAGAAGAAACCGTTTCTCCAAAAGGTTCATAACTGTTTGCAAATCCTCTTAGGTCATGTGTTATGATGAAACTAAAATTTAGTGTTTGATCTTGATGACCATCTTTACACTTGGAGAAAAAGAGTATGTTGAAGACCTAAGAGGTTCATCCAGTGTGTGAGGTATAGAGAAAGCATCATGTCGAACCGGTGTGTTGCAGCAGGGGAGACTAATGGCTCAAGGACAACAAAGTCAAAACTTTGTAGAGAAAATTCACAAGAGCAGAAGTGTCAGTCCTCGTGACATTGTGTGGCTAGACCTGAAAAGGCTTGTGTGAGCAAGAGGAGACACATTTAAATGTTAATAATTTTAGAAAACAGAAATCCTTTTCCTACTTCTAAAAATGGTCATGTTTCATTGAAGTTAATGTCATACAGTGAGAAACAAAAGGTTGTATGTCTTTTTCAATACAGTATATGGTTACAATTGTAGAAAAAGCAAACATCATCTCTGCTTAATTCTGTGGGGATCATGAACACGTGTAGCTAAATTAATCTATAATCATTATTACCTGTTGAATAACTATACGTATCCTGGATTGTAGATGTGGATTGCATGCAAGATTAAGCAGTCTACAGAAATATCAATGTTAACACTGATATTCAAAAAAGCCAAAAAAAAAAAAAAAACGAGTAGCAAAGTTAAACACAAAGGGTTGGACAGGGAAAGGCAAAAACTCACCTGGAATACAGTGACGATGGCCCAGAGTAGGGAGTCAAAGTTTTTGCGGTCAGGAATGGTATCCCCATTCTCCGTCTTTAGACTGAATTTACATCCAAAAAGATGCATGCCAAGTATACTGCAGAAACACAAGAAATGGTCTTATGACCATCTAAATGCACAACAACAGACAAAGTCGATGGCACCCCAGTAGAAGATTTGGTATTATAATAACAAACGATAATAACAATTTTGATGAAAAACTTTTATATATATATATATAAACACAGCAGGGGAGACTACTGTCCTTACATCCGTCATGGACAACACCTTTCACCCCCTGCACCAGATTGTAGAGGAGCTGAGCAGCTCATTTAGTGACTTATACACCCTGTCTGTAAAAAGGAGCTCTACCGCAGGTCATTCATCCCTGCTGCCATTAGACTCTACAATGCTGCACTATAACTGTAATAACTTGTGCAATAACTAATGTGCAATTACTATTTAATAACCTGTGCAATAATCCTGTTAAATAAGAGACTTCAGCTGTTATAGTTATCTCACTACCTCACTGTTGTTCTTTAATGAACAACATCAAATCGAAATGTATATAAGTCACCTTAAATGTTAATATGTCATCTTAAGTCATCTTAAATGTCTGCTGTATTTCTTTTTTTTCTCGATCCACTGTATATATGTGGACGCACTGTATATACCTCATACACCTTTTCCTCCTTTTGGCACATATATATATATATATATATATATATATATATATATATATATATATATATATATATATATATATATATATATATATATATATATAGTACTATCAGGACCGCTGATGGTACTTGGGCTAGCTTTAGCGGTACACAGGCAATCTTTGCCATTATTGTTTGCAAGGTAAACGTAAACATAGCAATTGTTCAACATATTTAATGGGGGACAGTTGACAAGGAACAAGTGCCGGTGGCTACTTATACTTTTTGCACAAAATCGGATAGCCATCAGGACTTCTTATTTAAGAACATGGGCGGTGCTGGTGGGTAGCTTGTAGACGCTATTGCAACACCAAGATTTGGCCTAGCAACTGCTAAGCAGCCCAAAGATTTTTGTTATGGAAACCCAAAATACACTGTAGTAATTTAGAAATGGGTTCAGTTTAATTTCAGATATAAAGAATGCTCAACACAGTCATTAATTAACTCATTTAATGACTGTGTTGAGCAATCCTTATATTTTTTGACCTTAGAGAAATCTTGTGATATCATGTAATGGAGGTTAACAGAAATCAGTAAAGCGGTAAACTTGTAGGATAATGGTGAGTTTGAAAATGGAGAAGTTTCTCGTTCAGCCAGCAACTCCTGTCTGTCCTTTAGCAACTGCTAAGCTGGCGCAATGAAGGAATTCTGGTGCCGCTAATGTTTGAGAAGTCCAGGGACGAGGCAACCGTTTTAAGGTAACAGACAATTTGTATTTACAACCGCTACCAATATTTTCCTGAAAGGTTATGTAGCAAGATGTTTGTTAATCATAAGGAATTTATTCATGACATAAAATGAAAACAAATAATCTGTCTGCTTGACCTATTTTTTTTTTATAATGTCTGTTTGAAAAGGTAAGCATTTACAATCATAAGTTTGAGCCAATGAGCTAAAAAGTGCAAAGAGAACTACTCAAAGATCTCTGTCTCTGTATGGCACAGCGACATTTTATGTCGCTGTGCCATACAGATGTAAAAAGAGGAAAAGACAATGTGCTATTCTACTGGCAAGAGGTGCGTTAGATAAGTTACTGTTTTAACAGGCACCAATAACTGTGCCTTAAATTATTTTGTTTAAAATGAATATTTTATTTGCAAACTTTTTTTTGATAAATTGTTATGTATACTATATTTTCAGTGTGAAATTATGATGCTGCAGTAAAATATGCTTTTTTTTTTTTTTTTTTTACACATCTACCAGAGGCGTCAGCAGATTTAACCAATGTCTCGATCTGTTTGCTGGATGAAAGCAATAGCACCCTTTCATAGACAAATTAGCAAGAAGAGCGGCAGATTTTTCATATCTGCACCTGAAAGTGAAGATGAAAAGCATCAGCAGCATGCAGAAGGTGGCCACGTTGTCCATGGTCTTCATCAGCACCACCAGTTGCCTCCTCAGGGCAGGCAGGAAGCGTACGAGCTTCAGCACTCGCAACAGGCGAAACGTCCGCAGGACTGACAGCCCTCCGTCCGCTTGACCAATTATCTCCCACACACTGAGAAACATAAACAAAAACAACCACAAAAAAGAGCTCATCTCTAAAATAAACAAGAAAATATTTTTCTCAAGTGAAAAAAGAAGTTGTTAGTCAGTTGTTAGAAAATTATGGTGGAGTAATATTACCTTATGATGACAATGATGCTGTCAAAGATGTTGTAAGGATTCCTGATGTATCCAAACAAACCAAAAGCCAGCAGCATGAAGCCCATCTCCAGCACAAACATGCTGGTGAAAACGATGTTGCTAATCTCCAGCACATCAGTCAGTTCTTCGGGCTGGAGGAAGAGAAAGAGAGAGCGAGATTAAATTAAAAAGAAGGACCAGCAGGAGAAAATGAATCGAACATAAACAACAACAAATGAAAGAAGCAAATCTCGCCTCCCTCTTATTGCCGGACTAAAAAACCTTTTTGGCCCTCGTGCCGTGAACTGAGGCATCAATCAAGTTTGGCGCTGCGGTCAGGCACAATCAATCAAAGGGGACCAACTGCGTCGATATATCACTGCTGATCTACTTCGCTTACCTCTCAGTATGTTCAACGATCCAGCAAAGATTTAACTGAGCTCCCTTCTGCCCCTCATAAAGCATGTATTCAATTCTTTTATGAAAAATTCAGCAATTTCTTTGCTCTACTGAATGCATTAAGGGACCAAATGCGTGGCTTGGAGTGAAAAGATGTGACACAGATGCTAGCAAGCAGTGGTGACAAAAGTGTTTTACCCTTATGCATTAAGTAAATGCACAGATTTAATAAAGTTTTAGTTTTAGTTAAGGTTTATTTATACAAGTATTCTCGCTAAGACCCAGGATCTCACTTTCATGAGAATGAAAAACAGTAAAATTTTATAAACACAGTCTCAACAGAAGTAATTAAAACATTTGACTCAGATAAACAAGCTAATAAAATATGACTTTAAAACAAGAGCAAATTTCAGAAGACGATTTCTCTTTCTGACTTAAAAGACATTTAGATTGTCACAGGGGAATTAAAGTGGAGAGTGTCAGACGCTGCTGTGGAGTATTCGGGGCAGACGGATGCGGCAGAGTACGAAAATGCTTTTTTTTCCAAGTTCTGATTGAACTAATGGGCCGCTGATGGAGAGAAAGTCCTGAGAGTGAAGTCTGTGTCTGGACTGCCTAAGTGACAGGTACGAGGATAGGTGAGGCAGTATCAGTCCAAGGACAGCTTTATAAATTAAAATGTATCAATGAATGAGTGTACAGACTGATATTGGTGCAGGTCACCCGAGAATATATACTACAGTGGTGAGTAAGAGATTTCTACCGCGTTATGAACCTTAATGAGCCGTGATAGACAGCATCCAACATACGCAGAGAGGTGACAGGTGCATTCATATACGCAACATCACAGTAACAAAGGAAGGAAGGTCAATAAAACAAGATGCTTCACTGCACTGAAAGAAAAGCAAGATCTAATTCTGAGGAAAACTCTTAGTTTTATCTTCAATGTCTTTACAACTTTTTCAATATGCGATTTGAAGGAGAGCTAATTGACAATTTTCATACCAAAGTATTTTTGTGTTTTAACATACTGTATTAGTGAACCTGTCAATGTTTCAATGAAAGGAAGAACTTGTGGAACATTCTTCTGGTTAGCAAACGGCATGACCTTAATTTTAACAGCGTGTAGGAGCCTCAGCCCTGAATGCTGTTCACTCGAATATTCACTTTAATACAAGCATAAACCGTGCGGGAGAAAAAAAAAACATTGTGAAATTATACTAATTATCGATCAATCAAATGAATTAAATTAGCGGCTTGACATTTGAGAAACCTCTAAACCTATTTCCTTTATTTATGCCTCAAACACATCACACTTGTTAGATCCAGGCAGAAAAAGCGCTATGAAGGCCTATTGGAAATTGAATGTTTATTAAGCTCGAGCAACAAAGGCAAATCAAAACATACTTTAAAAGTCCCCAAACTTCTCCCTTCTTCCATCGTCATTATCCACAACAAATGTTGTGTGCTTCATCATGAATGACTGTTCACACTGTTGGTTTAAGTTTTGGCATGCCAAAGCCACAGGTTTTTGTGTTCAATGAGGCAAACTGTAGAAGTTTAAAACGTCTAATAACAGATAATTATTTCAATTTTAATTTTCAAAATACTACAGGAAGTCTTCATTAATCCTATGCCACTAAAGAGAAACTGACTAGAATTTCCATAGGGGAGGTCGGATTTTGGCCAGATTTTAAAGACTTCTCACCGGAGCTGAACTGGGCCTAAGATTTAGTGGCAGCCTTGCTGGATGTGTTGTGATGGAGGCACTGAATGGCAAGGACAATGCAAGGCTATATCTGCAGCAAGAAAAACAATCTTATCTAACAGACAAGATGTTTAGTGAAACAAAGAAATACGGTTATCGTTTTTTTTTTTTTTTTTTAAAGCCAAGCTGAAAGCAAAAGCAAGGTAGATAAAATTAGTTATCACATCACATGTAGACAAAGAGCAAAATTTCACTTTAATTACTAACTTGGGTTGGACCTTCGGTGAGCAGGTCTCAAATAACTGAATGTGTAACAATAATGCTTGTGAGGGACAATGCAGGACACATAACTAACTCTACCATGACGTCAAACATTTTGATTTACACAGATCACACATTACATTAACCAGTCTCTGCTTTGCGTGTTATTACACAACAATTAATTATTACAACTCATATTTCTAAAAAGCGCATTATTTAACTTTTTAGAAGTTTAATAAAACTGTTCAATTTTAGCCCTGTTAGGGTTAATCAACACTATTGATTAACTGTTTGTAATGCTTGAGGAAATTATATAACTTTTCTTTAAGTTTTGTACAGAGAGACCCTCTAATTCTGCCTATATTCTGCATAAGGTTTCTAAAGCAAAATTAAACTAGTTTGCCCAGGGACCTTTCTTTCTTCAACCATTTATGGCATTACGCTGCAAACTATGTGTATTTTTTTTCTTGAAGGGGGCTACCTTTTATTTTTATTAGTTTTTCTCATAACTGGCTCAGAGTTTGCTTTGCTGTATTTCTCCAATTGACAAAGCCACTAAAGGACCTATTCCTGCCATTAACCTTTAATTTAACATGGAAAGTATTCCTGGATCAGTGATTGTGTGTTTCTTATTCTTGTGTGCATGTTCTGTCTTTTTATACCCCAGTCAGTCATGGTAGATGGCCACTCACACTGTTCACACTTTTCTATCTAAGGTTACCTTAGATCAGGGGTGTCAAACTCATTTTGGTTTAGGGGCCGCATACTGCTTAATCTGATCTCAAGAGGGCCACACGAGTAAACTCATTGCAAGATTAAATAGAACTAATAAAAGTGGACTTGTTGTTGGTTTTTATATTAAATGAATTTCACTTTAACACAATATATTATGTATAACCTCAGCACTTTTAAGAAAAGTATGTGCAATTTCATCAATACTTTTACTCAGTTAAACATTTACTTAAGTGCATTATGCATAAGAACTGATCACAGTGATTGTACAATGTTGAAAAACATTTATTCACATTTTTTAGAACTTAAAAACACTGTCCTGCATGACAAAATACATCAAACAGATAAAAATTAAGAAATGATTTAAAATCAATTCTCCACATCTGAAGCTCAGCGCTAACATCTGCCGATTAAAACACAGCGCCCCTTGTGGACAATATAGAACTTCAGATTTTCAATTAAACGAAGTACATGTTTTTTTTTCAATAATTGTTTTATCATTCTCTTCCTTTTATCTCCTCTTTCTTTCAGCTTTTGTTCTTTTTGGAACCAGCCCGCGGGCCGTATGTTTGACACCCCTTCCCTAGATAGAAACCTTTTTAGACAGTCTGAATAACAAACCAAACTTAATTGCATTGTTTGATAACTGCAATCAATTAAGAACGTATGTGCTTGACTTGGAAACTGTCTTTGATTGAAGTTAATTGACCGTTTCTTGTGAAGTACATTGAGATCGCATTTGCTGTGAATTGGTGATGTATAAATACATTTTATTAAATTAATTTAACTTTGAACAGACCAGAAACTATCTGGGACAAAACATTTTGTAATAATGGCATGTAAAGAAGATAAAATGTTTAAACTTAAATATATATATATATTCATATTACATGTAAAGTAAAATCAAAAACAAGCAAAACGGCTGAGTACAGAAGTTGTATGTGGTGATTTTCTTAATTTATCAGATGTCAAAGCCATACAGTCTACTTTATGTCTTGATTGGAAATTAACATATTAAAAATTGCAAGTGTTAAAAGCTGTTTCAAACTGTACACACACACACACACACACGCAAACACACACACACACACACACACACACACACACACACACACACATACATACATACATACATGTATGTATTTTTTTTAAGAATTAACCTGCTGAAATGTCAGTTTTATTATTTTTTATCTTTTCTTTCTCATATTCGAATGTATTTTTTTCACCTGTACAGCATCAAGATTCTTTTTAACAAGCTTTCTGAAATCCCAAAGATTTACTTGTGATGAATAATTATGATCCCCACATGACTGAATGTTCTTAATAATAAATTCTTAAACCCTGAAGCCTCTAAGCCTGAGATTCAGAGTTTTCATCTCATGTCACGCAAGGGAGACTCATTATAACATACTGCATTTCTTTTCATGTGGGGATGAACAAACGATGGTCTTCACACTGGCGAAGCTGAGTTTGGACCAGAGGCATAGAAATGGAGATAGAAAATGTTTACTGTAAGAGTAAGGTTGAAGTGATTAATTAAAAAAAAAATCCTATTATTACAGATCAGGGTTAAACCTAGTCCTATGGGTAATTTTGTTCCTTCATTGCCCAGTAAAAATATATATGAAATTTATTTAATCGGCTTTACATTTGGACACTTGACAAGCTATGTGGATATCTGCAGCATTATGATTTGTGTGCTGCAAAGCGTACATGATTGATGGCCTATGGCAACTCAAATGGAGCAGTCTGGGGAAAAAGCTCGTAACACTGGTGAACTGAGTTCATTACACAAATAGAACTGCACAATATCGTGATACATAACCGTATTGGCAACACACATACATACATATATATATATATATATATATATATATATATATATATATATATATACATATATATACATATATATACATATATATAAATTTACTTTTGGTCTAATAGTCAAGCATTTTTTTTCACATTTGTATATT
This sequence comes from Fundulus heteroclitus, assembly GCF_011125445.2. Taxonomy (NCBI): domain Eukaryota; kingdom Metazoa; phylum Chordata; class Actinopteri; order Cyprinodontiformes; family Fundulidae; genus Fundulus; species Fundulus heteroclitus. Next base: position 669,244 of record NW_023396901.1, read on the forward strand.
GCCTTTAAAGTTTGTTCCTATCTGGTCATAATAGTTCTCAGAGAAAAATGAGGTAACATTTACTAGTAGTCAGGTTAAAGTGTTCCATGGCACCACATTAAAATGACACAAAGTACTTGCAATTGTGTCCTGCACCTTGAAAAAAAATTTCTTATTTAGAAAGGAAAAAAGGAAATGCCGGTTATCAGACTAGTTTTTAATGACAAAGTGACACGTGGAAAGTTTTCAGTTTGCCAAAAAAAAAAAATATATATATATATATATATAAGCGCTCCCAAGCAGCTTTTCTGTAAATCACACATAACATAGAACTAAACCCTCTGATATTACTTTCTAACAGTGAACTAGCTGGCTCTTTCTTTATCTTCTTGGACTGCTGTTTTATGGTAGGAAAAATAAAAAGCCCATTCCAAATAGCAGTTCCAGCAGGCTTTTGTATATTCATCTTTATGTTCCACTTTACAGTCTATTGAGAGACAACACTACTATGGCTCACATAGTAGGTCAAATCAATACAAAACAGCTAAAAAGGCACCACCCTAAGAGCTAAAGATAAGAGCACATCAATGCTTGAGCGGTTTTGCTGATTTTGTCTGATCCAGAAAAAAACAAATTCACACCACCTGACCTGGCAAAAAGACAACACTGCACATAAAAAGAGCTGTAACACTTTAACGGTTAGAGAAGCAGGCATTTGCTATTCCGCTCTCATTCATGCATATAGGTTATTTGAACACTTGCAGCATTTTTAGTAGGACAACATTATCTCAGGTACTAATTCTAAACTATCTTCATTAAATTTATTAGATGAGTTCTATCCAGTGGTGTTTCGAAATGAAACACTGTATATAGTGCCCAACAGAAAAGATTTTTAATTTTGAGAGCCTCGAATACAGCTCTGAGTGTGACCTTGTGTTTCGGATATAAAGATGAAAATCACAACTAGTCGAGGGATTCACACCCACACATGCAGCTTTTCATGCAAAGCAAAGACTTTTGGTTTTATGGAACAAATACAAATATGCACATCAGTCTAAGACAGAAAAATACATAAATTTAGCACTGAATGTTGATTGAAATGTTTTTTTAAATTCATTATGAATCAGTCAAAGAAACACAAGGTCCAACATACTGTAACACAGTGTGCAAATTTTATAAAAAGTTTCAAATAAGTTGTCAATTTTTTCCCCCTATTTTTGTGCAATGTCAGGTGTTGGTAGGACAATATTATGTCATAAATTAATAATACACCCATGTATTGTCTCCAACAAAAAACGTTTTGATAATAAATTGACCAATTTGAGATTAACTTGTCATTACTAGACTTCAGAGAAGATGTGTATAAAGAAGACATGACATTTCACCCCACATTAATAAAATTACACAATACTATCAAGGTGATGTCTGCGCTGCTTTATCGGCCTGACTTCGTCTGGTAAAACCAGTGTAAGCTAATAAAATAAGCATGGGATAAAGTGAACGCCTATCATCCTGTACCAACGTGTGAGCAAACAAAGAAAGTAGCTCTTCAGTCGGTTAGCTTTGTTGACAAAATTTACTCACAAAAACCACTCGGTTACATAAACGACAAAACGAGTCCACCGTCTTTCAATCTTTTTTATGGCAGCTATATTAGGTACCATGTAGAGCAAGAACTGGTCACATAAAAACAAATTAGGACTATTTGCATAGACACTGTAAAAAAAAAAAAAAAAAAAAAAAAAAAAAAACAGTGGCAAACCCTTAAGGGCTACTATCGCTTGTGCTATGATCTAATCAAATACTTCCTACCTGTATTGAGCAAACAATCTACTGTCTTTAATTTTAAGTTTGAGTCAGTCTGAACACAACAACAACATTCTGTTCGGCACACAGTCCGTTCCAGGACTTCTGCATTCATACACTTCTGCGCACAAACATTTACACCCTTAAGCTAAGAATAATGTTTCATTAAAAGAACATCAGAGAACGGCTCGGGCGGTCAGCCCGGGATCGACTCCGACCCGCGGCGCTTTGCCGGCTGTCTTCCCCCCTCTTCTTAGCGCCTCGGCTCGCGGAGCGGGGGGGGGGGGGGGGGGTGGGGGTGGACGACACGTTTTCCGCGGCCGCCTCGCCAAGATAGCGCTGCGGGAAACCCTGCACTACAGCCGCAAACATAAAAAAAAAAATCAAAGTTTTTTTTTTTTCCGCGTCGGTCTCATCAGCGTCACGGGTTAGCTTCGGTGTGAGTAGTTGAAATTGCACGTTGATAAACATGACAGACAAGTGGCTTATCCAATCATATGCAAGGATTTTTGATAAGGCCCAGCCTTCAGTAAAGGCAATGCCTATGGCGGTGTCCCAGATGTATGTGAGTGGAGCTAGGCGGAGCGATACATGCAGCTGGCTGTTGTCAGGTTAAAGAATAATTGGCTAGGTGTCACAAATGGGGGTTGATGAGCGATAACATGAGTAGGAACTGATAAATAACACTTCAGTGTGTTTATATGGATGTAGTATTGCCCTAAAAAGGCAGCGGCTCGCCAAGTCTCTCCCTATGTTTACTCCACAAAGATACGAGTGAGCACACTTTGCCGAGAGAGGAAATTGGAGGAGACAGACGCAAGGACGCCAAAAAGGGGGTCACATCTGAGGACCCCAACTTTACAGATCTTAGACAGAAACAATAAAGAAGGAACATAAGCCAGGAGCCTGTGACACTTATTTCATTTGTAGGTATCTCTTTTTATGTATGAGAAAGAAAAGGTCATCCAGTAACCTCTTCCTATTTTTAAGCATCATCACAAACATCTACTCACTGGCTTTTAATACAGAATGAGAAAAAAATAAACTAGTAGTATTACTACTAGTATTTTTTATAATTTTACTTTATCATTTTGTTTTTACTTTTCGTACTTTGGTGTGTTTTTTTTCCATTTTCTGTCAGGCAATTTGGTCAATGTTGCAGTTTTTTTTAAATGTGCTATGCAAATAAACTTGAAATTATGCCTTTGTTTAGTCTCCTGTATGCACTGTTTTACCAAATGCAGGTTAAAGATATGTTGTGTAGAACCAGAATGCGAAACTTACCTGTTCATGGTACTCTATTCCCATGCTGAGAGTATTGACGAGGATGGCAATCATAATCCCCCGGTTGAAGTATTTACTTTCCACGATTCTCCTCAGTTTTTCCCTGAAGTCTTTCCAGACCCGGAGAGCTCCGTTTCTGTACTCCACAACCCCGCGCCGTCGGAGCCGACTTCTGAATCCTCTCAGATCACCCCCCTGGAAGAACACATCAGCTCACATCAATATATTTGAAGTAGTTTGATAATGTTTTAAAAATACATGAAGCAATGGTCTGAAAAAAAAAATGCTTATTTGCCAGAGACTAACCAATATGTTATCTCTGTTCACTGTCATGCTGATACCATAGCAGCATTATCACTTATTCTGACCTGCTGAAAGTCATGTAGCCCATCAGCCTCTCCTTTGCCTCCCTCCAGGTCTCCTAGCTCCAGTTCCAAGGTCTCAAGGCTGCGGGCACACATAGGGCAGCTAAGCAACTCCAAAAGCAGAGGGCTTGGCACCACGCCTGCCAACTGGAACAGCAGCCTCTGGCGACCTTTAAAAAGGGAGGGATGGGAATGGTAAGAAATGTGCCAAAAATGTGTTTCTGGCTGTTTTTTTCATGGTGTTGTCTCATAAGATTTTATTTTACATTTGAGAAGTGTTGGAAATAGTTGTTTAATAAAACTGGTTTACATTTTGAAAGTAAGTCAGTCTGGTGTTCAAGGTTAATAAATTAACATATACTTCTCTTTTCGTTTTGAATGTTTGGTGATGAAATCCATGCAGTTTAAGCATACCTAGCAAGGTTTGTATTAGCATCAGTCAGGTAATAATTTTCTCTAAAAACCAAAACAGACAACGTAGACTGGATTGTTTTGTTGAGACTTGTTTAGCAGTCTACCAGCTTTTGAATGTAAGGGCTTAAATAACAAGTATTTTTAAATGTTAACAGACAAAAACAATAGATTTGGAGAAAGTCAAACAAAATCCATAACCTTGTTCTGACAATTTATCTGTACAAGGGGTAATTTGTATTAATTAGAACACCCTGATCCGATCGAAGTATTAGATTCAAAGCATTTTTAAATAATGAAATTCCCTGACAAAAGTACCATATTTTTCGGACTATAAGTCAGCTTTTTTCCATAGTTTAGCTGATCCTGCGACTTATAGTCAGTTGTAATGTATATAAAACATGTTTTTAAATGGTAATTCATACTGACCAATACAAACCAAGAAGTAAACATTTCTGACTTTAGCTGCAAGAGGACTTTCTGGGGTTGTAAATACTACACGTACTACCTGTACCAGTTTGAAACATTAATTTATAGACTGAACACAGGTTTGTCCGTGAAGCTACTAACAGCTAGCATTAGCTTATGTTGTCCAGGCGGTTTACAACTTTGCTGATTCACATTCAAGAGCTTTACTGACATTTCTATGTTGCTCTCAAACAACATGTCTTACTGTTAGCTTAGCAGGTAGCTCTGTTACGCTCACGGTCTAATTTCAGCGTAATTTTGACAACTTTCAGCGTAACGTGTTGAAAATTAAATGTCAGGAATTTGTATCTGATTGTGGGTCTATTTATTCCAAAATGAATTAACTCAGTGCCCATCTCTTAGTAACTTGGACATCACTGGCCCCCCCAAAAACATAACTACCTGCAGAATTTTAAGCAGTTCTAGTTTTTTTGTTTTCTTTTTACTTTACACTGATACAATAAAGGCTGATCAAATAGATTTCAAATACATGTTTTGTTCCAATCTGGTTTTGTAGATATCTGCCAAAATGTATTTAAGATGGTCCATTACTTCTGTTTTCAATTAAAGATGAAGCAGATACTTATTTTACATCCTCATTTGTTTGTCACTATGTTTTAACAATTATGTGAATGGTTTTAACATGATATGGAAAAACATTGTAACAGAGGGGTTTTTGGGTCATCTGAAAAATTTTAGATATATTTTTATGACATTCAGGAAACAAGGGTAGAGTGGACATTATTTAATTACCACTAAGTGTTGCCCATGTGACTTAGATCAATATTTCTCAAACCAAATCAGTGTAGGGAGACAGCACCTCAAGCCTGAGAAGAAAAATAGGTATATCTGGTTTGGATTAGAGGAGTTTAGATTTAAACTCATTGCTGTTATTATATTTACGTGTGTTAAAATTTTTGTCATCTAGATTTGAAATTTATGTCAGAACAATACAAACAAAGATACAGTTAGACCATTTGACGTAATGATGCAGTAAAGAGAAAAAAAACTAAGAGTAAGTGAACTTTTGCACACAAAGCTAAAAGGTTTGACTTTTTCCATAGAGAGCCAACAGACACTAGCTGTCACAGTAAGTACTGCAAGCTCATCCTTCATCATCAGTCTGGTGATACACTCTTACCTTCTGTTCTCTGACTACAGGCTTAAAATCAGTGAGGAGAAAATGCAAAGCACAGCTGAAAACGAGCAAAAGCGGAGCTTAGCGAGTGGAAACATCAGCTCTTTAAAAACAGCTTAAACAGCAGGCCAATTTGTCCAGAATGCCGTCTAACATCTCAAGGTATAAAAAGTGTAGTGAGAATCGGTACCATATTATCAACACTTTTAACAGTCTAAATTTATAGCTGTTGCTCAGTAATTTATTGTTCTATTTTTGACACAAAGTATTAAAAGACAGCAAATTTCAGCTGCACTCTTATTCAGATGTCATCACAGACCTGGCAAAGTTTTTACGCCAGCTTCCCAGCTTCGCAATGGGGGATTTGAACCAAGGTCCCCCAAATTAAAGTCATAGACAAAATCTTCTAAGCTATTGAGGTACTATTGAAATACTGCAAATATGTTTCTACAATACTAACTTATCACCTTCATAGCATTATCGTTAGCCATGTTAACATTTTTTTCCACTTCCAACTGAGTTTTAGATAAACAGATATGAAACTTTTTTCAGAGAACAGTGGCTCTTGTGTGCAGGTCATAGTCTATCAAAACTAGGATTAATGCTTCAGTAGGGCTACAATATGAGCTGTTATTACCAATGAGTCATCTGACCACACTGACAGGAAGCCTTTGAACATAGAAGATCAAAAAATGTTAGTATGTATGAATCTGTGATCTTTAAAGAAAAGAAAATGAAAATATATATAAATATGATTGATAAGGGAGGTCCTAATCCCATTTTATGTGGCAGCTCTCGATCCTGTGTACTGCAGTTCTCTCAACTCCTAAAACCCATATTCACCCCACTGTCTATGGTGTCATATGTATCTGTTGTAAACAGTTATAAGATATTGTAAACAAGTGTGCCAATTGGTGTCAACAGCAGTTATTGGTTCCAGTTTGCGAATGTAATGGGGAAAATTTGTCCAAGCTCTCAACATCGCAACAGCTAATAAACAATAGATAATTTGACAACATATACATATATTTGTTTAGCATTAGGGTAAACACTTATGCTCCTAATACACTATATCTGTTAAAAATATTTTAACATAGAAAATATAAGGAGTTTGGCAAGCAACGTTATCAGTGCGTGTTCTTGTTGGGGCAGTAGTAATAGAACTCCATGGGCAGCAAGTTCATTCTGCTATCTCTGAACGTGGATAAGGTGAAAGAGCATACATTAGAGGAAAGTTGCTGATGAGGCAGGAAGGTTTACCAAACAGGTGACTGAAATTATTGCCCTGGGTGACCAACCCATTACTTTGCAGCTACTGGAGCAATGGTACATCCTCCTCTTTACACTACATAGTGCAAATAGAGCTATACAGGAGCTTGATGAAAAATGTCACCTTCACCTGCAGAATATCAAATCTGGGGGGAATGCAAGTGGCTTCAGTTTAGACATTTGGAGCTTGAAGGTTTGCCTAATGTCTGTGATTTTAGCCTAAAAGCACACTGGATGATTTATTATTGGTTAAATATGGTCCTTGGTGCATGAGCTTCAGTTTTGTGGCTCTCATCCTGCAGACTTTAGAAGCAAGCAACTGAAGACAAGCTAAAAAGGATTGCAAATCACCAATATCATGAGCTTTCACTGATATGGCAAAAACGTTAAAGAAAATGATGGCTGATATGATGATTTGAAGCCCTTTACAGCCCAGCCTCACAGTAACAGTGTCTACAAAGAGTGAAATAGTTGGTTCTAAGAAGTACTTCAAACTCCTGTTGAGTTATTTAGATGTCAATCAAGTCTTGTTTGTGCATGTCTGTGCAACAAAAAAATGCAGATTGGTATGGGCAAATACCTAATCTCAAATGACTTCCCCATGAATAACTCATTCCCAAAAGGATTTTAAGCATGCTGAAAGAAAGTGCTGGAAACACTGGAACCTATTGTGTATTTTAGCTGCGGATTTTTCTGGCCTTTCTCTTCATCTCAAATGTCTTACTTGAAAGTATCACATGCCATAAAGTAACAGCTCTCCTCTGCCAAGAACTAATCTGTGCTCACTTAATTATGTTTAGAGTGTCAGCAGTGTTAAAATGAGCCTGCGTATCTAAATGGTGGGTCGTCACTGGCAGTCTCACCCCATTAGGACAAAACAGACAAGTCTATAATCCTGCTTCTGCCTTTTAAAATGTCCTTATGTAACACACAGTTGTTCTCCTACTTCCTCTGTCCTTCATGAATTAGCTTCAGGTGTTTACTGATCTAAAAAATATTTTCTCTAGACCTCTTTCTCCTAGTTTTTCCCTCTGGATACCACATTCTTTAATACTTCATGTCTCTCCTTTGAACCTCTCCACTTTCATCATCTTTGCTTTTTCGCAAATACCCTTGCCTGCCTGTTTTTGCGATGCCTAATTTCCAAGGTCTCTGACACTCTCCACACACTGTGTTGACCCACTCAATCCAAGCTCTTTATCCACCTCTTTGAACTGCTCACTGTAACACTAGAGACATGAACATCCTGTCAAAGCTTTAAATGCGGCTCAAGACACATGCAAAAGCAAATGGTCTACAATACGTTAAAAGACAGAAAGCGGGAAGACACAAAGTATAGATAGGTTTGATTGCGATAAAATAGTGCGTTTTGCAAATATAATAATGGAATTTAAACTTTTTTGGAATTTGTTATGTTAGAACCCCAAACTTCAGTGTATTTTATTTAACTTTATCTAATGGACCGACCCAATATAACTCACAATTGTTAAGTGGAAGGGAAATGATACATGGTTTTCTTCAGTTTTTATTTAAATAACAATCTTGGAACCGCGGCGTACATTTGTATTGTGCCAGCTTAACTGTGTTAGCCTTTAATAAAATACTTTACAATCTTGTCTTTGAAAGTCACCTATTCAGCAAATATAATATACCTACAGTATGTGTATTAGTGTAAGTACAGCTAGTTTGTTAAGGCTTCAGAGGTTTGTTAGAAAACTTTAGTGAACAAACAACATTGACAAACCAGTTGGGTTTGTCGAGGACTAATTATTTATAATCACGACCTTGCCAAGCAGTAGGATAAAAGGCAGATAAAAATTACAAAAAAAGGCCATGAGACATAGAAATAACAGATGAATGAAATATAAAATATATACATGCATATGATGGGATGAATTTAAGGTGACAAATTGTTACAAATAAGTGCAATAATATTGTAATATTGATTCTAAATAGTCTTTAAGGGAGGAGCGTGAGATGAATGTATTGGGGTTTTAGGGTCCAATGACGGTTTTATAAATGAACAGATATAAGTCGATTTGCTAATGAAATAGAAAGAGGGCAAACTCAACAAGGAGTAATGGTTGCAACGTTGACTGTTAAATAAAGCTTCAAGGACAAAGCAGATTGCAGCATGGTAAATAAAATCACAATTATGGAGAAGTATTTTTTAGGCTGACCTGCAGATTATGTCACCATAATTCAGGGTTGGAGCACTGTCATTGTGACTGTTTTCAAGAATGCGGGGAGAATTTGCTAAAGCTCCAGTGTGTAAGATTTATGCCCATCTAATGGTGCACTAAATTAATTAGAAATGACCTCACTGTTAAGCGCGTAATACTACAACAGAAGCCAAAAATGTGGCAATGTCAACATGTCCTCCATGTATGTGGTACCATGCAACTGCTAACAGCTAATAGCTACAGTTATTCAGTGAAATGGGTTTTGGCATTGTTGCCAAGTGCGCTTATTTTTTTTCTAAAGTCACTTCTAAATTTCGTGAGTCGCAGTTTTTTGGACAAGTTTCTGACGTGCAGTCGCTTATTTGGGCTCTAAAACAAGTGACTATAAACACAAGTAAAGAGACCCACTTGTGCTGCTGCACTATGGAAACTGTGAACCAGCTGATATCTCTCTGCCCCACCACGTACACACATACTCTCTGAGAGGTACGAACAAACTAGCAGTCATTTTTGATGTGATGTAATTAGACTTTGCCAGAATATGTATTTATAAAAGCAATATTTGATTTTTGCTAATTAAAATCCAAATTAGTTACACACTGTGCCTTTAAGATAATGAAAGGAAATTCAGGATTTTAACTTTTTTGATCAGTACTTTTATCTGAGTATATATTTTTCCACTAAATTATACTGGTTTTTGGATCATTACAGAAATAAAGAAATAAAGAAATAGAACAAGTAAACATGTACCCAATCACATGTGTCTCAACAAGTGGGCATAGAACAAAGACATAAAAACACTTATTATACATTCATAATAAAAGGAGGTAGCAGATATTATAACAGATACTAAAACATCAATCGATCTAATCAGTGTATAAATATTATTCTTTATATATAATCCATCCCATTTTTCATTGAACTTTGTTTCCTTGAGTCTTAGGATGAAAGTCATATTTTCCATTACAACTATTACCTGTGCAATATCACTCCATTAACTATGTTAATGGTGGTGCAGGTTTCAGCCATTTCTTAACTAGTGTTTTTTTGCTGCTGTCATAAGTATTTTTAGTACTGGTCATCTATTCTGACCACATTTGAGATATTGCCCAGTTATAAATATGTACATATCTTGAGTATAAAGTATCCTCATATTTCCTTTAGGGACAAGTAAAAATAGTTCCAACACTCTCCAAAACACACGAGTATGATTTGCATCCTCAGATCCACCTTGCCTCCAGCACATTTGTTGTGTTGATAGTTGTTTGCTCTTAATAGATGGGGTGATAAAAAAAGCAAATATGGTTTTTCCAATTGAATTCACTCCGTTTTAGTGTACAGATGGAAATTTGCGCCAGCTAGCCTATCTGAAACCATTTGTAATCTGAGAATGTGATAGACTTTTTTTTTCCTTGTTCTCTTTGACGTACACAGTGATACATTGCTGACAGGCCATTAGACTAGCACAGAGTTCAGAAATATTGTTTGATGTTTTCTGATTATATGCAGCCAGCAATATTTACAGAACTGCATTAGGTTTAATATATTTATGTGAATTTCAAATGAAGGTTTACTGTGGAGCCAGATACCCAGATATTTATAGGTCTCGAAATAATCACTCACAGAGTGATGAAAAGAGGAAATTTTAGGGATGCAATGAATCAGATTGTGGTAAGTTTCTTCTAAAAAATGTTTTTTTTGTATGTTTAAAGTGAAGGCTAGAGAGGGCACATTCAATACAGTGAAAACTGGTCAGCGAGGTATTAGAACTATAGACAATGGTGCCACCGGTATTGACGTACATGGCAATCATCTGTGACTAGGACAATATCATTATTACAGATAAATAGTGTAGGACCCAGTATCCTTCCCTGTGGCATGTCTTTGGTCAGGGTTGGGGGATCAGAGAGAAGACCCTCAAAGATTGTAGACTATCTGAGCAAAACATTTTGAACCAGTCCAGACCAGTCTTTAAGAGCTCTACATCTTTTAGTCTCACAGTATTCTGTGGTCCACACAGAGTCAAAAGCTTTTGCCAAATCGATGAACACAGCTGCACAGCTGGGAGTTGCCAGTTCAATCCTCCCTGACTCAATCATTGTGTCCTTGGGCAAGATGCTTCACCTGCATTGCCTGCTGGTGGTGGTCAGAGGGCCCAGTGGCGCTGATGTATGGCAGCTTCGCTTCTGTCAGTCTGCCTCAGGGGCAGCTGTGGCTACAATGAAGCTTATCACTGTCAGGGTGTTTCACATTCAGGTGAATAACTGAATGTAGTGTAAAGTGTTTCGGGGTCGTCCAACTTGATAAAACGCTATACAAGTATAGGTCATTTCCCATTTCTACAGCTCAGATGGAAAAATCTATCTACTGGACAATTATAAGCCATGTATACTACAAATGGCCACAAATGGCTTTATTTGATGAGAGGCAAAAAGAAAACCATTCTTGAAAAAAAAGGCTTAAGAAGACCCAAATATAGTTTGTCATAAGCCATGTGGGGGGCAGAGTAAACATGGTGATCAGGTTAAAACCAAAGTTTAACTTACCCTACATGCAACACACTATGCAATAAGGGAAACAAACTCTACATAAAATAACCTCCGAAAGGAGAGACATGGAGCAGCATGATACTACTGGGGATGCTTTTCTTCAGCAGCATCACTGAAGCTGATTATTGGAAAGATGGATGAGGTTAAATGCAGAAAAATGCTGGATGAATACCTTTCAGAAGCTCCAAAAATCTTTTTAAGCAGGACAATGACTTTAAACATATAGCAAAAGTAACAGACATCTTGATGCCAATGCATGTTTTAGAATAGCCTATTCAAGACTATTCTAAAAGCCTAAGCCAAGACCTAAATCAAATTATGAATCTGAAGCGAAATTGCTGTTCATTGATGCACTCCATCCCAATGTGACTGAGCCTGGTCAATATTATTCACTGTTTTTTTTTTTTTTGTTTGTTTTTTTGTCTATCACAAGAAATTCCAATCAAATAACTTTGAAGTTTGTGGAATAACTAACTCAATGCATCATTTTCTTTTGGCATATGTCTGCATAGTGTGTTTTTCTGCTCTTACTGTGCTGTCCCATGAGCTGGTAAAGCTTGGTCAGCGCCTCCGTGTGCTCAGACGCAGGGTGGTTCAATGGATGTTGCTCCGGACTTCGCCCGCACTGCTTCGAATGGGGAGGTGGCGTCTTGCTGCTGTAGCTACACACAAAAGATGGCAGTATAGTCGGATAGTTCATGCCTCCGTTCAGTCGGCCGAGCAGTGCACCCATTCCCTGAGGGACAACAGCAGGATTATCGCCGCTACTTCCGTTTGTACTCCCTCTTGTAACAGAAAGCGACTTCATCTCAAACTCCTCTCCTCCTTCAACATGGCCTTCCTGGTCCATGGGCTCTGCAGTTGTGGTGTTGATTGTGTGCTGCCCGCCGTTGCTGAGGCGACAGTGTTGGTGCTGATGATGTTGCAGGAGGTTATGAATCGGCCTCAGCCACAATGCAGTTCCAGGTCCTGAGCCCCTGCTTAAACCTTGGCCATGCCCATTACCACCACTGTTGCTGCCAATCCCACTTCCATTAGGGTTCACCTTTTTACGCCGTTTGCTAATCAAAAAAGACAGAGACAGGAATTATTACTGATCATGGAAAGATTTAATTATACTTAAAAATGTAAGAAGCTCAGGTCAATTTACTTTATACTACAGTACAACTAAATCTGATATTACACAGCACTGGAAAAAAAATATTGTTATGTCAACAGCTCTTAATTGGGTAAGAAGATTGAAACACATTTCCTAGAATAGGAAGTTAAATAGGTTGTTATCTCCATGTTTCTATAATGATGTAGCACCAAGGTGGTTCTCTGGTTGTGTGTAACCAAATCAGTATTTTGTTGTTAACCCGATATAGGCTACCAGTCAAAACTTTGGAGTCACCTTTTCATTCAATGGTTTCTCTTTGTTTTCATTACTACCAATGAGAACTCCTTAAAGACAGTTGGGAAACCATTTCAGGTGATTAGCCTCTAACCTTGCCTGCAAGATGAATTCTCGCGGTATTTGTGCGTTCACAAACACACAAGAATCCATCTTGTACTGCTCCGGCTACAACCGTTTGTATCTGAGCCAGAAACACTTTGGGTTAATCATGTTGCAGTAGTATGGTTTAAGGCGGGACATACCACTGTGACAAAAGCCAGAGCTGCCAAGCCCAAAGATGTATCTGTTTTGTCAAATCCACAATTTCATCTTTGAAATAACAGCAAGAAATGCCTTGACTAGCTTACCTTCTTGTGGTTTCTCATGATTTCTGCTGCTTACCTTTTAATCTGATACGTGATTGGCTAAAACCAACCTTTGGCAGGCTGGCACAGGGTGTCACTTCGCTTAACCAGTTTGGAGAGTTCTGCTGAATGTCCCACCTTTTCCCCAAACAGATTTGATGGGAACAGTCCCAGTTTGACAATGTGCAGAACGAAGAGTGATACGCATTATCAATCTGGTTGGCCAAGTTAACTAACCTCAAGAAGGTCATTAAGAGAGAAAAAGCTAAAATATACAAGATGTTTTATCCTACAAGATGTTACTTCACAATTTCTTTAAAACATAATTATATATACTTTTGAGTCATAGTTTTGATGTCTTCACTATGTATATGCAATGTAGAAAGTCACAAAAATAAGGAAGAGCTTTGAATGACAAAGGTGAGTCCAGAGTTTTGACTGATAGTGTATGGAGCTAAGAACCAATGTTAGCGCCATCTTTGTTCTCCACTGGAACAATGTTGGTTAACCCTTATTGGCGACTCAAATGAATGTCATTTGGAAACAGGAAAAATAACTCACAGCAGAACACAGTCCACCATACCTGTGCCATCCATAGTACATTCGCTGTAGCCTGCGCCTGAACTTCCGGTAAAGATGACTAATATATCGTAGCATTTCCTCATAGCATGAACCTGGCTCGCTGTAACTGGCGAGAGTTGAGTCATTTGACATGTAGCGAGCCCGCTGCTCCCTCATCAAGGCGTTCTCTCTTTGCTTTGTCTCAGAAAATTGGGTGGCAATGACCACGAGGCACAAATTGATCATGAAGAAAGAACCCACCTGGTTGGGGGAAGTTAAAAGCAGAGATGGAACAATGTTAGACCCAGTGTATCAAAGTGTCAAGAAATACTTTGATAGATTAATATCTCATTTGAGAAAATGTTAAATCATTGCAATTGTTGATAAGCTGCTGAAAAGCCACATAATGAAACTGCTTTTCATCAGTACGTTTAACTTGAGTTCAAAGGTAATAATGCCCATACAGTGCAATCAAAAACTATTTGCCCTGTTACATTATTTTTTCTGGGTTTCATTTTCCGTTACACTTACTTGTTTCAGACCATGAAACAAATTTCAACGTCAACCAACAATAACCTAATTAACTCAAAAAAGCATTTTCAGCATGATGATTTTATTTAAAAAGCTATCTAAATAAACCTGGCACTATGTAAAATGTACTTATCTGTAATTAGCCACAATTTTTGGTAAGTTTAGTTCACCAGCCAAACCCAGGCCTGATTACCACCAGATAAGGCAACATTTAAACAGAACCTGACTGACAACATGAAGTAGGCTAAAATACTCCAACTAAAGAAATTCAAAAAACTTTTGAGAATCAAATTAATTGTCAACAATTATTGAGAAAAATATTACAAAGCCATTTATAAAGCTTTGAGACTCCAGCAAACAACAGCAATACCTGTTATCCAAGTTTTGGTCAGTTTTCATGATTCCACAATAAGAAAAACACAAATGCATTCCTGGGAGGGTTTTAAGGCCAAATAAAAATGGGCCTGTCTCAACAGAGACCTATCCCAAGCTCAAGCCACTTAGGTTAAGCTAAGACTGAATTATTTAAAAAAGCAACAAACTGAAAAGGAAAGAAAAAATGTCGATAGAGGACTAGTAAAAGTCCAGAAGTAATTCCAGCTGACATGTTATGATGTGACTTAACCTGTTCTTGCTTGAAAACCTTTCAATGCAGCCGAATTAAAATAAAAAATAAAAACTTAATGGCTGCTGATGCTGCCAAAGGAGACAACATTAGCTTTAGGTAATTATTTTTTCCATATAGGGCCATCTGATTTTTATACTGTTTTTTTTTCCCCTTAACAAATGTAATCATTATTTGAAAACCGCTTTCTTTAATTACTCAGGTTAGCTTATCAAGTTTAAAATTCGTTTGATGATCTGAAACATTTAAATGTGACAAAACAGCAAATTCAGAGGAAATCTGCAACGGAGGAAAAACACAGCACAGTTGCTGACACTTCCAAAGTAAAGACAGGATTTTGTCTGAGTACTTTTCATATAACTTTTATTAAGTATTCATTTATTTCTCCTAATTTACTGGTGCGTCTTTTTTTTTGCTGTAAATACTGTTCGCAAGGTCCTTTTCCTCATAACCATTTCATCTGCTAAACTCCAAATATTTCTCTCTTTCTTTTGCAGTGCATAATAAACCTTTTCTATATCAAACAGTAAGCTGAGGGGAGCTCAGTTGAAAATGTAGCCAAAGCTTGAAGGTTTGAAGCTACCCAAAATATAATGATCCTAGCAAATTATACATAATATGAAGCCAGCAGATTTTAGCAGAGGGGGTTATGCCAGAGGGGAAGTTTACCTCTTTAAAAAGATTATTCTAGGTTCTCTGAAGTAGAGATAAAATGCAAGTAGACAAATCTCTTTTCAGTTTCTACAAATGTATACTTCTTATTTTTGTTCTTTGAATTTTTAGTGCTGATCATCTATGTTAATTTTTCTCTGCCATCTGCATTTTCCTCAGCAAATTATCAAAATATATCAATTTCCTCTTTAGCAATACTCTAATTTGATATTCACATATATGCATCCTCATGCCATTATTTCTAACATCTCAGTTTAGTTCAGATTTATTCAGTCCTGTGTCTCCTTCGTTATCTCCTTAATGCACATGTACATTCCCCTGCAACAGTCTTCATAGGCATTTTTTTCATAATTTGTAATGTTACAACAGCAAACGTCAGTCTATTCTACTGATATTTTCTTAGGATTGCATTACTGCAAAGTGGATGGAAAAGATGCAAGGTCTTCAACTTTTGTATAACAATAAATCCGAAGGTAATTTTTTGCCTTACTTTGATATCCCTAAAAATGTAGTGTTAATTGCTTTCAGAGGTCACCTAAATACCAAATAGCACCCCCTCTGTGTGTATTTAAATTTGTGGGTAAATATAGCTGTTGAGGTTTGTTAGAGAACTTTAATGACCAAAGAACAGCAAATAACACATGAATTAGAGGGTATGAAAAGCAGAGCTAGGTTGCGATAATTATCCAAAGCTTTAAACATCACAGGGAGCACTGTTCAATCTTTAACAGGTTCCAAAAGTATGTAAGTATGGTAACACTGGCTTGCAGTGAGTTCAAGCTCAGGAAGCAAAATATGTCAACAGGATAACTTTGTTGTGCAACTGAACAAATCTAGACTTTATAGAGAAGACACCAGGAGAAAGAGTATCCATGGTAAAAACAAAACAAAAAAAAAAAAACTTTTGGTGGTAGCACTAAGAGGTGGAGATGCTTTTCTTTAGCAAGGACTGGGGAGCTGGTCAGAGTTGATTCAAAGTTGGGAGGAGCTAAAAACAGAGCAATCCTAGAGGAAAAATCGGTTAGAAGCTGCAAAAGACTGACATTGAGACTGGCCTGATGTATCTCAAAAATCCAGAAATAAAAATCTAAAAAGTTTGGTAGTCTGGACTACCAAACTACCAGAACAATGATGGAATCAAAAATCAAAGCCTATGGATTAGAATCACCTAGTTCAAGTTCAGATCTAAATCACGTTGTAAATCTATGAAAACTGATGTCCACAGATCACCCAGTTCAATCTGAGTGAGAAAGTGGCAAATAAAAACAGTGTCTAGATGTCCATAACTGGTAGAGGCAAATCTGGAAAGAATTGCTACTGTATTTGCAGCAGAAGGTGGTGCTAAAAAGTATAAACTAATATGGAATGAATACAAATAAATGCCATACTTTTCAATTTTTTCTTTCTAACACAATGAGGACAATATATCACTTTTCTTTAACTTCACAATTATGAGGTGTTTTTTCTTTTCTTTTTTTTTTTTTTTGGTTGATTACTTAGAATCCCAATAGGATACATTTAAGTTTATGGTTGTTATGTTATAAAATATAAAAAAATGTGCAGGTCTAAATGCTTTTTCAATTTACTTTGTTTGAACTCTTTTCACCTTTGCCACTTCTTCTAAATGCATTTTTTACCAGCTACTGTACAGTCACCTAAGGAGGCATTTA
The DNA here is from genome assembly GCF_011125445.2 of Fundulus heteroclitus. Classification (NCBI taxonomy): domain Eukaryota; kingdom Metazoa; phylum Chordata; class Actinopteri; order Cyprinodontiformes; family Fundulidae; genus Fundulus; species Fundulus heteroclitus. Next base: position 686,495 of record NW_023396901.1, read on the forward strand.
TGTTTTTATTATAAGCTTGCTATTTTAATGTCCCAAGCCATAGCATACCCAGGCTTCTCTTGGTTTCCATAAACTTGCCCTTTATTCCTTTTTCAGTTAAAAAATAATGAGAGCAATCAGCACAGACAGCCTCTTAATGGCTTTGACAGAAAGGTCTGACTCCGCCTTACTGCTACTACTGCACACCTCACCAGTTTTTTTTTTTTTTTTTTTTTTTTGCTGTCCTTAAACATTATCCTGTGCATGTTGCCAAATTCTTACTTGGTTCTCTGCCATGTGCCGTCTCGTACTACTAGTCCTAAAATAACATTTGCTACTTTCCTCTGACCTACTTTACATATTATCAAAACTCCTTCAACATTTAACACTGCATTTGCAGCGCTCAGTTTTCACATGAAACCAAACAGTCATCAGTGGAGCTGACCTCAGAATGTGCCTCATGTTTTCAAAGGTTAAATCCAATTCCCTTCTAAATGAGACTGATTGGAATTATATAATGAATTCATGATGACTGAACTAAATTGCACTCTGGCTTTTTCGACTGAATGTAAATATGAAAAATATGACTAGCGTGTTTTAAACAGAAGTGGTTTAATTTGATTAGGAAAGAATGTCAGGATCCCCAGGGGTTTGATTACTTAAGGTAGCTTCCTGAGGATCCTACAGCCTGTTTATGTTTTGAATCTTAATTATTGGTTATCTTTAGATCCTTGTTCTTGCCGTTTGTTTAGTTTTCTGTTCATTACTCATTTTAATAATGTATTCTTGTATCTGTATCAGTTCTTGTTTTAGTTATCCTCTGTTCTTTATGATTTCAGTAGTTATGTTATATATTTATTTTCTAGTTTGCTCTTTCTTAGTGATGTTAGGTTTTTCCCTCGTGTCTGGCCATTCTCATGTTCTCTGTTTCCCAGATTCAGTTCTCCATCTGCCCCTGCCAGCTCACTGCCCTCCTTTCCCTTCTGCTTAATTGCCTTTTACTCATCTCATCTTTGAAATTCACTCTACCTGCTGTTCCTTCCGTCTCCTCCCCTATGAGTTCAGCTAGTTCTGTCACAGTCATTGTAAGGTCCTCCGTTATGCCATTCCCTGTTCTGGTCAGCTTCTAACTCAATTCTGGTCTTTGCCATTGCCTTGCCTTGTTATAAGCTGTGTTTGGTTCTTTTAAAATACATCTACCAGCAATTGATCACGCCGCTTCTGTGTTGTGTTCAGCAACTTGGTCCATCTACAAACGCTACAACTACGACAATGCTTGATTTTTTGTAAAACACCCTAACTTTTAAATTCTTGATATCTAAATAAGATGAAGCAAGATTATCTAAACTAAAATTAATTAAACAAAAAGTATTTTTTAATTGAATGGAAATAAATTAAACTCAACTGAATTAAAGTGAGCCTAATTAAACTAAAGTCAGGTAAGGTGAGTTCAGCTGAACTAAACTGAACTGAGTAAAGACGAATTAAATTGAAATGAACTTTAGCTGAGTTGAATTAAATAAAATTCAGTTTCAATTAATTCAATACCTCTGAATGTCGTTGAGCTGAACTGCTTTAAACCAAACTGAATTAAATTGTCCTGTATTGAATTAAACTCAAATGAACTGAGAGAAATTGAATTACGTTGAACTGAAATTAATTAGAATTTATTGAATTAAGTGGAAAATAAACCGAATGCGTTAAACTGAATTGTATCGATCTGAATGGAGTTGAATTGAGTTGACAGAAGGGCTGTTAGCATCAATTAACCGTGTTGTTGCAACCCAGTGTCAATAAATACAGATTTATAATAATTTAAAAAGTAGTAACCCTGTAGAACTAGTCTGCTCAAATTGAAAAGTGGTTCTAATAATAATTCCATGTCCCGTTTGTTCATTAAAATCATGTTCCCAACCAGTATGTAAATCTTCTAATCTAAACTGTAAACATTATTCTCATTACCTACATAGAATGTTGCTTACCATAAGTCACCAAGTTGCAAGGTCTATTTAAAATTAAGGCCACTTGAGACCAAAGTAGAAGCACAATGCACTGTTTCATTTCTGTACTCTATGGACACATTGGGATATTGATTACAACATAAAAAAAATAAAGGTGGTACTTACAATAATGAGCAATATAAAATATATAAAATTGTAGAAGGAGTGAGCATCCATGACATAATACATGATGTCCACCCATCCTTCCAGTGTGATAACCTGAAAACAACAAAAAGACAAAGAGAGAGGAAAATCTGAACTACAATAAAAATCAGCAAAGCAAGAGAAACATGCTATACAAACAGAAACCTAAAGACAAGCTCAAAAGTATTTTAAGTGTGTGTGTGTGTGTGTGTGTGTGTGTGTGTGTGTGTGTGTGTGTGTGTGTGTGTGTGTGTGTGTGTGTTTGTGCCAGGGGGCTGGCAGCAACTCTTTCATGTAGCTTGTATGCTAATGAGCAACTGAGATGTTGATGCTTGAAAGCAGCGAGTCAGCTCAGCCGAACTAAAAACACACTCACACCCCGAAATCAACACCTTGAGCCTCCATAAAACCTTACAGCAGGAGCTGCAATAACATGCATAGCAAACACAAGCACAACACAAAAACACGTGTCAAGAAGCAGGTATTTGTATATCTGTGCATGAATAAAAGATTTTGCACAAGTACAATATGAAATCTAGTAAATGCTAATTGTATGCATTGACTAAAGTAGAGGTAGCAAAATAAAAATTGTGAATGCAAATGTTACTAAAACATAGCTGCAGCTCATAAATTCATAGCTTATTTTCTTACAGAAGCACGTAGACATATATGTACATAGTGTATATTCCTGGATATTAAACATGCAGGGATTCAAAAAACGTCCTTGTTTCATGCAGGTCAAGAATATGACCCTTAAAAGCAGCAGCAATTAAAATACATATTATTGTCATTTTGTTAACAAAAGAAATAAATTTTTATTTTATTTTTTGTCACTTTTCAAATATCTGAATATGTACTGCTTGTGCTCTCCACAAATTTGGTCTTAATGGAAGAGTGACAAAGAAATGTGAATTATTGAAAGAAAAACATCTGAAATGTCCCATGCGGTTTCTCATATTCCATGTAGCACACACGTTTCAGAAAAAAATCTCTGGTGAGGTCACATTTTGTCTATATGCAAACACTATAGGCTGCAGAAGACTAACACTACAAACATCCTGAAGACACGGTGGGGAAAATATGTTGTTGCTGTTGGGATGTGTTTCTTTAACAGCGACATACATGGTTGAGTTAATGGACAGATGGATGGAGCCAATTACACTGCAAAGTTGGGGAAAAAAACTTTTAGAGGGTGCAAAAGATTTAAAAGTGAGAAAAAGGTTAATTAAGCCTGTTTTCTCTTGTAATGCCCTGGATAACTGAGAATTTGCACAGTCAACCTTCTCTTCTAGTTTTTCCTTGGCAATGTTGGTGTTGTTCATTTATCTAATCTTTCCATGTTTTACTTTTATATTTTCTCATTCTTTGTCATTCCCTTGCTGTGCTAACAAAGGGGGCTTCCAGTTAAAATTCAAAGGACTGAAACATTTCAAGATCTAAAAAATATTATCACCTAATTTGATTTCATCCTTACGTTTGTGCCACAATTCTTTCTACTTTTAGATGTGCTCTTTCAAAGATTTTACTCTACATCCACCAAGTGATGCTAAATATTGGTTACAGGGAATTTTGAAACGTTGAAACCTCCCATGTGATGCCTGTGTTATATTTTCTGAGTATTAATGGAAACCAAGAGGAGTCCTTGTTATTCTCATGAGAACATCTGTGTGTTCCCACAGACACAGGCGTGTTTTTTTTTAGTCTTTGAAGTGTCTCTGGGAAATGGAGAAACAGCTTAGACATGTTCAGAATGTATTCTGTATCTTAGACATATATAAAAGTCATGACAGGATGGTTTAATACAATCCCAGGGCCTGCACCTGCTATGTTACTGTCTAACATCAAATTTAACAAAGTCCAATAATTCTCTTTGGTGTAAGATCAAAAGAGTTATACATCTCCCACTTAAGTGGCTGAATGTGAAAAGGTGAGATCAAATAAATTCACACAAAGCACAGTACTTTATCTATCAGAAGAGATATACATAACAGGCCATTCAAATGGGTGACTGAAATTGATCTGAATTTATTTTTGCAACAACCAACGATCATCAGAATCTAAAACTCAACAAATCCAAGCTAGTCTTTAGACAACCTCTTCTTCTGTTAAAACTACAAAAAGGAACCTTAGGATGTAAAACAAATAGGTTTAAATGTCCCAAGCATATAATCTGATGGGCGCTCATATAAAAAAAAAAAAAAAAAAAAAATTCCAACCAGAACATGTGTGAGCTCTTTGAGGATCCTGGAGAGATAAAGAATAGAATAGAATAGAATAGAAATATGTTTATTGTCCCACAATGGGGTGAATCGGGTATGATAGTGGTAAAAACAATTAGAAAGACGTTAGCAGACTTACACCAAAATTAATTAAGAAAGAAAATTAAATTTCAAGTTGTACTGGGATCGAGAACAGTGCAATTCCTCCTATAATGGAGCCTACAAGTAAAATCATACAGTCTTTGTTTAGAGGACAAGTTGTGTCTCTTAGTTTATGTCTGCAATTTGCAGTTGTATTTGCTTCAATAGTTTTAAAAATATTTTCTAAGAAATTATTTTTGTTGTCTAGTTTCTATTTCACCTGTCTTTTTCCAAATGTCTTGTTTTTAGTGCCTTGTTCCTCATTACCCCACTTTCATCCATTCATCACATCCCCTACATAGCACCTAAGTTTTCCATGTCCTACCAAGCTAGATTGTCATGACTGGTGTTCCCTCCATTTGTGGTTTATAATTCCGTGCACAGTGGGTAGCGCTGTTGGGTGGGTAGCGGTCCGGGGTTCAAGTCCTACCCTGGCATACCCTGTGCATGTGTGGGTTCCTCCCACAGTCCAAAAACATGACCATTGGGTTAATTGGCCTCTGAAATTCTCCTTAGGTATGTGCGTGAATGGTTGTTTGTCTCTGTGTTGCCCTGCGATAGACTGGCGACCTGTCCAGGGTGTACCCCGCCTCTCGCCCATTGACAGCTGGAGATAGGCACCAACACCCCTCTCTACCTCAATAGGGATAAGCGTGTTGGAAGATGGATGGATAGAATTTTGCGTGATTCTATTTTAATATCTTCCTGGTAATTTTAGTTATTTTTCATTCACTTCTGTTTCGTGAATTCTGTTTATATACGGTTACTTAAGAGTTTATCTTCCACATAGCTACCTTCTACAAAGCCTATTTCTGTGACCTTCTTGTATTATAATTTTAATTTACCGTTAAAATAAACACAGATTTCGAAACCATGAAGGTGTTTCTTTTTCTGCCCGTGCCTTTGCCTTTGTCCATCTCTTGTACCAGTTTTCAGTTTAAATGTTTAAATATAAAAAAAGAATAGCCACCACCTACTCTGAGTAAACAGCTGGTTTTATAAGCCTAGCAAAAAAATAAAAAATAAAAATCTCACCTAAGACTCAAAAAATATTTGTATTAAAGAATGTCATATGGAGAAAAGAATTACAAATGGGAAAAATGCAACCTGAAAACAGAGAAAAGGTTTGTGATGGATTAATATGTCTGTGCATGAGACTGTTAAGAATTTATGGTGTCTGGATTCAGTTGAAGATAAAACTACAAGTAAATTGCTACCCAAAGCGCACTGGAAGCAAAGGCACATCCAACAGTGTGACTTGGGTAAATTCACAAGGAAGGATGAAATACAAATCTCAGCAGTAAAGAAAGTGTGAGCCTACAGACAGCAATAAGAAAAAAGCCTTTCATGGTCTCCAATAGAGGTGTAAGTTGTGAGAGTGTAAATATACATTACTATCCAATAGGATATCTAAACTAACAATATGTTGTTGAAAATTAAGTTCTAACTTTGTATGCCTTCTCACCTGGAATATGGCTATCCAAGCATAGCCAATATTGTCAAAGTTAACTGCTCCCTTGTGTGGGTTGAGTTCCCCTGCACGGCAGATGTTGTAGTACTGGTTCCAGTTTATACAGTTGCTGTTGCTTGCCCCGCCCACTCCCGGGGATGAACCAATCAGAGCTGAACTTTGGTGAGGAGCGGGCAAAGTGCATTCCTCTCTTCCCTGGGTGAAGGGCGGCACGTCGTGGCAGCGCAGCATCCCGTTCTCGCGGGGAGCCGAGCAGATGAATGGGCTGTCTTCACCTTCCTCAGACATGTAGTAAGGGTTTATAGAGAGGTTGTAAATTCTGGGTAAGACAAAATATAGAACAGGAATATGATATGAATGTTGGATTACAGATTTTACAGCAAACCCCATTTAGATGTTATTTGCCCATCTGATTTATGCATCCTTTAAATTAGTAAATATCAAGAAACGGTTAGTGTACTTTTTTTTTTTAAATTCACTGTAGATATCATGGAGTCAGTAGATTTTAATACTCAGTTGACATAAAATCAAAGCAACACTTATTTTTATTTTTTATGTTGTGTGTATTGACCTCAATTATGAGCAATGTCGCTGCTGTGCTAGGCCCCTGCAGCTTTGCCATGGTTATTGGCTAACAAAAAGGGTTCTTCACGTGTGTTGGGCATGTAATCTACTTCTACACCATTCATCTCTTCTCTCCATACCCCTGCATTCGCACAAAACATTCTCAGAATCAGGAGTAAGGATCAGACATCTGCCTTACTGCTTATTAAAAAAACATAATTCCGTTTTAATGTGCTCAAGATGCCCATACAGTTTATTTGCTTCAATAAACAATGAAGTGTCCCCCTCACCATTCCACCCACTCCCTATTTAATAGCACTTGTTGCTCAAAAAGGTATTTGGAAATTGGAGCAAATTAGCAGATACAAATTGCATGGCTCTGTTAGGCCATATTTACTGTTATTCACCAAAAGAGCTATTTTCAATTAGAGATGTACAAGAACCGGAGGGATCTCACTGCTTAATTTTTTATGTTTGAGTGGATTCTGACAATCTTTTTAATGATTTTTCTTTCTCCCCTTTTTAATGTTTTATCTTACTACAATGATAAAAAAGTGTTTTTCTCGTGAGAAAAAACAAAAGCTTCAAAAATTCTAAGAACTGTATGTACTCGTGATTTCAATCTTCCAACAGTAGAGACATTTTTTCTGTGCCCGGTCTTATGAAAACTAAGTTTATGTTTTCTGTTCCCTATGACAAAGAACAAAAGTAAACCACATTTATTATGGAACAATTTGTACCATTACATCAAAAGATAAATTTGTTCAAGTACCTCAAAGTGACATTATTTGCCTCCAATGGTTGCAGAGGCAAAAGCTTTTCCTTTCTGTTCTTAGTTTCAGTATCACTCCCCATGGCTAAATCAGTGACTGAGCATCCCCCTGCCTGCCTAATGAATCTATTCCTATTTGTCTACACGTTACCCTGAATTTTAGAAGGGGATGCGTAGCTGTTGGTTCTGTATCTTAGACTATTACATCCAACATAGGGTAAATGGGGAGAAACAAGATTTCTACTATGTCTACTAAAGACATAGTAGATATCTTTTTGATAACTTTTATTTTGCTGTTGATTCTCTTAAATTGAAGGAAAATAACAAATGGTTTTCTAATTGGTATACCCACAAAAATATTAAATGTCTTGTAATTGTATTCAGCAACCTTGACTGCATAAATCACCCTTTGTTTTCTCTACCAGTGTTGCATTTATGGAAACTAAAGTACTTGGCAACTTTTGTTTACCAAATAGCTCATTGTCAGTAAGACTGAATGGAACACATATGTGAACAAAGACTTTCAGGTCTTGCAATACACACTTAATTGGACTTAGGTCTAGACTTTGACTGAGCTGTTACAACATATGAATATACGCCTGGGGATGAACCTATCAGAACCCAATTTTGGTGAGGAACAGGCAGAATGCATTCCTCTCCTCCCTGGATGATAGGCAACATGTATATTTTACCTAGATTGGAATTTGGGCTAAAAGTTTAGGGTATTTCTCATTAGAAGAGAAACCTCCAACCCATTCACAATTTTGTTTCAGTTTCTAAAAGATTTTCTTCAATCCAACCAACAATCTATTGTCTTTTGCAACATCCTTCAGCTCATTGTGGGGGATCCCAAGGCATTGCCAGGCCAGAGGGAATATATAATCCCCACAGTGGAGTCTGGGTCTTCCCTGGGTCTCCTCCCGGTGGGACTTGCCCCAAAACCCCCCAAAGGGAGGTGCCTAGGGGACATCCTGTTCTGATATCCTGTAGTTCATAACCCGAAAAAGTCAGCAGAACCAAATCATCCCCAAAAAGTGAAGACATAATCCTGAGGTTCCCAAACACCCTCCTTCCCAGACACCCTCCTTTCCATGATTATGCATTGAGATCCTACCCATAAAAACCAAAAACAGCATTTGTGACAAAGGACAGCCCTGGCAGAGTTTAACTCATTATAGGTACAGGCCTGACTATGTGCTGAGATTGTAAACGCAGCTCTTGCTTTGGACATACCAGGGCTGTACGGCCCTTAAAGACCACCCAGATACCCGATACTTCTGCAGCACACCCACATAATATTTTGGGGGACATGGTTGTAAGCCTTCCCCAGATCAACAAAGCACATGTATAATGAAAAAAATACTCCCATCATCTCATCTGGTCCACTGTTTCATGGCCAGGACAAAAGCCGCATTGCTCCTCCTGTATCTGAGGTTTAGCAATCAGTCAGAGCCTCCTCATCCCATAGAAGATGAGAAGTGTGTGCCTCTCTAGTGGCAATGTCCTGGTCCACTTTGTGACATTGAAAAGGCATGTCAAACTTGACAGCCCTACAATATCCACAGCCTTCAGAAACTTAGGCCAAATCTTTTCCACATCTGGTGTCCTGCCGCCAGGGATTTTTTTTAACTACCTGAGCGCTCTCTGCCACTGTGATGGAATCTTGTTCTGCTGATTCTTTAGGCTTTGTCTCCTACACAGAGGACATTGTGACCAGTATAACAAAAACCTCTAAGTGCTCCTTCCACTGCCTGATAGTGCAGGTCAACAGTTTCTTTCCCAAAGCATACACAGCTTGGCATGGTCCCTATTTCCCTTTTCTGAGTTGCCGAACAGTTTTCCAGAACTTCCTTCCCAACTGAAAGTCTCTCCCCATAGTCTCTCTAATTCCTCCCATGCCTGAGTTTCAGCTTCCTTGAACAACTATCAGCTGCTTCAAGTAGTCTTCGAGGACAATTAAGCCTTAAAGGCATCCTTTTCTCATCTTGACCTCTTCCATCACCACTGGTGTCCACTAGCTGGTCCTCTGGTTGCCACCACGACAGGCACCAGTAACCTTCCGACCTTTGCTCCCAATCAGACCCCTCCAGATAACATCATTGCCCTCATGGGAATTGAAGTGACCTAGGAGCACCACTGATTTCCCAGATAGTACCCCTTTCAAGACACCATCTAGAAACTCCAGCAAGACCGGGTAATTTGAAGTGCAGTTTAGTGCATAAGCACGGACAACAGTCAGAAAATTCCTTTTGTTGAGTGAGATGTGACCACCTCTCCACCAGGAAAAAAAAACTTCAGAATCAAAACGCCCACCCAAGGGCTTGCGAGTATCCCCACTCCCCCGGTTGTCTTTCACCCTGAGCAACTTTGATGTAGGAGAGAGTCTATCCGCGCTCCAGGAGCGGGGTACCAAAGCCCAAGCCAACTTCACACAACAGCTCTCACTCCTTACCCACCAGTGAGGAGACATTCCATGTACCTAAAGCCAGATTATGCCACCAGGGATTAGGACGCTATGATCAGGACAGTTTTCTGGAAAACTGTCCTGACCATTCACCCAGCCTGCAATGCACCCAGTCCCAATGTTCCTATCGGCAGATGGGTGTCCCATTTAGAGGGGCATCCGGTAGATGCTTTGGACTGAGCCAGGCCAAGCCCCAGAAGCCAAGGCTTGAACCAATCTCTTGCTGGAATTTTTGATCTGTGCAGCTTCTCTAGAGTTGTCATGGGCCACTTGACGACTCTAATTACTGTTTCTTTTTCCCAACCTGTCAATGTTTGTCTTGGCATGTTTGATTTCTGTCAAACTCTTTCCATTTGCAGATGATGGATGGAAACCTGCTCTGTAAGATGTTCAAAGCTTGAAATATTGATTTATATACTAACACTGTTTTAAACTTTTCCACAAGCGTATCCCTGACTTGTAACCTGAAAGGGGCTGAGTACAATCACACACCATATCTCTTATTTTTATTTATAAAGGTATTTGAAACCTATTGTGCTTTTTTTCCATTTGACAATAATAAATTAGAACAGTGTGTTAGTCTTTCACAAAAATCCCAATAAACTACACTCGAGATTTAATTGCAATGTGACAAAGTGTGAAAAAACTCAAGTACCAATAATTTAGAAAGCCACTTTTAATACCTCTGGAATTTTTCATTCTTGAAGATTTATCACCTCTCATCTGAAAGGCTCTTTAATATTGAAGGACTGTTCATGACATTCAGGATTATAAAATGTACCCGTGATATGTAAAAAACAAACTTACAGATCTACAGTTTATTTTAGTGAGAACTAAAGTTCTCACTAAAACAAATGGAAATAGTTCCTGCTGTCATTTGAGTTACACCCACTTAACAAGACCAGAAGAAAAACAAGTTGTGTATTAAAGATAAAAATATGCTTACGTTATTAGGTTGTTGTCTTCCAGGAAGCAACGGTTGCGCAGCAGTCCAGCCCACAGCTGGACACCCACAATGCCAAAGATAAAAAAGACAAAGAAGCAGAGAAGGAGCACATTTCCCAGCATGGGTAAGGTGTCCAGAAGTAGCGTCACCAAGATCCTCATACCTACACAGTGGGACACAAACAGCAAAAATGCCATGAGAAATTAATATCCAAGGTTAGCACATAAGCATAGATTAAAATTTGTAGCTGAATTGTGCAGGTGCTGCAACAGCGGGCCTTTTCTACTTCTATGGATACTCAACACCCTCGGAAATATTATTGATCTGTTGAGTGTAAGACTGATAATTTTGTCCTTACAGTCAATATAATTACAATTGATACCAATAAAGAATATGACAGTTTCACATTGATTCATCCCTAGGAACTCACAGATACTGTGTGGCTAGTATCAAAATGTCAGATATGTTTAGCATCAGCAGGGTTAAGGACTCAGTCCCAAGGTTTAAACCGTACATTTTGTATGTCTTTACTTACACCACAGTGTCGTAACAATGATTACATGCATAGACATTTTACACCCATCTACCTTTATGCCATAATGTTACAGACAATTTGCTGAAACAGCAGTGAGGGTTCTCTATTTGTATTTTGTTTGTTTTATGCCAAAGAAGGAAGAAAATCAGAATAAGATTTAAAAATAATACCTGTAATCTAATCTAATGTGTTTTGTTGTTGAAGGGTTTGCAGAATGAGCCAGAATGGGCCCAACCCAATACCTGCTCACTAGTGTTCATAAAGGGATTTATTTTTATTTCCAAGTTGCCTACCGAGCTGCGTCTCGGTGTATAAATGTGTGCGTGTTAGTGAGAGCGACTGGGTGAATGTGGCTATAGTGTACAGCGCTTTGGGTGGTCAGCATGACTGGAAAAGCGCTATATAAGTTCAGTCCATTTACCATTTACCATTTATTGTCATTATCATCATTAGTGCTTGATACTTGCAGTCAGAGCAACCTACGTTAAAAAAAATCAGAGTATATTTCTCATTTGGATTCAGGGTTACTAGAACTCAGAATATAGTGTATTCAGAAACAAATACACATTCATTTAAATTAACAAAGTTTCAAAACATTGCAGTTATTTTGATCCAACTCTGTATCAGGTATACCATACCTCTCACTACCCTGCATGAGACAGTCGGTTACATGGTCTACATTTCACACCAAAACCTATTTTATGTTGCTACATACAATTGCATACATTACAAAGGGAGCAAATATCTCCTATTTTTAAATTTGGGAGAGCAAATTTATGTTGTCATGCCTCCGTTTTTGACCTCCAACTATCTGATCACTCTCTGTGGTCAGACAGATTTATAAACCCTTTTTTCATTTTCATTGTAAGTTTTAAATAGCAAACGAAATAAAACAATAACTACAAAATGTTAGTCCAAATCCCCTTTCACCTCTAAATTGGTTCAATCCAATTCAGCCATTGGGTTTGAGTCTGATTTGGAAATAAATGTGGCTCATTTCCGAAATGATCTCTTCAGTCAGTTTACAGCCACGCACAGGAAATGTAAAACTGACTCTCTTCTAGCACTGCTGCATCTCTTTCGCTCACAGTAAATCAGTTTATATATGGTAAAAAAAACCTGAAACGTGAGGAGGCTGCAGGCTGCTCAGAGGTGCTAGTCTGCAGACGTGAAAAGCGAACCAACGTAGGCGTCATGCAGTCTGTCTGTTTGAATGAAGCTCCCAACCATTAGTAGAAACAGCGTCACAGAGAATATTTTTCATGCACGAGTAATGTTGATGACTCCAGTTTCTCATTTAAAAGCAACTATACAAACTATGAATCAAACTCTATATTGTAAACACAAAAAAATACAAACACAACAGAAGTGTTTCCGGAGCTATGAACGTCTTTTGTAGGATGGAGCGAAATGCTGTGGCAAGAAACATTAATGTTGTACTATCTTTGCAATCAGCATCTGCTTGGTTTGAAATCATAAAAAAATGGTTTTGAGTAGCAAATTCTGAAGCTGTTAGCTTGACTCCCCTGCTAAATCCTCTCTCCAGTTCTTCTAAATAAGATTTCTCTTACTGTTCTCTACAACAAGTAATGTATATGCTCTACAAAAGCTCTTCTCAAAAATAACGACCTATTCATTACGTGCACTGCCACTAGTAGCTAAAGATGATGTACCATTTCTTAAAAAGTAAAATCTCACTTGTTTTTTATGTCATGAGTAGAAGAAAAATACAAGTTCTATTTTCCCCCATTAAGATTAATTTAATTTAATAAATCTTGTGTGAATACAGTAATCAAAATATTGCAAGATATCAATTATCGTAATTACAACTTAAACTTGTCTCATTCCAAAATCTTTTGAATGTTAGTTACTGGGACGACGTAAACCTTTTCCCACATTTCCAGGTACGTCATGCAAGCCATGGGGTTCATGGCTGACAATACCACAGGATACAGTCATGTATCATTTTCTATTTTCCAAGAATAAAATAGTCAAGCAGTATGTTTCCATTATTAAAAAAAAATACAGCATCTAAGTCTAAAAATGTGCGTATTCTATAAAATACAAACTTCCCCTGAGGAAATGACTCATCAGTGTTGGCTACTTTACGGACATGGAATGCCAATATTTTGTCTTGGACACACAGTACGTTCTACATAACAGTGCAACACTTTCATTTTAATGTTCTCGATTTTATTCAACTCTAAAAACTAAACTGTTATTGCCATAGAAGAGCAGAACACTGCCAGAGCTTTACTTGAAATAAACCAACACTAATAGTCACATAGTTATGACAATAAATCTGACTATAAAATCAGAAGAGAAAACCTGTGAACATTGATAAAAATTGTTTAAAGAAGGAAGCTGTTGGAATAAGTAACCAGGTATACATGCCCGTCACTGACTAGGGCAATTTAGTCTATATTAGAAGAAATAAAAAGTTTAAATATGTTGCCGTTCTTAATGTACTTTGTGACACAAGCCACGCAGTGATGCCCTATAGCATTAGTATATATTGACACTCTCATCCCCAGGCAACAGAAAAACCCTGGTGTAAGTGAAAAACCCCTTATCTGGTATTAGCTCATGCCATATATATCTTCCTTTCATATTCCACAATCTGTGATCTTCCCAGCTTCCTCAATTGTAAATTAATCTTATCAGTGTATACTGAAAGTATTTTGTCCTGGCATTTATTAAAATCTTTAAAGTAATCTATTTAACTGTTAAAGTGGCTTAGAACCAACTCTCAGCTGCATAAGCCCGGCGAAAACTGGGGAAAATATGACATTTGCTTCTTTTCAAGCACCAGAGAAAAGGGTGGAACATTATTTTTTTACACTGAGCCAGCAAAGAAATCTCTGTTTCAGTGAAATGTCACCTCACCAACTCCAGCAACATCCACCTGCCTTTCTTGCTGCTTTTGCTGCAGCCAACTGTACAAGTTGTGTGCTTTTTCATGCCTTGTGTGAAGTTGTGAAAAAAAAGCAAATATCCTCTGGCCTGGCAGAGAAAAATGCACCCTTGATTGACCACAATATTTTGATGCAGGTCAGACGCAGGGCTGACTAAAAGAATTAACAAGGAGCTATAATTATGTGTGACAAAAACAGAAGGTGAAAAATTGAAAAATGTGAGGGAAAAATTTAAAATACCCATATAGTGTTACAAAACATATGCAACAAAAAATTTAAATCTTCAAAATAAAAAAAAGAAATATAGGCCTGATTAGCAGTGGCATCTCTGGTGTGATATGTAAAGTGGGGCACAAAAACCTATTAGCAGCAACTAATTTTTTTGTGATGCATTCTACCTGACTTTGATCAATGAAACAGATATATTTTCATAAACCAACACACTAGATAATCCATGTTATATAAGCTACATGTCATTTTATTTTTATACATAAAATTATAAATATAGGCTCACTCATATTGTTCATTTATTAAACAGAAAATATTCAAATCAATGCTTCAATGAGCCAGCAAGGACAACCACCACTAGATTGATATTTGCTTTTAGTTTATATTGTTTAAATTTCCCTACATTTTATTCCGACTGCTTTTTTTTTTTACTTGCTTTTACTCTGTTTTTATTCTCCAATGTTTTAATCATGTAAAGCACTTTGCATTGTCTTTGTACTGAAATTTGATTGGACCACCCGAGCTTGGGGCCACATGATTTGTGCCCGACGGAGGTCTACTGAGAGCATGTTGCACATGTGCACTGCAAATATCAAGGCGCCTCAAGAGGATTTAGCCGACTGAGCTAGTCAGTTTTCTGGCAGACTTAGATATATAGACATAAATGTTTAGAACACAATTTAATTGGTAAGGGTATCTGTCAGTTTTACAATATTGCTCTATGAAGAACAATCACGTCCCACTGATTATTGCAAACATAGAGCTCCACAGTGACAATGGATGGGGCCCGGCCCCACTGGTCCCAAATTCAGAAATGCCACAGCTGATTAGATAAGTATAAATAAAATGTCCAAAATAGGGGGTGCCTATTGAAGGGTGTGTATAGGCGAGTTGCAGATCTTGGGCCACGCTGTGCATTATGGGTGAAGTATTTTTTATTTTTTTTTTTGCTACCAAACATTCAAAGATTGCGGAAATGACAACGTCTGTCCTATGCAGGGACACTGTCTCTGTCTTAAGCTGGGGCACTAAAGTTAAGCTTAGTTAAGTGCTTAAAGCACATAATGATTCGGTTGGAGGTGAAAGGCGCACCTGGACCGAGAAAGAGTGAGTTAAGAGATGGGGGGAGGGGAACGGTAAACCGAGCGTGACATTGTGATGTGAGGGAGAGACAGGTATTTCTTCAGTGAGGGGTGAAGGGGCTGGAAGCAGGTTCTAGGTTCACCGGCGCTAAATGACCGGCTGCAATGTGTCTTCTGACCCAAAGCACCTCTGAAGCACCATTTGGGTTGACGGTCTCAAGATGCCCAAGGGCATGGGTAAATGATACCATCAGACCATGATAAAATGCTTTTGTACAGTGCACGTTACCTATAAAGTCCATATTAGAGCAATTGAAATTGGTTTGTTTGGTAGGCAAATGTTTGAACATGCACAAATGTGTTGCGCATTTCGCTTATTATCAAGTTTAAGAGCCAGAAAACCTACAAGTAAGTTTTAAACAAAGAATTGACAATTCTCCTTTCCATTGCTTTTTTTTTAAGCAGATAGTAAATTTCAAACAAACTGAGCCTTTTGAGTCTACTAAAAATCAGAAGCACTTCCATATAGAGGGGTGCTGATTTATGGATATGTTATATGGATGTGTGGCTACTTATTGGTGAGAGAAAAAGGATTTAGAGAGCATTCTTCAAAGGCTCCTTATGAATGTGAATGAGCTCTGTGGAAGTAAACCTGGGTGGAGAAGACATACACTGCCTATCCCAAAAAGTACCCACCTGGATTTAATAAAGCAATTAGGTAAAAGCCTCTCATTGGATAAATACTGCATGGATGATTAGGTTTCAGCAGGCAGCAAGTTACTAATCTGATGCAGTGAGTAGGTTCTCATTTATCAAACAACACACACCAAAAGTATCCTGTGGTCGTGGAAAAGACATTGATCTGTTTCAAAAGGGTCAAATTATTGGCATGCATCAAGCAAAGACAACATCTCAGGAGATTGCTGGAACTACTTAAATTCTGTTGAGAGTCGTTAAACAGATTATTAAATACTGGAAGAATAGTGCGCATAGTCCATCATCTTGGCAGAAGATATGTGGTTGAAAAACAATCTTTAATGTTTGGAAAAATCACATCAGAGTACTTCCACATGCAAAAGATGAAGGGAACTAATAGGGTTAGAACGACACAACTGTGTAGCTTCTCATTTGCCCCGAGCTTGTTTTTTTAACACTTATATGTCATGCTCCGGAGATGAAATAAATATAACTATTTTGACCAGTACAACAAAAAAAGAGAAAGTTAAAGAAATTGAGAAATGCTAATGCTAAACTTTTAAGCTCCTGGTGGTTTATCTAATCATATCATAAGGTTGCTAGCAGGGTGAATTGAGACAACCCGAGGCTTTTCATAAACCCACAACCTACTCCTGAAGGTTGCTGTAGAGCTTCAAGCTCTAATGTGTTCTCAATATGGGCCATTCTTTCTGTATTATTCTCTCTTCATCTGCTTATTTTCTCTTTTGGCATTTAACAAAAATCCAGAAAATTACAAGTACATGTAGAATGGTGTGAAAAAGTGTTTGCCCCATTCCTGATTATGTTATTGCATTTTTGTCACATTTCAGTGTTCCAGGACATCAAACAGTCAAATATTAGACAAAGACAACATGAGTAAACACACAATGCCGTTTTTAAAGTTTTTATTTATTATTTTATTATTATGGCCCTGTGTGACAAAGTGATTGCCCTCCTGTTAAAACATAACTGTGACCTAGGTTCACCTTCTCTAGCAACACCCGGGCTTGAATACTGCCACACCTGATCTCAATCAAGAAGTCAATTTAATAGGCCCTGCCTGACAAATTTAAGTACTGTATTTTTCGCACTATAAGGCGTACTTGAAATCCTTAAATCATCTCAAAAATTGATAGTGCACCTTATAATCCGGTGTGTCTTATATATGATTAAAGTTGTGCTTAGTGACTGATTTTATGTGGTACAACGCGCTCAAATATCTGTTAAAATCGATAAGTATGCCGCTCCACTCAATGGATAGCTGGAGCATTATGGTACACTGTGTCACTACCTGGTCGGACCTCTTAGCTGTGTACAAGACTGCCTGACTGTAATGTTGAAACTAGAAGTACATTCATGTAAAGGCCCTCACATACTTGTGTGTACTGTATTTTCCGGACTATAAGTTGCAGTTTTTTTCATAGTTTGGCCGGGGGTGCGACTCATATTCTGGAGCGACTTATCTGTGAAATTATTACACATTGTTACCGGTATATCATTGCACCTGTTATTTTCACACCAAACCTCAAGAGGGCACTCTAGGTCTGTGTTGAATCAGACGTAAGCGACGTAGAAGTGGAAGTGCCACATCTTCTACCTCCGGAGTTAACAGAGTTATTTGAAAGTGACACCGCGGATGAAGATTTCACTGGATTTTAGTTATTTGGAGTGACACGGGCGCTTTGGTCAACTTCTTTGCATGTTATTTATTCTATAGTTATCTGAATAGCTTTTAATATGTTATTTTAACATACCAGGCACGTTCTCAGTTGTGTCATGTAGCGTAAGCTAACCGTACAATTATTCAGCCTGTTGTTGCCTCCGTTCTATTTTTATTTAAAATTGCCTTTCAAGATGACATGTCTGTTCTTGATGTTGTATATTATCAAATACATTTCCCCCAAAAATGCGACTTGTACTCCAGTGCGACTTATATATGCTTTTTCCTTCTTTATTATGCATTTTATGGCTGGTGCGACTTGTACTCCGGAGCGACTTATAGTCCGGAAAATACGGTACTTCTCTCACGTACTCAAGACGAAGTCTGCATGCTTACAGGTACGTGTCACGCTATAAATTTCTCGCCAGCAAGAAGTCTTTACATCAAACTGTTTTATATGTGACACAGAGCTTGATACACTGAGCTGCTCCAAGCAGGCAGTCTTAAGGACGCGCAGCATCCCAGTCCCTCTGTTCTCACTGACAGGTGGGAGCCTGCTGGAAAAGAAACGGCTCTAGGTGCTCAGCTCACACATTTTACCATCCGTTCCGCCGCTTCGTTCCACTGGCAGAAAGTGTGGGAATTATAAGAATTTGTCACAATAAAAGCAGGCAACAGTACGCCTGACTACGAAGGTTAAAATGTCCGTAGAGAGTCGGTGCAAATTCCGGCAAGCTCACAGTATGCGCACAGTACACACAAGTATGTGTGAGCCTTTAGGTAACCTGCGCCCAGAGTACACACTAGTAACAGTAAACCTAGTAAATTTATTCAATATAAAAGTTACGTTTATTATGTTAAGAACAGGGCAGTGTAGTCCAACTACTCTGTCCTCCTGACAGAGACGGATAGCTTTCTCTCTCAGGAGAGAGCTGTGTACGTGAAGGAGCGGAGTGATATTACACACTTGGGAAGAATATTTAGTGCGCCTTATAATCCGGTGTGCCTTATATGTGGACAAAGACACGCAAATACATGTTAATTCACTGTGCGCCTTATAATCCGAAGCACATTATTGTTAACTAATTAGCAAAAGTTTACTTTCTAAATAAACCATGAGATAACTAGTCCTAAAAGAATTCCTATTGAGCAGCTAGTGGGGAATCAGGAAATGGAGCCTCATTGTTTATGTCCATGCATGTCATAACAATCACAAATCAAGAACCATCCCTGCATGTTGTAAAAATTTGAATCAAGACCAAAATGGGTAATGCTGAAGAGTCCAAGTTGACACAGATTACCATTTTATATCATGTTTGTGGACTTAACCCTCCTATCGTCCTCAAATATAGTAACAAATTTGGTCCTTGGGGTCAATTTGACCCCAGGGATATTTACCTCCAGAAAATGATTTACAGAATATTGTTGACCAAGTTTTTGTGACAGGCACTTTGTTTATTTGTTGAATACATAAATAACCCCTTCAAAATCAGTGAGTTGACCTTACCTCTAGCGCCACCACCAGGCCAAACCTTTAAATGAAAATGAGTTTATTTTGATTTTTTTATACAAATCTTCTCAAATTTACAGGTTTTGAGCACATTCATGACTCTCACCAAATGAACCATATTGATTAATGTTGGTGACTCCCCCTTTCCTCTCATAAACATATTTATTTACTTATTTTTATCTATTTTGTTGTAATATATTTGTTGCTAGTTACTGTAGGATCTTACTCACCCCTCCTCTTTTGTTATCCGGGCTTGGGACCGGCAGTGGCAGAGTTATAGAGTTTTTTTTTTGTTTGTTTTTGTTTTTTTATGATTTTTTGGGTTGTTTTTTCTGGGGGGTTTTTTGTTTTTTTTGTGTTTTTTTTTTCATTTGTGTGACAGAAAATGGATAATGAGAACATGTCATGTAGTAGTTAGAACATGGAACAGTTTTTAGAGAGAAACAATTTGAAAATCCACCCATTTTGAACAGTGTGATAATGTCAGTAGCTAAAACGTGGAACAGTTCATGCCACAGTAGCCAAGCTTTTAGTCTGCACTACTGTACACAGGATGTGCAGAGTGTGTGTGCATGCTCCTTGCAGACATACTTTTCGCATTTTGAACAGGTCATGCTGGTCTTGCAGTCGTTTCGGGTGGGACAGACCTGACACCTGCCACGTTTCTTGCCTGCAGTTTGTGCCACTGGAGGAGTTGGGGTGTTTTTCTTTTTACTTTTTTACTTTACTTTTTTTTTTTTACTTTGGCAGGTGTGAGTTCAGAAGGTCACACAGATCCCCAGATGTCTCAGTTCAAATGTATCAACTAAAATGTATCAACTCTGTGCCTGCAGGTGTGGTCATGTTAGGTCACTGACAAGTTTTAGCAGCTAAAACAGCTTGGGGTCAAATTGACCCCAGAGGACAACCAATGCGTGTAATATGTGTTCAGCACATTCAAAAAATAACATCACAAAAGTTTTATGCTTTACCAGTTGTCCCCATCAAATTAGGAAAAGTCATGAAATATGAAGCAAAAAAAAAAAAGTTAACTACTATTTTTTGAATGATAAACATTGAATGGGGTCAAATTGACCCCAAGGACGATAGGAGGGTTAAGTTATGGGATACAACTTTTTAAATGCTCTTCCTTTGTGGCTTTGTTATCTGTGCTCTCAGCTTGTGATCGCATTAGTCGGCAAGTTCTCATTTTGTTTCTCTTGGAATAATCCGACCCACACTGCAGGACACAACAAAGCACACTGCTTTTTTAAACTCGGTCCTGCAGTCAAAACAAGATTGGGGGCACAAATAACTTGCTATTAGATCCAGCAGGATATTTCTAGGTGTTGCACACAACACTCAAGATTCTGATGACTTATTCAAGCAATCAGTATGTGAGAATGTGTGCATGTGTGTGTGTGCATGGAGTGTGTGCACACAGAGTACAAATACAAATGCAAATTATCTACAGTTGGCAGATAATTTGCAAAAGCCCCCTGCAAGCAGTGGCCCTGATAATATGAAATAAACAGACGGGTGCTCACTGTATCTAAGCTACAGAACAGAGACACAGTTAATATCTGCGTAACAATTCTTTGACAAGAAAGAAGAAAGACAAACAACATACAGAATAAGGAAGGAAACAGAATGTGATTGTAACATTAACCTTTGTATGAGTGCTGCTTCCTAGGAACTTGATGATATGTTAGATGAAAAATAATATGCAATGACGTAAGATTATTTTTGATAGCCTCTAGGTGTCTCTGAATTTGTGTACCTGTGAGTTTCAGGCTTTGGGGGATGTTTGATATACATCTATTTGTCTGCACTGACTTTGTTTTTTAGCCCGAAGTAACACCTGTCATTGTCAACCCCAATGCAAATCTACTGTTATGTCCTCTTTCTAGCCTCATCCACAAGTTCCATTTTAGGTTGACGCTAGAAACCTGTTACAGCGGAGTCATTTTTTTGTTTTGCACTTTGATAGCCAATCAAAATACAGGGCCCTAAGTAAATAACTTCCCAGCAATAATGTCCTATGCATCAGGATGATTCTAATGTTATCCACAGACTTTTTGAACACGTTACACTATGTGGTATGGTGCGTCACAACTCTGACACATCATGCACACCACTAAGATGAAATATATGCAAATAATGCACAAATGTCATAGCAATGACACAATAATAAGATTTCCTTATTATATTATCATGTTATGCCCTGTCGAAGGTAATGAAGATTCCCTCACTTCGGTATGCCAGTGGCTGACATAGCTGGGGAACAGGCCAAATTATATAAATAATTCAGCTAATAGGTTTTTGACCACTTGAAGAGACACACATAATGTGTCACAAAGCATCAACTGAATAATTTGGTTTTCTCAATTGATATTTTGTGAATATATTATCTGTAATAGTCCCCTTAACTATATTAGAAAGGTGAAAGTAAATAATCCTCAGAGTAGTGGAGGCTCCTGAGGTGGTCAGACCTACACAGCATCAAACAACCTTTTGATCTAATCTGTTGGATCACTGATTCTAAGTAAAGGATGATATTTAAACAACTGAGGCCTGGAAAACACAGGAAATTACCATCTTTGATACTGCAGTATCACTGATACAAAAGCCAAACATTTACTCAGGTCTTGGTGAAACTACCATAGAGTGTGGAGTCACCTCTGATTTGGTGGAATGAAACAGCTAGAAGGTTCAATAAATTAATTCCACATATAAAATCAGATGTTCCTGCTGAACAAAACAGCAACAAATGTGAAATTTTAGATTATTAATATTTACGCATTGTGTTTTACATAGTGTTCTATCCAAATGACATGAATACTTTTATTCCAAGTATTTTTAAATATCGTATTTTTTGGACTCTAAGACGTACTTAAAATCATTACATTTTCTTAAAAATGTGCCTTTTACTCTTATGCACCTTATATATTATTAAAGTTGTGCTTACTGACTGATTTTATGTGGTACAATGCACTCAAAAATATGTTAAAATGTGTAAGTACGACTTCGGTAAGCAACAAAGTACTTGATCAGACCCCTAAGCTGTCTACAAGATTGCCTGACTGTAATGTCAAAACTAGAAGTGCATTCATGTAAGGCAGCCCGCGCCTGGAGTACGTGATAGCAACAATTAATCAAGTAAGTTAATTCAGTATAAAAGTTATGTTTATTTTGGCCCTATGTTAGAAACAGGGCAGTGCAGTCCAACTACTCGTCCACCCGACAGAGACGAATAGCTCTCCCTCTCAGGAGAGAGCTGTGTAAGGTGACCAGATTTGATTTCTCTAATGGAAACCAGGGACGTTTCTGATTTTGTTAAGCGCAGAATCTCTGCCTGGGAGTTGCTTTGTTTTGTCTGAACTGCAATGCCGACTGGGGGCGGGGACAGCTCTACTACATCGGGACAGCGGCAGGTCCGGGTAAATACCTCTTGTTGCCCTAAACTTTTTTACTCCATCATGATACACTGAAATCGGGGACATTTCCAGGGACAGCTTTTGCTCGGGACAGGTCGTCCAAAAAGAGGACTGTCCCCAGAACGTGACGTCTGGTCACCCTACCGGAAGGGCGGAGTGATATTACCCACTTGGGAAGAATAAGTAATGTGCCTTATAATCAGGTGTGCCTTATGGTCTGTAAAATACGGTGTCTAAAGTCAGATAAAAGAGCTTGTGTACAATTGGCTAGCTTGTTAAATGGTAAATGGACTGAAATGGATGTTTTTCCAGTCATACTGACCACTCAAAGCCCTTCACACTAGAGCCACATTCACCCAATCGCACTCACTAATGCACGCACATTCATACACGATACACAGATCGGTAAGCAACTTGGGGTTATATGCCTTGCCCAGGGGCACATTGACAGTGGGAAGCTGGAATCTAACCCACAACCTTCCGATTGCAAGACAACTACTACATACACTGAGCCACAGTCGCCGCAACAAACCACCCATCAAACTGTCTTTTGCCTCAGGTAAGGGAACTATTATAAACATTAACGTCACAGAAAATCACTTTAAAAAATCCAAACTAACACAAAAGGTCAGCTAAAGATGATCAGGATGTCATTATAGAGCAAAAAACAGATTACTACATTAAGGGTATAAGTTAAGAGAGGGAGAGACGTACACTATTCTTATTCTGTACGTACCACACTGTTAGACAAGCACAAAGGTTAAAAAAATAACGACTCAAACCATATCTTCATCCTACCATTGTTTGTTCAAAAGCTAGCATTGGCAATGCAGCACAGCTATCTGATACAGGGATATGGAAAAGCTGCAGTTAAAAACCCTTAGAAGACATATTTTAAAAGCATGCAATTGTTTGTGACTTTTGCCATTACTGGGAGCCATGTTGACATATAATCACTATTGACAGTGGTCAGTAAGTTCAATATTGCTGGGAACGGTACTTTGATGGTGGAGACTGATAGGAACTGCAATGAAAATACACCAATAACTCATAAAACTCATAAATGGAGACTTGTATGAAGAGATTGAAAGGATATTTTCAGTGCACACTGCTCTGCTTTTGTTGACCACATCAATAACTCTGAAATTATGCAGACCATCATCAGCTAATTGCAGCCCAAAGCTGGAAATAAGCTTGGCCACTTGCCACTTAGTAATGCTGTAAGTTCTTATGACACCATTGTCTAGAGAATCACTTGCTGTAGATTCATGGCCACTTCTGTCAGAGAGCTTTTAGGAACATGACAAATTATGTGTGAGTTCTACTGAGCTGAAAGCAAACGCCAAACTCTGCTGGGTCATACATCAACTTACCACAGAGAGGTGTTTTTTTTCGCATGCCAAAATACAGTCCTGCAAGTCTCAAAGCAAACAATGAATTACAGGCTAACAAAAATATATATTTTTTAAATGCAGTGTCGGAGTAACTTCAAATAAAATACTAACAAAAGTAGACTTTGTAGCATCAGCAGGAGTAAAGTAAGCTGTAACAGGAGTAGAGGAGGCGTTTAAGGTTTAGATAAGGTGCCACAAGGACGTTATGGGGAAGAATGGGTTGTCTCTGTAAAAACACTGAATTGCGCTACAGTTAATGAAGCAATTCACCAAAATATATACATATACATACATTTTGTTTGAGCGACAACTATTTGGATTGACAACAGTTACAGACTTTTATTTGAAAAATAAATGTTTTTGCAAAGAACTGTACTGATATCAATGGGTTTGCAAAAATCTGTCCGTCTTCATTTGTTTCTTCATCACTCAGTGTTTTCTTCCCTTCACTTCCCTTCACACACATGCGCACACACACAAACAGATAGTAACATAGAAAATGTTTTCCTCTGTATCATCCAGTCCTCATTTTGTCTTTGTCACTTCTGACTTTCCTTACTTTGTGCATGTCTGTAGGAGTTAAGAATCAATTGTCTTTATTGTCATTATGTAACCCACAGGTGTCAAAGTCCAGTCCTCAAGGGCCGGTGTCCTGCAACTTTTAGATGTGTCCCTGGTCCGACATAGCCTCGTGAGACCATCCTGATCTCGCGAGCTTTCAAGGTTTCACTCGCAGATCAGTCTGGCTACTTTCCGTTAAAGAAAATTTGGAGCCGTTCACCAAACGAACGTCCAATCAGCGTTGGCCTTGAGGCGGGTTGAGGTGTGACGCAACGAGAAGCGCGACAGTTCAGTCTAAAGAACATGGCGGCTTCAGCCGATGAAACTAGCGTTAGCGTGGCTATCGAGCAAGTTTTATCAGAATTACAGAGTATTTCTTTGCTGAGCTAACCAGCCTTTACCTGCAGCAGCAAGAGTAGCTTGGCTTGTGGTTGTGTTTTTGTCGTCGCTCGTAACAGAGCGACGACGAATCTGATTGGTTTATTTGGCCCGTCTATCACCAACATAGGCCAATCAGCTAACCAGTATTTTCGCCCCTTCCCAAAATTACTTCAACGGAAGGTTTCCAGATGGATATGCGGAGCAAATCTATCTGGCGGAGTCAGGTAAGGTCCGACACGCCTGAGTCAAATAATCAGGTATCTTCATCACTCAGTGTTTTCTTCCCTTCACTTCCCTTCACACACATGCACACCCCTGCGCGCACACACAAACAGATAGTAACATAGAAAATGTTTTCCTCTGTATCATCCAGTCCTCATTTTGTCTTTGTCACTTCTGACTTTCCTTACTTTGTGCATGTCTGTAGGAGTTAAGAATCAATTGTCTTTATTGTCATTATGTAACCCACAGGTGTAAAAGTCCAGTCCTTAAGGGCCGGTGTCCTGCAACTTTTAGATGTGTCCCTGGTCCGACACGCCTGAGTCAAATAATCAGGTAATTAGCAGGACTCTGAAGAACCTGACTGCATACTGAGGAGCTAATGGGGTACCGCGCACGTGACGTCACCGTCTCAAGAGCAACGCCCCTTTTGCCGCTTAGGTAGGGCACACAGGAGAGAACGCACGGATAACCCAGCTATTACAAGCGCAACAGAACCAGCGATATGACCGACTTTACAGCCGTTAAACTTTCCCAAGACGATGTCCCAGGCGCACGGTTTACTGGTCGCACTGTCGAAGAACACACCAACCTTCAGCTCAAACGATGGCTTGAGGTTCGAGGGCTTAAAAAGACCGGAAAACGGGCCGAGTTGATGAACGGTAAGCTTTGGGTTTTTTTCCTGCGCGGCGATCATGGCAGCGTTGGCCGTTTTTTTTTGTTGTTGTTTGCAATCACCGTCCAGGAATGGGTATATGTTTAATGTTTGTCTCATTTGAAATGTTTTTTAGTAAGCTATCCTGGTAGCAGGCTATCATGTTAGCGCCTGCTACCATGATAGCCTATATGCTGTCATGGTAGCAGGCGCTACTTTATTAACAAGTCGGCCACCAAAATACTCTTACCTGTTCACTACTTGATGTCGCTGGAATTGGGTCAGGATGTTCTTCGGTTGGGCCCTTTCCTCCGACAAAATGCTTGCTACATATGTACTTGAATTTGGTAACTTTTTCCGGGTTGAACTGTTGTGTAGGCCGACCGCCCCGGTGTACCAAGCGCACACATTTCTCCTTGGCAGTCTTGAAGAAAACATTCTTCATATGCAGCCGATCAGCGTAACTCGAGTCGCTGTTGCACGTTCCATAGCAACAATGTTTAAAAACCATGGTCTTAGATTTGGAAAAAGCAGTCGTTTACCGAGTAAAACCTAGGCTAACGCACGTCTCTTTTACAGCAAAACAGCGGCGGGTTTCCGGAGTTTGCCCCACTGCGTACCACGTGATGTGACGTCATTGTGACGTTGTTTTTCTAAAAATAGCTCGCGCGCGGTACCCCATTGGGCCATTTGATTCAGGTGTGTGGTACCAGGGAACCTCTAAAAGTTTCAGGACACCGGCCCTCCAGGACTGGAGCTTGACACCCCTGATGTAACCACAATAGCCCTGTAGATTATTTGCCTCTGGATTGCAGCCGTGTGACAAACAAATCTCACTTTCAACACAATGTCCCGATACCTGTGTGTTGACAACATTTTCATATTGGTTGTTGTACTGTTTTCAGCAGCCTGCTAGCGCTAGCCTCGCCTGCTGCTAGCAAAAAAAGTAAGTGTCAAGGAGAGCCTCTATTTCGTCCATGCATAGGAGATTAATTTAGACATTATCTCATAAATTGACCTCACTCCTTGGAGGTTTTATGTGATATATCATATATAAGTGAAGTAATTTTAAAAGTAATAATGGGCATATGTGTTTGTCAAAGCTTGTTATGATGTTTCACCCTGAGCTTTTGAGCAGGCTGCTAGCATAGCCAGCTAGTGCGAGCCTAGCCTGCTGAAGGTAGCAGACAAAGTAAAAGTAAAGATCATTTGTGAATATTTCCTGCTTCATAAATAAATTAACTGATGAACCCCTAACTATTTCCAACATAAATGAAGAGTAGATGCCAGGCTTAAAATAATTTTAAATAAATTTGTCCGGCAGACACCGGAGCAGATGAGGAGGACTGTGAGGTGAAGATGTCTTGTTTATGTATCTCTGAAATGACAAATTTTCTCTTTAAGATTAAAATTCTGAGATGCTGGAGCCACTCAAAGCCGCTTTGTCCATAAACATTTCTGAATTATTTGCTGGTAAAAAACTAACTCAACTGATGAGACAGAAAGCAAGCTCAGCTTTTCAGAATGGCAGTGGGTGGCAGCGTCATGACATATAAATCATTTGTCCATTTATTATGCTTGTATGGAACAATCCCACAGATCCCAGAGATTTTTTCAAGATAACAAACCTTCAGAACAGGGTCTAGCTTTTCTCGGCACAGTTTATCACATATCTCTTTAGGAAGGTCCATTTTTCAAGTACTTTGCGTCTCTATCTCTCACAACACTGCATCCGAATCAGCAATGTAATCAAAAGCCGCTGCTACAGAAAATGGCAACAGCATCCCACAATGCATTGCAAAATCATGTGCTCTTTCGAGCCCCATTGTTTGCACTATACAATCCCACCAAGGATTGTAGGACGCCATCTACAAGATCAGACACTGTTTATGCTGAATGAGCTTGTCCACAAAAGGGTCAGACGTTTTGCCACAAATTTCAACCATTCTGGCAATGCACTGTTTGTCCCACTTCCATTAAGTACTTGATTCAGAAACATTAAAACAACAAATAAATGACAGAGGAACATGACACCAGTTCTTTGTCTCAGAACTGACAGTAGCACACCTGCAACAATGCTACACTACACAGTGATGCGACACCACCGCTTCCTTTTACTGAATCATGCTCAGATCATTACAATCACAGAAGCAGATCCCAGCTAATCAATAGAAAGAAGTAACAGACTGCGAGCTGTCTTGTTTTGACTGAAACATTTTATAGAATTCCATGGACTATTTGCACGCTTTAAGCTTCTCAAGAAGTGTTGTTTGTGTAATCAATTAAAAAGGTTGATCTCATGTCTTTTATATGTGTGTAATGCATAATCCATGTGCATTCTGACACAGTGTCTCATCAATATTTCATTATGGTGACATGATAACAATAAAGATTCTTGAATTTGTATGTGTTGGCACAATACCCAAGATACACACACCTAAAATAAGGTGCATATACTGATTTCTAAAAGATAATGTGCATTTATGTATCATTACTCTGTTAAAAGAGAAAAACATAATTTCATTGAAAGTGTTGGACTTACTTGGTACCCTGTTGATCGCTCGCAGTGGCCTAAGCACTCGAACGGTACGAATGGCTGACAGGCTGGCATTGTGGCCATCCAGAGAATACTCCATCACCCTGAAAATAAAGAGGTAGTTAATATACAACAAAATTCTCCCATTTAAAATCAAAAAACAAAAGAAGAACAGAAAAAAACTGAACTTAGAACATGTAGAACACAACTAGTACTAAACAGAAATCCATGTAGCTTCCTCATTTTTGCTGTCAGCTTGTGGGCTGAACCTTCCAGGTTTTCTTCTTGTTTGTGATCAATTAAGGAGAAATATTCCGTTTTTATACTGTTACTGTTGTTTCATTTTTCTCTAATTATCGATGACTGTCTTTACTCTTCCATGGCATAAAAATGGTGTGGAATTTCCTTGTATGTCCTCTTCAATTGCACAATGACATTCATTTGATCCTTTGCTGCCTCTCTGTAAACCATGGCTTTAGCTAATGATGTAAAGGAGCAAATGTCAAGAAAATCCCACTTGGACAGCTGAACTTTATTTATGGTTATTCACATTATCTAGATTTAATAGCTGGTGTGTACCACAGAAGACTGAATGCTGAAACTGACTCAAAAGGTCCACACTTATCCAAAGAGTTCATTTAAGCTCTTTCATTTTCCACATTTTCAAAGATATGGTTGTCTTGCTTTGCTTGAATTGCACGTGATATACATTGCATTAGAAATTTAAAAAAGTTTTTATAATTATTCATCTTTGTTATACAAAAGCCATTTTAACAGGTGTGTGTAAACCTTATTACGCCTGGTGTATATTGCAACTGACAAGCACAGTAAATATGAAAATATAGCAGAAGCATTTGGAAAAAAACTAGCCTGGCCCAGAAACTGTAGAAGTAGCTACCCTTGACCAAACCTTTATGGCTTCCCCATCCAAAGTGGACATAACGTTTTTTATGCTTATGATCCTCTGTTGCAATTAACATTTCCCTTCTAAGGCAGAAAACATGCTTACTGTGCATTTGTACTTGTATGATTCCTTGCATGTGTACAAGGGGACTTACGGAAAAAGATAAGGAACGCTACATTGGTCTAAAAAAGGTATCTTACCTCATCCTGCCAAAAGATTACATAAGATTTTCTATTATCCTGCCATCTTTCAAATTTATATCAGAAATTTACATCTGAATATCTTCTACCAATTTATTGTCATTTCATTGTGATGTTTGATGATGAGTGTCTGCTTTAAACTGAGGGCTACAAGCACAGATCATAAATTTGTGCACTCTGTTTCTGCTTGTATTTTATTTTGAAAGCATTGGTGTAAATGTTTGCATTCTAGCATTCATTGAGGGTCATCCTGATTGTGTTACAGATGTTAAGGTTTTACCTTGCTGGGTTTGTCTAACATCATATAATAATTGCAATAAAGAAATACCAACCCTGCCATGACAATGACGAAGTCAAGCTGGTTCCATTTGTCACCAAGGTAACAATTTGGGCCAAAGATTCCAAGGGCCACCATCTTGATGACCATTTCCACCGCAAAGAAAGCAAAGATGCAGTCATCCAGCACCTGGTCGGATAAAAACAGACAAACACACAAAAATAAATTCCCCATTAGCTTCAATAAAAACTTTCACAAACAGACAGCTGAGTTGAATCTCCACATCAGCAAAAGCATATATATATATATTAGGGCTGGGCAACGATTAAAATATTTAATCGCGATTAATCGCCCTGATTAATCGCGATTAATCGCGATTAATCGCATTGTATTTACAAACTCCAAGAATGAATTCAAAAGTAGTGTAAAGAGCACTTTTATTTTAATGTTCTGCTGCCATATGAACAAAAGTGTTGTAACATTTGTAGCACTTATTTTATACTGGATATTTTCAACCCATCTATTGAATTTAGTGCACTAGTTGATCTTTTCTTCATAAGAGAACAAGCACTGCAGCCAAAATATGGCCTTTTTTGACCTGCTGTATATTAGCCAGTCCCTAAGCTTGATGTATCATGAAACTGTTGACCTTTTGGGTTTTGTGGTTTTTATTTTATTATTACAATTTAATAATAATAATAATAATAATAATAATAATAATAATGTTATGTTCAGTGTTTTTTCGCTAATCCACCTCTTATATATTTCAATCCTTATGTAATTTTGTCTGTGTTGTGTGCACCTGCCTGTTGCTTTAATCCTATTAATTTCCCCGTCGTGGGATAAAAAAAGGATTAGCTAATGTTATCTTATCTTAAATAACACTTTTTAATATATGTACTGGGTTCTTTCAAGGTCTTAATTACATGTTATGTGTGGGCTCCAGTAACATCCATCCATCCATCCATCCATCCATCCATCCATCCATCCACTGATCTACCTGGATGTTCCCTGGAGGACTGAAACGCCTCAGTCAGAGACATCAGTCTGTGGGTCTGTCGGGGCAGTGAGAGAAGTTTCGTCTCCTCTCTCCGTTTCTGGGGCTCGACGTTTTCATGTTTTTTCACGTGCTTAGATAAATTTGTTGTGTTTCCACTGAAATGAACCGGCTTTTTACAAAACATACAGCTTGATTTCATTTACGGTATTAAAATAAAGCCAAACGGTGCTACTTCCCTGTTGATGTTTTTTCGCTGCTGCGGTCTCTCTCAGCTGTTTGTGTATTAAGTTTGTGTGAGAGCTGAGTGCGCGGGCCAGGCTGAGCCTGCGTGCTGATTGGCTGGCGCCGCTGAGCCATGTACGAGAGGGGAGGGGGAGCGGGAGGGCTGCCGTGACAGCGCGCCTGCTGACTGACACTGACTGAAAGCTGACATGCGTTAATGCGCGATAAAATAAATATCGCCGTTAATAGTCTAATGAATTAACGCGAAATTAACGCGTTAACTTGCCCAGCCCTAATATATATATATATATATTTTTTTTTTATAGAGGTAAGGATCCCTGTGAAAAAATGGATCTCTTGAACAAATCAGTTAGCTTAATTCCAGCAGGGAAGTGTTCAGACTCAGCATGGTTGGTCTTGGTTGTGTCTCAATTAACTAGACATCTCATACAGCAAGAAGAATGTCTGTATTTGAGTATAATGAGTCTATCTCAATGTGCCACGAATCAGTACTTCACCAAAACAAGTATTCACGGATAAAATATCAATTAGACAAGCCGATAAGAGGTAATTAACTTATATAAGTTATATTTGTAAAATATAAGCAATAATAATAAAAAATAACACAAGTCAAGAAAACAAATTTGAATAAAGAAATGGAAAAAAAGAAATGGAAAAAGATTGAGAACTGTGAAGGTTGACAACACTCATTACTCCCATTTGTTGACACTGGATATTGGTTGTTGCTTATAAAGTCAGTGCCTTGCAAAAAAATTACAATTCACTGGAACCTTTTCACATTCTGTCACATTACAACTGCAAACTACAATGTATTCTGTTTTTATTTTACGAGACTGTGTGTGCTAGACCAACACAAAGTGGGTGCAGGTCTGTGATGAAGTTGTAGAGTTCAATGAGTTATGAGATTGAACTTTTTAAAGAGCACTGTTTAATCCATGATCTTAAAATGAGTGATGCTGAAAAGCAAATTCATGCATTTGTTGCTTCAAGGCTGGACTACTGTTATTCTTAATTATCAGAAAGTCCAAAAAATACAGTTACTCTAAAAGCCTGCAGCTGATCCTAAACGCTGCAGCGTGAGTTCTGATGAAAATTATAAAGAGAGGTCATATTTCTCCTATTTTGGCTTCCCTTCGTTGGCTTCCTCTTGGATTTAGAATGGAATTTAAAATTATCCTTCTTACATATAAAGCTCTTAATAATCAAGCTTCATCATACATCACAGATCGGGTTGCTCCGTATGTTCCTAACAGAGCACTTCGCTCTCAGTCTGCAGGTCTACTGCTGGTTCTTACAGTCTCTAAAAGTAGAATGGGAAGCAGATCTTTTGGTTATCAAGCTCCTCACTTGTGAACCATCTCCCAGTTTTAGTCCGTGAGGCAGACACCCTGTCTACTTTTAAGACCAGGTTTGAAATATTCCCTTTTGACAAAGCTTATAGTTAGAGTGGCTTAGGTTACCCTGAGCTATTTCTGTAATTATACTGCCATAGCCTTAGGCTGCTGGAGAACATAATGACCGCTTTGCTAATATTGCAAATATTTTTAACTTTATGCTCTTTCTTTCCGGCCTGGTGTTCCGTTTGGCTGTGACTCCGTCCTGGAGTGGCACATCGGCTGAGCTATTGCTGTCAACAACTTCAAGTCTCCTCCTATGGATGATACGTTTTGCCCTGTCCAAAAGTGTTTAACCCCATTTATCGCCTAGATATAGCTGGGCTTTTACTGCAACTAACTCTATGTATTCTGTTTCATCCTCTAGACTTAGACCGTATGATTCAATAGAATGTACTTTTTTTTAGTGTCTTAAGATGACGTACTGTGAATGGACACTGTATAAATGCCAAGCATTGATCAGATAAGCAGCCAAGAGACTCATGAGAGTTATGAAAGAGCTGGAGAGATTCACAGCTCGGGCAGAAGAACAAATCTATCCACAAATATACCCTATTGCCTTTACCTTATAGCCCTACCTTATGAAGGTAGGGGAATAAAAAGCCAAATTAACACCCTTGAGACACCATCCCTAATAAGAAACTGTGCTGGAGTCAGCCTCACACTGTGCAAATACTTTTCATCAGCAGGGACAGGGAAGCTGATCAGAGTTGATGGACAAATCAAGTTAAATTTACATCTCCCATTAAAGGCTGCAAAGCTGTTAAGATTTAGGAAAGCATCCCTAATAATACAGTCATGACATCAATAGAAAGGTTTAAATCAAGCCATATTTCTGTTTTAGAATGACTCAGTCAAAGTAATTTGACAAATTGTGCAAGGTTTAAGGAATATTAAAGGAGCATAGCATAAGTTCCAAAATTTTTGCACAAATTTCTCTCCTCTGACGACAAGTTGAAATTACACCAACGTTGTGCACGTGCATGGGAGAAGAGCAAAAGCATCTGCCGTTGCAACTGCATAGGTCTTTTGTGTAGAGGAATGATGTCTTCTGAGGTAAGAAAGTTTTAAAAATAGAAGTAAGTCTGTATTTTCTCCTAAATGCATGATTATGGGAGACTCAACAAAGTAGACAGGTGAACAAAAGCAAGCCTCACGTCACCACCGCGCAAACTAATCTAGCCCAAAGAAGCAACTGTGAAAAATAGAGGATAAATCATTTTACATGTCGGGCAACTGTAAGGGCATGCATGAGAAAGAAAATAAATAATCATATTATTTGAAGCTGTTTTAGCATGGTGCAAGTTAAACATATTTAACTTCAAAACTTGCACCATGCACGTCTAAGTCCTGTTGCACTATTCCTGTCAGTAAATTTAAAAGTGCACGGTGGATGTTTTTCACAGGGGACATTCAAAAACATGATCACACTCAGAAAGAAAACAGCATTCAGAGCCTAAAAGAATATTCATGTAGGCCCATCTAACTGGGTATGACACTCACCTGTAGGATGCGGCACCACTCTGACAGGCAGGTAACGTCCTCACACGGTCGAAACATCCCCAGAGTCACACAGTTTAACAGGATCACCAGCATGGACACGTGCTCAAACCACGTGAGAGGGGAAGGTTAAGGTCAAAACAAGATGCACGTCATTCTTAATTATCAACAACAAGCAGGCACAACCTGTTGTTCACAACTTGTAGTTATTCCACAAGCAGCTATATAGTGTTGATGCCATCAAATGAACATGATAAAGGACAACAATAATTGAAATTGAGAGCAGATTATCTAGTTAGTGGTGTAACTGATATGATGTGATCATGCAAAAGGACAAGTAAGCAATCACGCCATCAATCCACCGGAAACCGATACCAGTAGGAAGTCCTGCATGGGTCTAATGCTCTAAATGGCCCCAATGATGTCAATTTGCTGCTAATGTAATTATAGCGCTCTTTGCCGAAATCATGAAATTAACATGTTGATGGGTTGATGTCTGCTGCAGGCTGTGTTTTGTTGCTAGCAACACTGATCAGTGACAAGGCCTGAAGCACCAGGGGAAATGTTGAAAAGATGTACACATCATTGGGGTCACTATGCAAAATGTAATTTATGTTTGTGTCTATTAGGTTGGAAGGTTGCAAAGAGACAAGCATGACAGTAATCATGCAGAAAAGCTTTGGTGTAGTTTAAAGATTTGCATTCTCAAATCCTGATGTCAAAGGCAGACGGTTAGTTTGAAAGGTAGAAATATCACCTGACAAAAAAAGCACTTCTGAGTAATCTTTGTTGGATTACTTTCTACTTTCCTTTATCCCTTTCATTAAGTGGAGAGGTTATTATAGCAATGAGTTACAAAGGATGTAGGTAATTGCCCTGTTTCCCCTAATTTAGAGCACTATAAGGATGGATATCTAAGGCTTTATCCCAATTAGATATTAAAGACTACACTTGCCTTTGGTGATGTTTGGTGAATATCAACATAGATGGTGATGCAAATCTACTTCTACTGATTTATTCAAAGACTTAACAAAAAAGTGTCAGCTAGCCTGACCAGCCAGACTAACTTTTGCCTCCCTTTGATACGGCTGAAGTTAGTCTGGAACTGCTCCCGTAGAGTGTTTTTTTTTTTTAGGGCGGAGTTAACAGGCACAAAGTAAACCAATCAGAGAAACTGCGGACGTGACGTATAAAAGGCACAATCAGACTTCTGCTGTCAACATTTCACAATATAATTCAACATGGGGTCGAGCGGAGACTACGGTGAATGATTCTTTTTAAAACAGAAGAAAGCGCATTAGCAAACGAACGCTCTGTAGCGGCGGCCATGCAGTTTGTTTTGGTTGAGGGATTCTTGGGCGCTGCACATCACTCAACATATAAAGTCTGCCGATGCATTTGATTGGTCAGTATCAGGAAAGAGGGCTCTATGGGAGCAGTTCCACACTCAGTTTGCTGCATAGCAAAGCAAAAGCGAAACTGAGTCTGGGTGGCCAGGCTACATGTCAGCCACTTTCAAAATCTCTTTCATAGATTCAACTTTTAATCAGAACTGGATTACAACTTAATGTGCATCGTGACAACCTAAAACCAAACATGAAAAAAAAAAAACTCTGAATAAATTACTCGTAGTTTTTAGATCCCCTTGTTCACAACCAATGCTGGTAGTGGAGACAGCATGTTGCAGCATAAACTCAAAATGGCAACATGCAAACCCATAATACATGTTTCACTGAGAGAATATTGTACTTCTTCTGAGGCGGATCTAATTTTGGGAGATATCTCATCATTACAACAGGCGGGGTCATACAAAAGAACAAGTGAGTGAGAGAGAGAGAAAGAGAGAGAAAGGGAGAGAGAGAGAGAGAGAGAGAGAGAGAGAGAAATGGATGGTTTATTAGACTAAATGAGGGAAAATGAGGAGAAGAGCATGAGGAAAAAAATGGTCTACCAGGAAAAAGAAAAAGCCACTAAAACGGATGTTTTTCTGCTTTAGTTTGTCTTTTGCCAGAAATCTACATCACACACATACACTCTCAGTCTTTTCTCAGACTTTCTTTCCTGCCTCACTTACAAGAAGATCAAGTTTTTTCATGTCCTTGAAGCATGTGATACTTGGTGTGGATCAGTGGTGTGGAAATCAGTGTTCTTCTGCGTCATGGCTGGATACTAGGGCTGCAAAATTAGCAAAAAAAAAAAACAAACTAACATAGTGTTATAATTGCTGAATATTGAGATGGCAGTACTGAATTCAATCAGCCCATACCTTTACTCACTGATGTCTTTCTTTCCAATTATTTCAGTGTCATTAAAACATTTGCTAATCTTGGTCATTAGGATTTACATTATATTGCCAAAAATTGTAGGTCCCTAGCCTTTACACAAACATGAGTTTTATTGACATGCTGTTATTAATATAAAGTAATTTATATTATTTTTTTAGTCCACCCTTTGCAACTAAAACAGCTTAAAAATTTTCCACAACGTTTGGGACAGTTTATAGGAATATTGACCATTTTTTCCAGGAGAACATTTATGAGGTCAGAGAGCACTGACCATAATATTCCCATCTGCACCAAACTTTACACTCGATACAATATGTTTAGCAAAATGGTGTTCACCTGGCAACTGCTTAACCAGTCCTTTGGATGATAAGAAAGGAAGGGCAAGATTATTTCCTCCTGAAAACAGATCTCTAATTATGCTCCAATGATTTATTTGCATTGCACTGGGTGATGTAAGGCTTGGATGAAGCCGCTTGGCCATGCAAACCAATTTTATAAAGCTTTCTGTATATTCTCCTTCAGCTAATCTGAAGGCACACACATGTTTTGATCTTAAATTATGTATAATTTATGAAGAGACTAAGATAAAGAAATGGCGGTTACTTAAAGATGTAAATGTTTTATATAGTCTGGAAAAATCTATACTGTTTGATTTTAAAATACATTGTTGATTAAAATGTGTAATTCATTGAATCTATAATCTAAAATCACCTTAAAATAAAAAATGCAGTTTTAAAATAACTGACTCGTGGTAAGCAAAGAAACCAGCACTGAGCAGAAATGTAATTAATATTTATGTGGATCCTAATTCCACCATGTGATTAAATTATAGAGTGCATTTCGGGGTATGGGTATATTTGCTGAAGATAAAACATTGATTATTTATGTTCCAGTTAGTTTCAGGACATCGCTACACAGGAGCAGTGAATATATTCAAACCAGGCAGCTTTACTCATTCTCCATGTACACAAATTTACTAAAATATCTTTGCTTGGACTCCACCAGTACATGATTTGTATTCAGTTCCCATTTGACATATTCTGAGCCCTGGCTGCCACTGCTCACCTCTGCTTAATTATTCAAACCTGACAAATACCTCACAGACTCAGACATATTGCCACACATAATTTATCACTCAACGAAGGATTCTTTCAATCCACTCAGAGGAAAGCCGAAAATATGAACCCATCGATTTATTAAGATTAACTGAAGTTTGACAAACAAGACATTGGTTTAATTAGCTTGAAGCTGTAGATGTGTGTAACCAAGGCTGCAACATCTTTGTATATAAAATTCCACATCTCACATATTTACATGGTGGTGCATGAAAAGTTTAGTTTGATATGCTGATACGTACATAAACTAGAAATATCGAAATAGGGAAACATTTGTCTATGTCAAGTATTTAGTCAATAGACACAATGCTTCTCAAGGTTTAGGAGAGAAAGCAAATCCCTCAGCTTAAAAAAATATGTGAGAAAAAGAAACCAGTTCCTTGCTTAAATAATATATTAGAATAACTTCATTGTCCTTCACAAACGGCAGCAGAAATTTGGTATGTTTTTAAAAAGTATTCATAGGAAAATTCTGTCAAAAATAGTTGTCATTGTGTGGCAGGAACAAAAAAAAAACGTGTACATTGTATTAAAATTATATTTCCTTGCACTTATTTTATTGGTTCATTTATTTTTGAAATATCTAGAATCTGTAAGAATTGACATCCTCAATGAACATAGTCATTGGTTAATTAAGTTTCACTATCAAAATATATTTGTCAATTTCAATTCTAAACGGCCCAATAAGACTTCAACAGGTCCACTAGTTTCATGGCTGATGCTGTATGAAAGAGAAATGTTAGACTGATCTCGACTCTGTGAAAGAGAGAAAAAGAGAGAGAGGAAGAATTTGTATTTTATGTTAGACTTACATCTCATGTTAGGAGGCCATTGATAACTTTTTTCTTTTGCTATGACAACGTGATTGGGAATGTGATCTTTGTGTGTAGGTAATTTGGTTGTCTGATTGCACTGTATGTGAAATGGTTTTCCTTTATAGCTTTACTGCTATTGTTTGCAAATAGTGTGTTCTTTATTATATGTGTAATAATAATAATTATGTGTATAATATATTCATTCTAACATGAGTTCAAGACAGGTTGTGATTTGGGCAGTTTTTGTTTTGTTTTTTTGTTCGCCAAGATTTACGTTGGTTTTGGGCTGGAAACTGTCAGATCTGGCAACACTGGGTTCAGTTGTTTTGTTTTGTTGTTTTGTTTGTTTTTTTGGAGTTTAAAGTAGTTAATGTCTTACATGCTAAAAATTAGCAGTGAAAGCAATCTAGGTTTGGAGACATGAGAGGATTTGTAAGACAATAGTCAAGCTGACCATTACTCAGGCCCCAGTAAGCACAAAGTATGACAATTTGTAAGAAAAAGAAAGCCCAAACTTCAAAATGTTACAGACATTCAAGATAACGTGTTGCTATTCCTCCCACTTAATTCAATGCAGAAAATGTGGACACACCCCGTCCTAAAAAATACAGCAGAGCAATGTCCAAACTCGGACAAACTAAATGCAAGTTTCGTCGCCATACATTTTACTGGAATCACATAAAGACCTGATCAGTTAAAGAAGCAAATAGAGAGATAAAATCAATATATTTGTTTTGTTTTATCAAACAGGACTCTCTTGAAAATGAGAGCTTGGATCTCAATGAGAATACCTGTATAAATAAAAGTTAAATAAATAAATAAAAATGAGCTAGCATTAGCTTGTCACTTCAGCACTCTACGTGCCGATCAGCAAGGCAGGCATGAGTGTATTATAGGCTTTGTAGATGCATGTAAGGAATTAAGATGATATTAAATAAGACCTGGTGAAGTAAAGACTCCAGCAACACTTGAAACTTTATTTGCAAACAAAGTTGTTTCTCTGAACTTCAGGCGTTACTCCATGCACCTTGGGAGTAGTGAAGTTGTGCCAGAAATGTGTGAATATTACTAAACAAAATCTACCATAATATTATACTAATTGATAAGAAGCTAGACTTAAATATGAATTCTAATCCCCAGAAGTTTCTGAAGGAAAAACAAGCTGTTGAGGAAATAACAATTAAAAAGACTAGAGAATCGGGAACAACATCAATGACTGACTGTATAACAAACAACCACAGCATCATGTTTCTTTTTGTAATCTGTGTTTATCTTATTTATCAGTTCTGAGATTCCTGGGCTTTACTTCTACTCTGTTTTTCAAGTTGTTCATGTATTTACATTCTGATTAGAGCTGTTGCTCTTCTCAAGTTTTCTGTTTTCCCCCTAGATCCTTGTATATTCAGTCTGTTTATGGTTGAGTTTCCCTCTGCCTCTCGGTCCTGATGCCCACACAGCTGACATGCATTCTGCAAATGAACTCACCAGCATTCTAGTAATCTCTCTTCAGTATTTAGGCGCTCAGTACCCTGTCTCCCTCCATTTAGATCTTTCTGCAGTATGTTCAAGAGCTCGAGTATTGTCATTAAATTGCTACAACACAATGAGACTGCATCTCTTCTGCCTGGATAGGAGTCCTCTCACAGGAAATACAACCTAAACCCAGACAATTGATTTTTAAAGCAGTACCGTGTAACAATTAGTCACTAGGGGCGCTAGACTTGTAATTTCCAGGTTTAGGTCCATGTAGGCCACCTTCAACAATGCACTGTCGCACGATTAAAATGTCTCCTGCCGTGCTTTGTTATCTGAGAGCAGACCACTTTCGACCAGCTGATTGAGAAGTCATGGAGATACTTTGGACGGAGCAGACAACAGGCTCAATCATCTGAATATCAAAGGGTGCAAGAACTTCAACAGAGGAGAAGAGCTGACATGCATGTTTGTGAACTATATTTACTGTATTTTATAATAATAACCATAGCCATGACAAACTTTGACTTAAGGATGAGAAAATTAGAAGCAACACTGTGTGTTGTGTAAATTACCATTTGAAGCTCAAGTAATGTTTAACAGTGTAGAGGACAGTATTTAGTAACACAAAGGTAACATGCTGACTACTTAAAAATACTTCATCCAAACCCATCAAAAAGAAAGGGTAGTATACCTCTTTTTAAAGATACACATAAAAAAATGCCAAAACATATCCACTAAGTTGCAATGAGAGAAAGATACATCTTGTTCCATCTGTGTACATGCCTCAGAACACGCATAAGCACATACTAAGTCAAGTAACATAAGGTCAACCTCTCCTTCACAGATAGATGGAGTAATCTGCAGCAGCATTTAAAAGAGAGATTTGAATATTCAGAAAAGCTGTATTCCTCCCTTCTGCCCCTCTGTGCCTTCTTGTGCTCTGCTTTCTCTAATTCCTCTTTAATCTCTAGTCAACACCTCATGAGCTCCCTTCTGTCTTCAGTTCTCTGCAGCATACATGCACGCATATGAACGCGCAAGTATAATGCGTGTGTCTTCAAAGCAAAGCCAGGCTGTTGCTGGAGAGTGAACCCGGTGCACATCCTGACTTGTGGACAAAGAGACTGTGTGGTTCATAACATTTTTAAGTTACATGTTACCAGAAGAAAGTTTCAACATAACCTGAAGCAAAGGAGTCCTGGTTGGTTGTTAAGGTCAGCTAATGTCGGTCCATAAATTGAGCGGACCAAATTAGATCTGTGTTGTGTCACTCTAAATAAAAATGCAGAGCATGAGTTACCTCTGCTCATGGATCCTGATTTAAGTGATCCTGCTTTAAGTCCAATAGTTCAGTGTTACTTAAAGCTTGACCCTGGAATAAAGTCCTTCGGTACCCCACGAAGTCTGTTTTTTTAGAGATAATTTACTCATTCATTTACGTAGCTGTGGCCACACTGACTGTCAAACATTATGGTATTTTGGAACTATACCAGCAATGAAGGAAATATTTCAAATTCAAAAAGGTTCTATACTAACAATTCAAAGTACTTAACTATACTAGGGAGGTGATGTAAGAAAGCTTTCAAAAGTTCAAAAGTTTTCAAAAAACTACTAAGTCAATATACAACAGGAAGCAGGAATTTGTTCCAAATTAGCTCGACCAAGCTAGTGCCATCTCTGTGCACCGATGCATTAAGCCAACAACTATGAGGGACATTTGTCATTCATTTTACAGACAACACTGCCTATTGTAAATTATATTTATGTACAGTTCAGCTAGTACAAATATATTTGTGTTCTACCAAACCAGAGCAGTTATGTGTTACATATACTGCATTAAAAATGCCATCTGCTGAAGGCTGGAGGTAATTGTCACAAAGGAGAGGACAAAGTAATAAGTCAACCTGCTGCACTGCTAATTTTAAAAACAGGTCAGGGGGGTTACAGAAGTTACAGATCTATATATCTTCCACCAATCACTGAACTCCGGTGGCTGTTGGGCGAGATGCTGGGTAAACCTTGGAAAGATCACCAGTCCATCACAGGACAACACAAAGACAAACCAGACATATGACCTTGCATCTTTTGGAGAGACCAAGTAACCTAACAATTATGGTTTAGACTTTGCCTATGTGGGTTCTCTCCGGGTACTCCAGCTTCCTCCTACAGAACATACAAACTCCATGCAAAAAGACCCCCAGGTTGGGATTTGAACCCAGGACCTTGCTGAAAGGCAACAATTTTATCAGATGCACCACTGTGCATCCCAAACTCATAGCCAGCACAACCAAAATAGAAAGCAGACCCCTTTTTGTATTCAGTGAAATTACCAACATGTATTTGCAATTTAGTGACTATTCTTTCAGTATGACTTAATGACATGTAGGATATACTCTTTTAAGATATGTGTAACAATTTCATAAACTGATATAATTTTAAATTGAATGTAATTTTTTTACTGCTACAATAATATGTAAAGGGATGCACCATTCTAATTACAATGTCTCCTACTATTTACAGTATTGCTTATATCATCAATATGAAAACAGCATTCCCAGATGATCGTCCAATCAGATGTTCTTCTTTAAGCTTTGAGGAATGACTGCTGAGTCCAGGGCCAAAAGTTCTTCAAACTGAAATAATATTCAAAGAGAAAAAAAATAATTGTCCCTTTTTATTTTGTCCTTTAACTGTATCTGCTGTGTTTGTAGATAAAAAAAACATACTACATTGTGAAAAGTGAAAATTGCTTCCATTTGGCAGAACCTTCATTTTGTGCAATCGGCTTTGTGAATCCTCTCCAGAAATAAAGCAAATACAACATTGGTAAAAAGCTTTATGAATAAAAAAAAATAGATAAACGTTAAAAAGAAACATCAACTTCAGAATTTTGTTTATCCAAAATACAATTTTTAGTCAAACTAAAAAATATATATATTTTGTCAGTGAGATATTTGGGGGTGGTTCCAAAAATCTGTACCCAAATCTTTTTATGTCACTGCATCAGTGTGATTATTTCCCACCGTAAAACCTTTCAAGGTAAGCAAGA
Source organism: Fundulus heteroclitus (assembly GCF_011125445.2). Taxonomy (NCBI): domain Eukaryota; kingdom Metazoa; phylum Chordata; class Actinopteri; order Cyprinodontiformes; family Fundulidae; genus Fundulus; species Fundulus heteroclitus. The sequence goes on from NW_023396901.1 coordinate 729,262, forward strand.
CACAAATATTACAATGCAGGATCAACCATCCTTAGGAGCCTTTCTACCCCACTCTGTCATGGTAACATCTCACACCTGCAAGCAACTGTGATAGAACATACACCTTTACAAAGTAAATATTCACACAAAATCAGATAAGTAGTGAGTGATCACCGTGTATACCCAGGTTTTAGTTAATTATTTTACACATGTATACATAGAATAATTACATGGGAATTTCATTCACTAAAATTGCAAATTGTGAAGGTAAATTTCAAATGTACCACTTTTCTTTTGCTGCAGCGCTCTACAAAGAACAGCAATATTAATCACTGGCACGTTTAAATGACAGAAATTGTATTTTCTTTTGACTTGTATCACTTTCTGACCTTCATATTGGACAATAACAAAATGAACTAACTAAATACTGATGGAAATGGGTCAAACAGTAACTACCAGTTACATGAGAGTCAAAGTACTTTCAAACTTATCACTCACAAGTTATCCTCCTCCAAATGCACCTCCAACATCCACAAGTTGTGTTGGTTATTGAATGCTTAAAACCACTATATGTTGCAAAAGATACAACATTAACAGCTGGAAGAAAGAATGTATTGGACCTATAAATTCTTTTTGAAAAGTAGCCTTTAGATGGATGCAAACAGGCATGAATACATGGGTGAGAGCTCAGCTTGTCCAATGACAAGCCTATTCTGCAACGCACAGTGTCAGGCCTACTTTTGTTAAGCTGTCAGATTGGCTGTGTAGCATACACGGGTAGAGCAGGCTACAGAGAGCACAGAGGGGTAGGAAGAAGGTTGCAGTAAACATTGAAGATGCAATAAAGCTCCACAGACATAAGAGATGTCTGGTTGTTTGCCATCAGAGTGCTGATTCATGCAGATGGCCGCTCACCTTGAGTTAGTTTAATTAACGCCATGTTTTCAGCTGCTTTCAGAGGTTTTTTTTTTTTCCTCCTGGTATTATTTAATTTTTCTTTTCTTCTCTAGCCTCTAATTTCCTCAGACTCCGGCGTCGGTTCTCTGCAGTTTAAACAAATAAAAAGAGAAACTACAGTTAAACCTTAGCTCAGAGGCAGAACTTCCTCCGGTCTGCTTTATGGCTTAGCGTTTCTGTTTGGCAATAATACTCCAATTAAAGAAGTCCCATCTGGCCATAGCTCTTAAACTTCCCTTTGCAACACCATGAAGCGTGTTTTAGCATTGTGTTCCTTTGCAACGTGCTCACACAATCATATTGTTTTAGATGTAAGCAAAAGTCACTCAAATAAACTGGTGGACTGGTTTGAAGGGTCTTTATATGTTTGCATTGTCCATAAAAGAACATTTTAGAGCCAGTGTGGTGCATTTCTAACCGTGTAAGTCGTCATATCATATGGTCACAATATTTGGACCCACACAGCTCTCATCTGTGCCTCATTGGGTGTTGCGATGAGTTGTTAAAGGATATTTTTCATTTCCCAATGGATCAATTTCAGACTTTGTCTTTGCTTCATCCTTCTGAATAAATAGGGAGGATGAGAGGTATTAGGTGTCTAAGGTTTCGGATCAGCGACCAGTTACCACTCTTAGCTCTGCCATAAAGACACATGGCTGAGGGAAGGTACATTTCTGCATTCACCAAGAGAGACAAAAGGAGCTGGAGAGTGAAACAACCTTTATAGCATGATTGAAATGCCTTTTTTTTAAAGATTTGGGGGGTTTTGAGGCTTTCGGGTTCTCATTGCAGAAATACTGTAAAAAGAAGGTGGTGAAGGGAGACAGAATGCAAGAAACAACTAGGGACGTTGTATTACAAAACTACATTGTCAATTTTACATAGAATATGTTATAAGTTGCAATATGTGGAAAGTAATACTGTGCTACAAGTAGGTGTTTTTGAAAATATCTGCATAAGGAATCCCATGAGAGTTTTCTTGGGCCAAATGATATTTCTGAAGTGAGTCAATGTCAGGGAAGATGTGGGGCATTGGGTTAGAGCCAGCTTTGGCACGCTACAGACAAGTTTCTTTCACACATGCAAACTATAATAGACATCATCTTCAAATCTTTTAGGGCTTGTCCATATGATAGTATTTTTTTGTTATATTTCTTTTTTTTTTGGGAAACCCTCTTTATATTTTGTTTTTGAATATGTCCCAAAAAGCAAGGTCATCAATTTCAAAGATCTCTATGTATTCGGAAATAAGCCAGGATCTTGTTGCAACTCTGCTCAGCATGCATGTGTACTTTAAAAAGATGAAAGCTTGGAATGTGTGCTTAAAGCCTGGTGTTTTTACATCAGATATGCTCTGGGTCAAGGGGTTGTATTTGTGAGGTCATAATTTTCAAATAGTGGCATATTGTTAATATCCCCAAAATGCAACAAATTAACACCTCACACCGCACAAGACCTTACAGTGACATGAAATGTAATATTTCAAAGTCTACATAACATCCCTGCATTGAAAAGATATATACACATTTTGGACCTCAGAAACATTGACGTCTTTGACCACTGCAACTATATCCCCTTCTTAAAGTCTAGCCCAAGTGAGTATCTACAAAGCACATTAGACTTCTGCAGTTTATTTTGCAGGATATAGATGTGTCTGCATCGATACAGTAAAGTGGTGGTTTAAGTATTACCTCGAACTGTTTTAATTACTACGGAACGGACGATAATTCAATAACAATATATATTGATCAATAGAATGACGTGGTGTGATCAAAAAATAGAGTAAGTAAAAAGTTCAATAGAACAGTTTTTCTTCCATTTGCATTCTAGCCTATCATATACTTTAGGTTAATACAGTCATTACATCCTCCCAACCAATCACAAACGCAGATCCAGGAACACCTCGACACCAAACTCTGTCCCCTTCAAAGAGTTCAGAGATCATTTGTTCTTTTTTAATAACTTGCAGTTTTGGTAAATCGTTGAGTTTGAATTTGGTGTTTTTTTTATCTAAAAATAGATCATTAAGCAGCAGCATAAAATGGCCATGGCTGCACTTAAATACATGTGTGGAATTTTTGGATAATTATCGATATCAATCAATATGATTTCTATTTTATCAATACGCTTTTTTCTATATTGTCGAGCACAAGTTATGACCATAAACTGCATCATGTTTTGGAAGAAATCTTACTTATAGACCAATACAAAAGACCTTATGGCAAAACAATCACACACAGAGTCATCCTCTTATATAAAACCCCATGGAGCAACGAAATGACTTTAGAATTTATTCATACTGAACTTTTTCACATTTCTTTCGACAAAAAAAGTAATGGAGCAAATTGTGTTTCCTAACAGCAACTACACGTGTTCCAGAGTATGTGTACCACAATCAACATATATATATATATATATATATATATATATATATATATATATATATATATAACTATATATATATATATATATGTATGTATGTATGTATGTCTTTCTATGTGGGCCATATTTCTTCATTAAGATGACTAGAATAATTGGCACTGATATTTTACACCTTGTGGACTATTCTCACTGATTCACCTCAAGTTGCCTCTGTTCTTAAATATACATTTATTCTCTATAATTTTTTCACGGAGTGCCCTTTGATCTGCCATGCTCCCTCTAGAGTGCAAAGCAAAATCCTATGGCATTACGTTTTAAAGCCAGTGTACTATTATTTTTTAATGTGAATAGTTTGTTAATGGGATTGAGATAAAAAAAACATTATATAACCAATTGTTACTCTGAACAGCTAAGCCTAATGTGTGTTGCTATCCATTAGTGCCAACTAGTTCCAGAAAACCTCATCCTTCACGTGTGTGTCTATGGCAGACACATGTAATTTCTCTAATGCACTGTATACTTTTCATTAAATTTTCTAATATGACATAAATTCTTGCTGATGTCAAAGGAAATTTAATCTCATTACAGGGTGGAACTATTAACCCCAAACCACTTCTGAAGAAGAGCTTCTGATGCCTGGACATACACTCTTTTTTTCCCCACAGATCCCACAACACCTTTGACTTATTCCTCTCACCCCACTTGCATATTCACTAATTTTCCCTGTCCCTTTCTCCCCCATTTTCCACCTTCTGCCTCTTAACCTTGTCCCTTCTTCTTCTCATCTGATATCTGCATGTGCATGAGTAGTTCGCATGTGATGTGTTGTGGTACCACTTCATATCTACGATTTTCATCATGTACAGGCTCTATCAGGTCAAAATCAATTGACAATTCTAAAGGTGCATAGCCACGTTACTTGACTTTATGTTTTTATGAAAGATTATCAGGTCCTGCTGGCGTATTACTTGTTATTTTGGCGTTTTATGTTTTGCTTTTGCTCAGTTTGTTAGTAAATAAAGCCTTTTGTGTTTGTTTACAATCTTAACAGGCATACATACTGCGCAGCAGGGGTTTAAACAAGGAAGCGGCTAATGGCTATTAGCATCTCCAGGCGAAACAATGAAGAATGTTTTAGGATCTAGTGGGAAAAAAAATGCCAAAAAAATATATGATTTCAAGAGGGAAAGACTGGAATGTCGCTGGGAACACAGCATGAACATTGGTGTTCACTGAAGTGGACGCTAAACCTGGCGATTGCTCAGATGTGACCGTAGAGTTGACTGACATGAGTAAATGTTCTGATTTGAGGCTCCCTAAAGTTGCTGTAGATTGGTGTATTTAATTAATAACAGCTGGTCTTCGGTCACGCCGAGCTGCCGCTTTACTGCGAGGCATTTCAGATGGTCAGTCTGGCATTATTTATTTTGAATTTATTAATTAATCAAACCGGCATCATGATAGTTCTGCAATATTATCTATTTGCTAATTGCACCCGTTACTGGGGCTATATTTATCCAGAAAAAGGACCATTAAAACATCAGGATGGAGGCTTGGTGTATATAACCTTATTTTATCATGATCAAACAGTTTATGGTCTTTTTTTAAGCATATTATATGGCTACATACCTTCAAAATCTTGCAGTGTGAACCAGGCATTTTGTAGGTCACAAAAGGTCACAGTCTGGGAGCATGTGTGCGTGTTCAGTCAGTTCCAGTGCATGAAACAATTATTATTTTTTGTCTCTTCTATTGCAAACAACTGTATGAGTTGCAGTATCCTTTTTAGTGTCTATTCACATCCAGATAATTGCTTTGTCCCAGTTAGGACAATAAAACTTGCACGAGAATAGATTACTAGAACATACCAAGCCCTTGCTGCATGTTAATGCCTCACATGCAAAATATGACTCAGTTGTAAGCATTGTATTTAAAGAAAGAAAGCCTTAATTTGAGAACATATAATACAGGCTGTGGTCAAGTTGTAATATGGATAAATAGTAAAGGTTCTTAGATTAAATGTGCAAAAATGTGTACTGTCTAAAATAACATTATCAAATCTATACATATTTAGTATACTGAAAAAGTATTATAACCTCTATGTAATTAATGGGAAAAAAGACATAGCAGTTAAATGCACTTAGCTGACCAGATTTATAATTTCTGATTAACAATCACGGTCCCTCAAACTTAAAATGGTGCAAATCACTGCCCTTTATGATATTTGAATGTATTTTTTTGCGGTGCAATCAAGATGAGGTGCTGAAAGTCCTCTGCTTTACTTTTCAGATTGTGACTCCTAAACACCCAACAAGTATGGAAGCGCCCTTACATTGGGTGTAACAGCATGGTAGGTCCTTTATAATGGTCCTTTAGTTCCTTTATATGCTTTTTGGGTTTTTTTTTCAAAATATTTATTTGCCAGCACTTAAGTTTGAAAATAGACAAGCCTTCTCTACCAATTAGTAAGTTGTGTGTGCTTGGGTTGGAGGTCTCACACATCACTTACACACAAATTAAAAAATAAATAAATAAACAGAGCTTCTGCAGTGAGTCAGTGGTGAGCAAATCTCAGAGGAACTTATTTCTACATCAACCAGCGTGCAGCTTTGAAGAGCGCTGTAGGATTCAGTTGCTTCTCCTGCTGCTGGCATTGCACGACTGACCGTCACAAGCTGTTGGTCCTCTTTCCTCCGCCACTCCGTTCCCTGTTAATGAGAAACTCTCTCCCCTCTTCTAGTCTTTTACTTTTCTGTCGTTCATCTCCAAGCACTGCTGTGAATCTCTGCCCGAAATCCAAAACCCATCCGTCCGCACATTTTTCCTCCCCTGCTCTCTCCCACTCTTCTTGTCATGCTGATATGCCTATATTTGTCAATGTGGCAGTGGAGTACTTCCAATCCAGATTGAAAGCTTTCTTTTGATAGAGACGAATGTTCATTTATTTCACCATCTGCCACAGAGAAAACAAGGCAAAACAACTATTACCTCAAATATAGAAGATGCCCCTCCCCACCCCCACCCCACCGCAATCACTACGGATTTTGCCAGTAGGATGACAACTTTCAGAACAGTGGAGTGTCTCGTGTCTGCTGTGTGAGCATGTTTCGAGCTGCTGTTATGCGTAAAACTCCAGATTGGCTCATCTTGGTTGAGTCCCCGAGGAGAGCCTGATTCAGAAACAGAAACTCATAAATCAGCCTGTCCCTAAACCCGCTCCTTTATTCCTCCATCTCCCTGCTCTGGCTTTCATCTCTCCATCCTCAAATCCCTTCGCCCCTCCTATAACAGCGCCTCAGTGAGGAGGCTGAGGCATCAGTGACGCAGATACATCAGGATTCCCTCTGTCTTCCTGTTATATTTGCTCTACTTCTTTTTTTTGATCTCTGTAAAACATCAGAGTTTTTAATCTTCTGTGATCACAACACTTTTTTTTTAAGAGTGAAAATTGTTCTGAGCAATTTTGCATCAATCATAACTAGTTGATTACAGCATAAAAAAAACTATGGATTGTTTTTAATGTATTTTGCAAAAAAGGGACAGGTAGATAATCTGTATAATATTATATTTCTAAGGTGAGATTCCTATTACCGTGTCATCTGTTATGTTACCTCCACACTCTGTAGGTTTCCAAGTATTCTAAAGAAGAAGACTGGAGACTGTGAAAGCAGGGGGAGACGAAGCCCTAAATAGAACGGCTGCATCTGATGGAGCCTGGCCTTAAACCTGTGCTGCATCACACACACACACACACACACACACACACACACACACACACACACACACACACACACGCACACACACCACAGTGTTTAAAAACATGCCTATAACAGTAAAACCATCCATCCTTAGGTACTGCATTCCTTTTGTGTGTATACACAGAGGTGAATGTCTAAATGTAGCTCTTCTGTTTGTGGCCTAAGAGGTTTGTTTGAGAACATTAGAGAAAAAAAGGTATCATTAAGAACAAGGAACCCAGCAGACAGGCCAGTTGTAGAGAAATGTAGAACTGGGTCTAAAACATGTAATTCCCCTAGTATCAGTCTTATGACAAACCCAGAAGCAACACTTACGCACTCTGTAATTTCTCTATTTGGTCCCTATTTACTCTTTCCCACAATGAGCACAAATGACATGACCAACAGCAGCTGAAAATCAGTGAGACGCTCACACATAGCAATGTGAAAGCGCAAGTATTTGCAACCAAGAGGTTCAGATTGTTATCAGTGACAGCATTAGGGAAAGAGTTGTCTTAAAATTGTTTTATTGGTGTTGCTGTGTGGTGGTGGTGGTTAGAGCATTTGACTTAAAGGAAGACAGTCCCAGGGTTCAAATCCCCGCTGGGGCCTATCAACATAAAGTTTGCATGTCCTCCCCATGCATGCGTGGGTTATTTATTGGGTACTTCGGCTTCCTCTCATTTTTCATGGTTTGGCCTTCTGCGTTGCCCTGTTATGGACTAACAGACCTGTTCTCTCTCGCCCATTGAGTTCTGGATAGACATAGCAGCCCCCACTGTGATCACACAAAGATTAAATGGGTCTAGAAAATGGATGAATGGATACTTTTCCAGTCGGCAACAATCCGATTAGGAACTTGCATGTTGAAGCAATATTGTGTTTTAAAGTGATGTAATGTGGGAAGAAAATAAACAACAAAGCTGGCTAGAAAAAGAGTAGAAAATTAGTAGAGCGCAGCAGCTGAGAGAAGGATGTTTGCCACTAGGAACAAATCCAGCATCTCTATATCTACACTCGGTGATCTGTCAAAGTGTTCAAAACAAGCCATTTAAGATGGCCAGTAAGATAAACCTGGTCCAGTGATTTTGTGTTTAACTGTGTCTCTTTCCTACACAAAGCCATTGACCAAGGTATCACTGTCTTTACCCCTTGTGTACTTTGTGTTATTTTGGGGCCTATTTGTACCCATGCCTGTTTTTCTTTGTTTTCTTCCTGCCGTCTGAATCTAATATGCAGGGTATTCACACTGAGCCTGGTTGTGCTGGATGTTTCTTCCTGTTATAATTAGGTGGTTCCTACCCACTGCCTCCACTCTTTTGCAATTGGACCAAAATGAATGACGTCATGCCATTAGCTTTGCGTTTTGAAGATAGATAACTCATCAAGTGGTATTAAGCAACCAGCTGAATGGGAATGTGGGGTATTATGAATGCAATTCTGAATAAATTGGAGTCTGTACAATTCTACATGAAGACACTCACGCGTGGCCGGCCAGGCTGTGTAAACAACTGACTGGCAAACAACATAGAGAGATGTGTGACGTCAGACCATTGTCCATTTGAAATATTACCTTTAGTTACTAGTTTTTAGTTCTTTCTATCTAAAATAATGAAATTTCACTTATTGCTCCTAATTGATAAATAAATAAATTGAACAGGAAGCTCAAGCTGCATAACATTGCTAGGTTCTTTTCTAAACTTCTTCCTACTTGTGTTTTCTCAAACTACTCACATGCCACATTATTTCAGATGTGGACTTCTTCCATAGCTAAACAGTTGGAAATAAATGCAATTTTATTTTTCAACATATGCTGTTATATTACTGTTATTATTTTACAGCTATTTAGCAGCTGTTGGTTTTGATGTGGCTTCTCAATATGGAGTCCTTTATCAGAAAACACCTTGGTTTCATTGACAGAATGTTTTCATGCCAGCTAAATGCTTATTTCTACTTACAAGAAACATGGCATTTCAGCATAAAAAAAGATGGTAGCTTTCCTTAAGTAGAATGGAAAAATTGTAAAATTGAAAAATTGTTGTCGGGTTCGTATCAAGGCTGTCTGTTAAAGCAAATAAAATGGGAAGAAATGAGTAGCATGAGGAGAACTGATATGTCCTTTCATTTTCTTTTTGCAATTTCCCTTAAGTAACGCAGTGGTGCTCCAGTGAAGAATGTCCCTGTCTGTTTCCAGAGCGGAGCTACCAGTTTATGTGACAAAACACTGCAGCACATGCTTTGTGATAGAATGTGCTGATTAGAAGTTCACATATGCTGACCCTTTTAATTCATATTAGGTTCTTAATGAGGGGAGTTTAATTTGTTGGGTGGAATGATGATAAAGCACAAAATAATTGCAGTTTCAAAACAAGAGGTGTCCTGTAGATATTCTGTAATTAACATGTTAAAAATTACAATGTGTGTTTTGGATCACCGTACTGCTGAAACGCTTGTGTGCAGCTTTCAGCCATTTAACTTCAGATTTGACATGGTGTTTAAGAATTTGGAGCAATATCTTCTTAATTACTTCACCTTCTTTGTGCGATGCACCAACACCACTGGCAGTAAAACCTCTCCACAATATGATGTTGCCACAACCACGTGTGTAAGTTGATATGTTTAAAAGCCTCATCCTGGCTCAACTGCCAACAGGCTTAAATCGGAGGCAACTGGACCTTCGTTCAATTCTTTCTGAAGATGTTTGACACATATCCAGGAGTCTTTGTCAATTCTGGTGGCTCACATTTGAGCAACCTGCAGTTGTAGCGCTGCTGTTTTTAAGGACATAGAGGCCCATCGTCCTAGGTGCATTCTAAGTCAGATGCAAATCAGTGACCCACCCGCCACTGTCCTGGGTCGTTAGAAGCTATTGCTTAGTGTGAGTGGAGTACCTGAATCATGATGAGACTGCTGATGTAATCTCTTTGGAATGAGTTGGAGGACAGAGCTGTAAACACTGGGGAGTTGGAAGCGCAATCCTTGCCCTCTCTTTAGTGATGGCTTTTCTCTTTTGACCAAGATGGCTTCTTTCACCTCTGTTTCAAACCATTTGTTCTCCCTGTCAAAAATCTGGACATCATTGTCATCAAAACAGTGCCCTTTGTTCTTGAGGTGCAAGATGACTGCTGAATCTTGCCCCGCGCTGCTGGCCCTCCTGTGCTGTGCCATGCGTTTATGTAGCTGTTGTTTAGTTTCTCCAATGTAGGAGCCTGAGCAGTCCTCGCTGCATTGGACCACAGACACAACGCCGCTCAGCTGTGGTTTGGGTGTTTTGTTTTTGGGAAGAACCAGTTTTGCCTGAGAATGTTATTAGGTTTGAAATTTACTGAATTAAAGTCCGGTTGCCTCCGATTTAAGCCTGTTTGCGGTTGCAAAGACCTGGATAACAAAATTTGCACAGGCATCTCATCCTGACTCGTTCAAAGATACTTTTTGTCACTGAGCTCAGATGTGCTCATTCTTTGTGATGTCTTACCATAAAAGGTTTCCACTTGAAGGTAGTTTGTCAGTGCATGTCCATTTTCGAAAGTTAACATTTTTGATGAAGTTGAAGGTGTACATTTTAGACCAGGGGTTTTGGTTTATTTGTTTGGCCCGCCCCAGTTTAGTCCATGGCAATATATCTGTCTTTACTGAGGATCAAAGGGCAACATGCCTTTTAACCAAATATTTGTTTTTACTTTTTAACCAAATATTATCTGGGATGCACTCTCAGTTGAAACCAGATATTTACAGGACATAAACTGCACATAAAGACACAATATCTTGTTTTTCTTTCTGTCTGAAATTGAATCAGAAGGAAAATGCCCTGTTTTATGTCACTTTATATTTGTTTAGTACCTTAGCATTTGGTCTGCTCATTAATTTTCTATGGGAACAAAATGTTAATATTTTTTCCTTAACTCACATTGTGACTACTGGGTTTCTCCCACTGTATTAGCACGGAAGGCTTTACTTGTCCCCCCCTGCCAGGTTAAGCATCAGCTGCTTATTTGTTTTAAATACGTTTTTTATACCTCAGTAATAGTGATACAAAATATGGTATGTGGGGTTATAATAGGTGCCTCAATACTAAAAAAATAATAGGTGCCTCAATACTAAAAAAAATATTTTGCGGGGATAGCAGCTTCAGTAGGGAGGCCCAGACGTCCCTCTCCCCGGCCACTTGGGCCAGCTCCTCAGGAGGAATCCCAAGGCGTTCCCAGGCCAGCCGGGAGACATAGTCCCTCCAGCGTGTCCTGGGTCTTCCCCTGGGCCTCCTCCCGGTGGGACGTGCCCGGAACACCTCACCAGGGAGGCGTCCAGGAGGCATCCTGACCAGATGCCCGAGCCACCTCAACTGGTCCTCTCGACGTGGAGGAGCAGCGGCTCTACTCTGAGTCCTCCCCGGATGACTGAGCTCCTCACCCTATCTCTAAGGGAGAGCCCAGACACACTACGGAGAAAACTCATTTCAGCCACTTGTATCCGGGATCTCGTTCTTTCGGTCACGACCCAAAGCTCGTGACCATAGATGAAGGTAGGAACGTAGATCGACGGGTAAATCGAGAGCTTTGCTTTTTGGCTCAGCTCTCTCTTCACCACAACGGATCGGTACAGCGGAAAAGCTGAAAGCTATTGTATCTTTAAACATATAACTCAAAATATAAAAAAATATATATTGCTTCTAAATATACTGCTTCTAAATTTAAAGAATCACTTTGGTCAAAGTTGCAAGTTCTTCTCAATTCTTTTGACAGAATCTAATATTTTATCAGTTGTGTCCTGGGAAATTAATGGTTAAAAATATCAAAATGGGCCAGTATAGGATGATGAGTGTATGTAAATCTTCAACCAGCCCTATACATTTAAGTTTCACTCCAAACATAATAAAATTCTGATGGTAACAATACCATTTAACATAGAAAGGATTCCTGGATCAATGTGTGCTTCTGTGCTTTTTGTGTCTCTGCTCTGTCTTCTCTAACCCCCAGTCGGTTGAGGCAGACGATCGTTCACACTGAGCCTGGTTCTGCTGGAGGTTTTCCTCCCCACTGTCGCTTCATACATGCTCAGTATTAGGGATTGCTGCAAAGCCATCGATAATGCAGACGGCCGTCCACAGTGGCACTACGTTTCTTAAGGAGGAGGGGATGCTGTTTGTCGAGACTTGATGCAATCTGCTGAGTTTCCTTAGATAAGAAATTTTTGACTAATCTGTCTGCATGATTTGATTGAATTGGACTTTGTAAAGTGCCTTGAGATGACGTGTTGTGAATCGGTGCTATATAAATAAAATTTAATTGAACACTATATTACGGGGCATTATCTCCAGAGACTTGAAAAAACTCTGAAGCTGGTATGGTGATGGTTAAACCCTTTACGGTTATTAGAGCTGACTGTGACATCACTTCATCTTGATAAGCAAAACCGAGGAGTGGTTCTTAAGAAAAGAGGATTTTTCTATCTTCTGAATTACAGTGGTTTGAACAATATGTTATGACAAGACTTGAATAGCAGGAAGTGGTCAGAGAAGGGCTCAAATGATTTTAGCCATGTGTCTTAATAACTATATTCCTATTATATAAGTGTTTATTATCTGAAACTAAGTTCCTGTAAACCTGTGTAAATCATATCCTTGTTCTATCTTCATGGTCACGACAGCTGTGTCTGTCAGACATAAACATTCTGGCTGATCGCTGCGATTACGAGGGCCACTTTCATCCTACACGCTACTCTCTTTCAGTCTCTGACACAGTTTCTACAGGATTCTGGTTGCTTAGTAACCAGCCGCAGTCCGAGGATTCCACTGTCCACAGAGAGAAAGCGAGAGGGGAGAGTTGAGGACAGGAAGGTGGAGCGTTTCATGTCCTTTGTCTTCATTTCAGCCACTTTGTTAAGATTCTTCTTTGATTGCCTTCTCTTCAGTTTCTAAGGTCTTTTTTTTCCCGCAACCCTTCCTACATTCCTCCACTTCAAACCTTCCTATCTCTTTCTCCTTCTCTGCCTCTTCTTTCCAAATCAGTCTCACGCTCTAAATTGTCAAGGGAGAGGAGGGAAAAAAATGATCAACTCCCTCTCATTTCCCTTCTCCTTTTGCCTTTTTCTGCCTTTCCTGTCTCTGCCTCTGCATGGCAGCTTCACCACAAACACAAATAGCATAATACCAGTGTAATCCAGTACATATGTTTTAATCTCTCCACATATAGTAGCCTATTCCTAAAAGAATCATCATATTAATTCTTATGTTAAATAGTCAGATGATTAACATAATCTTAGCAAAACAGTTTAGATTAAATCTTTCCCGAAGCCAAATTGGATGAGGGGAATTTAAATTACACACTATTGGGTAGAGGCTGCTGCAGCAGTGTACAGGAGTATTTCACCGATTGGGTGAAGTGTTTGTTTGGGACCTCATGGCTCTCTGGGGAACTATATAGTGCTGACCCAACTGCTCCGTTTTACTGCTTTAGTGTGTGTTATAGATCAGTCCTGCTTGAGTGATTGCTGAACTACACGGCAAACAGGGAAGTAAAACTGAAAGAAAAGAGTGATGAAAAAAAGAAACAAAAGACAAAAGCAGATAAGTGATATTAAATATAAAAAAAATGTTTTAATGGGGACAAAATAAAATTGTCAGTGTTTTTTTTTTACCTTTTTTACAAAAATATAAACAGATATTTTAGTTTTTTATATATTCTGCCTCTATACTGTCTAATACATCTGAAACAAATGGGCTGTAATAGCTTTGCTGTACCGGTAGGTTACAAAATGTCACAATTGAATACAATGAAATTAAAAAAAAAAAGTGCTAAATTCTAATTCAAACCTCCCAATCCACTTTACTGTCAACCACGTGATGGACATTTTGTAATCTGTATGTCCACCAGAGGTCCCCTGACGTGCGTGCTGAGATGGTCAATTTCACTCCTACTGAAAGGGTGGTGCCAAACACAAAGAAGACAAGGGAAATGATTAGGAAGAATACAATTGTTAAGGACTTAGATGAATCTAAATTTGGATGTCAGGTTTTATCGTTTTGTGCTTTAAAAGATCTGTCACAACAGAAGCCTTGAAGTCAAATTAAAGTAAAAAGGAACCCCACCCCACCCCCCCCAAAAAAAAAAGTTTGTTTCGAACTTAAAATGGTTGTGGCAGATTATTTATTTTTTGGTTAGCACGCCTAAAAAGACAAGCAAACTAAACTTTTTTGAATTTAATTATTGTTACCTGGGTAAGAGTGTAAGACTTTGAAGGACCAAAAACACCCAGTGATTCCAGGAACATCGCTGACAATGTGTCCACATGCATCAGCAGATGTATTTACAGTATTTACACAGTGAACACCTTGAGACATCACTGACAGCCAGGAAAGACTGGATGACAACCACGAATAGTGTGGTGAGTACCTGAGAGACGGCAACCAGGGAGGTATGGGCTGGCATCCCAAACTGTGGCCACTGACAGGAGGATACCCAACCATGCTATGACAACCTCAATGGAAAGATCCCCCCAGGAGTGTGTGTGTGTGTGTGTGTGTGGGTGGGGGGTGGGGGGGGGTGAGCACTCCAGTCCAATGGAAACATTGGTAACAGACCCAGGAAACAGACAGACTATTATGAGCAAGCAGTGTACATAAGATAAAATCAGATAAGAAAATAAATTCCTTTATTGTTCCACAATGGGGAAATTCAGGCTTAAATGTGGTAAGGTCTGCAAGAACATCCACTGCTTAAAATCCACCAAGTGAAAATTGACCGTTGGAAAAGAAGCAACACATCACACAGGTGTTGAACCTGGTGAATTACAGGAGGAGGTTGGCACAGAGTTGTGAAGGAGACAACAACTTGCAAGGCAGCGGAAATGAGGAACAGGGGTGCGTGGACAAGATGGGAGAACGTGACAGAGAAAAAAGTGGCCACAACTAAGATCTGGAAAGCTGAGCCACAGCGCATTAAGTTCTTCATCCAGGTAGCCTATGATGTGCTTCAAAGCTCATCTAACCTGCACACATAGGGGATTGCAAAAACACCAGCATGCCCTATGTGTGCCGTGTACCTAAGAGTACATCCTCAGCTACTGTGCTAAGGCACATGGAGAAGGACAATGCAATTGGAGGCAGGACCAAGTCCTTAGGACTATTGCTGAAACTGTTGTCAATGGACTTGTATGGGCAAGACATTATACTCATGTCTGAGTCAACAAGGGATGTCGTGCTACTGGACCTGATAGATCCATGGGAAGACCGCTTGGAAAAAAACATTTGTGCGTGGGACTGCTCAGTGTCTGTCATAAGGGTATTGAGAGGGGGAGGTGCCTCCTGGTGGGGGTTGGACGAATATGTTTCGTAGCCTATTCCTTGTCCAGAGCCTTTATCAGTTTATACATTGGGGGAGCACAAAAGAGGAGAGCCATCTGGAAGCTGAAAAAGGACGACAGTTGTGTGGCTTTCAGGGAGGAGTTGAGAGCTGGAGGTTGAAGAGATGAATACCTTAAGGTTGTCTTTGGTGGTGACAAGGATGGATAGGATCAGGAATGACTACAGCAAAGGGACAGCACATATCAGATGTTTTGGAGATAAAGCCAGGGAGGCCAGACTGAGATGGTTTGGACATGTACAAAAAAAGAGAAAGTGAATACATCGGTAAATGGATGCTGAGGCTGGAACTTGCCAGGCAGGAAGCCTAGAGAAAGACCAAAGAGGGGATTTATGGATGGAGTGAAAGATGACATGAACGTAGTTGGTGTGAGAGGAGAAGGTGCAGAAGATAGGGTTAGATGCAGACAGATAACTCACTATGGGGGGGGGGGAGACAAAAAGCTGAAATAATAATAATAATTAGAAGTCCTTAATTTGTGCCATAAACCAGTGAGGGATTATACCAGAAAAACAACCGAAATGAAAAATTCCAAGACAAAGTGTTTTGGATGAAAGTGTGTAGATTTTAATTTGATACACTAGCACTGTAACATAATTGAAAAGGAAAGCTGTGTATTTGTAACAGATTATATATGAACAAATACAATAGGTGACCACATCCATGTCTTCATTCAGTTGTTTGGTAGTTCTGTAGCATATTCTACATTCAGCCACTATAAGATTTATGCCATAGATGAGTCCCATTTTCAATTTGATGATTCACAATAATCATATCTCTGCTAATAAAAAAGCAATTTGAAATGTGTATACTTTTTTATTATTTAGCAGCAGGGATAATTCTTGGGAATATAAAAAAAAGAAAACTAAAGATAGCATCTCCACTGATGTGAACTGATGCAGCTAAAATGTCCAACTCACATAGACCTCATTCCATGAACCAAACCAAAAAGGTCAAAGCTTACTGCTTGTATTACTGCTTGTATTTCATTGCACCAGCAGATGGCCATATGCCCTGCCCTGCCTGGCAGCATATGGGCATCTGGACACACACCAAGTCATGAGTGGTAAGTGCACACGGAGAGACATTTCTTTAACACACTGAACAATTCAACATACTATTGATGCTGCTTAATAGATAGATTTTGCAAACAACTGCAGTATATGCATCCCTTAAGAGCCGATCCATTGCAAATATTAAAGCCATCCGCTTCTATTAAAACCAACCCAAATTTGTGTGAATATGAGTACACACTTAGGAACCTTCTGTTGTATCTCTGCATGAACTGTTATGTTTGGTGTGTGTGTGTGTGTGTGTGTGTGTGTGTACGTATCTGTAAACAACCCGCATTGTTCTGTGTGTCTGTATATGTGTGTGTAGGGTATGCAGACCAGTGTAGCCATGCATGGATCGTTAATCTTGTCAGCTTTCTTTTATCTCGCTTTTATTTGGCATCATAGTCGTACACACTAACTGTTCAACGTTTTTTATATGGAAAGCAAAGCTAATGTGAAGGAAAAATGATTAGAGAATAAGGAGCGTAAAGCTAATGCATTGTTAAGCTAATTATTTTTCAATAGTCCATCTATTCGATGTGATCAAGCAATTGTTTTAATGTAATTTTCTGCTCGGTTCAAATTTAATTTCACTTTATAATGCAGCATATGACATTTCAAACTACATTACGCTTTTGTTAAATGTTGTATCTGGAAATGCAAATAAGGTACAGCCTAAATGAAATTCCAGCTTTCTTTAAGTGGAAGGTGAAAACATTTGAAGAGAAAGAATTGCATACAGCCTATTAGTGCTAATAGTATTGTGGTAAGGCCAGAATTTTCTTCTTCCTGTCTCAAATTAGTCTGTAAATGACCCATGCAGGATTCCATTGACAGGTTTTATAGTAGAAGGACTGAGCCATGTGTCCAAACACATTACATTACTCAGGACTGCCACTTTCAATAGGGGTAAATTATGCTTCAAGTGGGAGCATTTGCAGGATAGTTCAGTCAACAATCTGCTGCATTTTAGAACAAAGTTTTACAACACAGTACTGCAGCGTTGGGCTGTTTAGGGATGCCTGTGCACAGGAGTTAGTCCAGCAATTGGCAGGTTTCTGGTTTGATCCCCCGCTCTGACCATCTCAGTCGTTCTGTACTTGGGCAAGACTCTTTACCCGAATTGCCTACTGGCAGTGGTCAGAGGGCCCGGATGCGCCAATGTATGTCAACCTCACCTCTGTCAGTCTGCCCCAGGGCAGCTGTGGCTACTAACATAGCTCACCACCGTCAGGGTGTCAATGCCTGAATGACTGAATGTAATGTAAAGCGTTTTGGAGTCATGGCACAAGTTAAAGCTCTATACAAGTACAAGCCATTTACCATTTACTTGTTTCCTGAAGTGCAGCACTTGCATGCCTATGGTGGTTTGGAGTGACTGCCTCCTTTTTGCCTGCAGTTAAGAGATAAAGAGCGGGATATCTGCAACAGATGCAACAGCACCGACTGACCTGTGCGCTGTCATGATGAATAAGATCTGATGACGTGTCTTCACAACATTGTGTAAGCAAACGCCACGGTGTGCTCACTGATACATCTGTCTACATGTTCCCTGCTCTGAACTTGTCCTCCAGTTTTGGCTGGCGTCGCTGTTCTGACTATTGTGGATGACGCTTTCACTCACTGCCACTCAGGACACATTGTCACTAAAAGACTGGTGGTAAAAAATGTCTCATCAGGTTACACACACACACACACACACACACACACACACACACACACACACACACACACACACACACACACACACACACACACTTGTTTAAACTACAAAGTGAGGCCTGTGCCTTGACTTCCATTGACTTCCATTCGTTTTCAAGCCGTTCTATGGCCTAACCCTGAACCCTAACCCCTAACCTTTACCAGTTAACCCTAATGTAAACCTAATTAACCTTAGTGCTGAACCTAACCCCAAACCCAGAAAAAAGTGAGGACCAAAAAAAAGGTCCTCACTTTACGAGTAAAATGAGCAAAAAATGTTCTGGCTGATGAGTCACTCAGAGGTACAGGACTACTGCTCTGCTGTATCAGACCCTATTTGGTTGTAACCTTACATATGGAGCATGTTGGTCAGTTGACATGTGTCACTGTGGGCTTTTGATTAATGTATGCCCAATGGGAATACTGTGATGATTCCATCTGCATATGTGTGTTTACTTCCTCGCCTTCTCCTCTCCTCCTCAGTAACGTGGAAATTACAACTCCCTGGGCATAATGGAGCCCTTTATTCACTCACTCTGAAAAGACACTCTGAGCTTTGAAAGGATGACATTTATCTTACCTCCTTTAAACCCTTTTTTCTCTATCATGCACTTCTTTAACTTAAGAACAGAGAGCTTAACTTCTGTAGTAGAGCTGGAGGGTCTGCAGCGGTAAGTGAATGACTTGTGTGTATGTGTGTGTGTGTGTGTGGGGGGGGGGGTGCAGAGACTGGAAATAAAAGGGGCAATAATAGAAACACGAGCAGGAAACAAGAGAGGCAGCCGAGACATTAACATCAACTAGGATGCATGCAAGATAGTAATGATAAAAGAAAGGAAGGAGCTTTTAGCCTTTCCACATACTGGCTAATGTTTTCGTCAAATTCAGGGGAACTAAAGGTTCCGGGTGTTGCCTCTGAGCTGGAAAATAACCAAATTTTCACCATATTCATTCCAGGCACTACCAAAAAAAAAAAAAAAAACATATCTAGACACACAAAGCCTGCTCTCTTGTATTTAAAAATCTAAACTTGTAGAACTCAGTTGCAACTACTGCCTTCCTGAGAGATCTCTCCAAATCACTTCTGCTACAAAGAGCAAGGTAGTGAGTGACAGGGTAAAAAAAAAGTGAGGAGAAACAAAAATCTGACATGGCAAGCACTGCAACTGTAGAGAAAGAGGATGTCAGTGTTTCCATACATTCTTTTGTCATTTTAACAATGTGAACAGAAATATTTACGCTTTCCGTAACGTCTCAGACATTGCCTCCAAATCCTGGGAGAGGGAAGGTAAAGAAAAAGGACTGTTTAATGTGGATAGTGGGTATTGGAGCTCAGGAGGAAACCTGGGCATACATTAGGTGCAGTAATTGTTTTTTATTAAGAGCAATTGATGCAATTTGAGAGAGCACTTCAATTTCCCCCCTTGGCTCCATGGTTCTTATATTCTGATCTGCAATGACCTGCACACCGTGAGAAGTACAGTCTATGGATGGAGTGGACGATGGTAGAGCATAATATTTATGTGGTTAGGTTTAGGTTCAGTTTAGCTTACAATGAAAATGCATTGTTATAAACATGCTCTGCGTCCAAATATCCTCTGTGTCCAAAGAACAAGCACAAAGAATCTAAATGGACTAAAGAACTCTCTTAAAATGTAGGGCAGAGGATGTGCTTTACCTATCTATCAGCTGTGATTTAATAAATACTACTTAGTATAAGTGCAGTCATATTTTCTAACTTGATTTGCATACCACCAATAATGTCTGCATTCCACACCATATGCACCAACTAAAAAAACTATAAGCAATGTGCTTTTGGTGACAAAGTTAATTATTTCCAATGACAGTACCAATACAGAAAAAACTAATTGAGCAAAAATACTTAAGAAATGCTCGCCTTGTTCATCCTTTCATATATTTGCCAACGTTTTTAATTTATATAATGTTAACTGAATGATGTAAACAATAAACATACGTTTCAAGTATGCATGCCATTTACTTCTAATGTCTATTGTGAAACTAGTGTAACTAATAGAAAATAATTGTATAGTAAGAGAGTAAATGTCACACAGCCATTACTCTAGAGAAGAAAATCACAACCGCTTTGAAGAAACAATTACAATCGTCACACAAAACTATGATTTGATTCTGTAAAATAAATAAAAAAATCTGGAGAGAACATGTGCTTTTAAAAACTTTCTAGACTGAAGCGTGACAGACAAAGCTACTTGCAAAAATATTCATTCCTTTAAAATTTACAATGTTATTCCAGACCAAATTTCAATACATTTATTGGGATTTTATGTGAAATATAAAGTACAGTAGTGCAAAATTGTGATTCTCTTTTTATTAAAAAAAGACTTGTGATGTGACAAAACGTGAAACAAAATTGAAGACGTATGGATATCTTTATAAGGCACTGTGCTTATGAAAAGCAAACGTTTAGCTGCTTCAAGAGGCAAGAAAGACTGGAAACATTTATTGATTTTTGTGATAGAGCTGACAATCGGATTCATTGTTCTGGTAGGGACAGGTTACAGTCTTGTTTCATATTCTATTCAATCCATATTGGCTGAAAGACTATTTCATTAGGAGCTCAATGATACTAATTGGCTGAATAAATCCCCCGGCTCAACTATGTCATTGTTGGTTGCTTAGAGTAGGCTCTGTCACAACAGCATGGTTGGCTGGAGTGACTTTTCTAATGCCAGATCACACAGAGCGTTTTGACTCTGCAACTGCCTGCATCAACAGCTTAGCATCGGAGGCTTCCCAACAGGGACCTCATCACCTATTCCCCTTCATCTAAAAACAAGAAACCAATCAGTCCTCCTTTTATGAGGACAATGTAAAAAGAGTTCATGTCTGTCACTGAAGTGACATTTAAACATAATTCTAATAATCATTCTGTCAGCCCCCAAGACGCTGAATCAACCGGTTGCCTCAAATGGCTACCTAGGCAGGTCCGCTGCCTCTGGGTAAATAACCAACAGAGTTAGTAAGTGTTTTGCAAAACGTGGTCAAGAGTAAAAAATTGAATTAATATTTCATACCAGCACTAAACAAGAGCAAGGAAATTAAAAAACAAAAGAATAATAATGCTCAACTTTTTTTTTCTTTCTAAATTGTCTCTGCCTTACTCTTCTGCCATGTTCGGGCAAACTTTGTCATTTGGGTTTAACAGAGAGGGAGACAAAGCCTCGTGCACAGGGGACGCCTGTCTGTGCCGGAGGTGCTGTATCTTTTTTTTTTATGGCACATCTACGGGAGAGTAGGCAAGACATATTTTTCTAGATCATTTTATTTGTCTAGACAGGTGCAAAAAAAAAGGATGCGCTGCAGGAGATTCACGTCTAAGCCCTTCTCGTAAAGAAAATAAATAAAGAAGAAAATCTATGCAAATGTTCAAAAAGCTAAGATAAAAGGTACAGCTGTATGCATTTATTCATTTAAGGGACAGGGATGTGCTCCAATGGAGCAGGGATAGTGAGCATTAGTCCTTCGATTCCGACCTGTGGTCCTTTCCCACATGTCTTCCCTCCTCTCTCAAATCCCCTTTCATGTCAGCCTGCATTATAAAAATGAGCCAGTAGTGCTACAAAAAATAAATAATGAAAATTAAAAAAAGGGGTGGGGCTTTTTAATGAACATACATATCATGTACAAATTTGCCAGATTGTAGCCACTGGCTAATTTCCATCTGCAGTCTCTGGACACGTTGATGTTAACATTAAATATAAAACACTGATGTTAGAGAGACTTCTGGGTTCTTAGAACACCATACATCAACGGTGGAAGAAAAGGTTGAAGACAAGCAGCTGCGATGGAGTTTTAAAAAATAAATCTACTACGCCGCCCTTTACTGTCTCATAAAAAAAAAAAAGATGTTGCAGTGATTCAGCTATACAAATGGCCCGGTGGTACAAGTTGTCCAGTAAACAAAGTTGTATTTAATGTTGCAATAGCAACAGCTGACAACATCAGTTGCACCTTGAACAGGTTCTACAACCTGCCATGGCAACTGGTTCATGTCAGGATGGAAGATGGCTGGTTTTGGTTCTCACAGGAAGTACATGGGTTAATATTAACTTGTGCACATACAGAAGGCAAATAGTATTTCAGGAAATTATATTTTTGTGTACATAAGATGAATCATGTGCAGTCTGCGCCGTTAATATTGTGAGGGAACATTCTGTATACATGCTAATAAATACATGAAACACATCTCAATATACTGTATTGCATATTAACCACCAGACTATCAGGCCTACTGGAAATTACCATGGAAACAGAGCTTGCATGGACTGCAATAAACCAAAAGCAAAAGGCATCAGGGGATATATTTTCTCTATTTAGTTTTTTTAAAGTTCTGTTTTTTTTCCCCCACATAAGGATTTATGTTCACCCTTGCTCTGGAAATTTAATAGTGTGATGTTTTTAGTCAGTATCATTTGAAATGTTTATTGTGCGCCCAAGATTGTGCAGCCTAATATCTACTAATCTTGCTCGTGTTCGTGTTTTGTGACACAGTTACAGTAATTGTCATTAATAGGTTATTACTTTGTTTTGTTTAACAACAGGTTTGTTAATTAGGGCTGTTCGTGTGAGAGCTGCTTATTTAACAGAACAGGAAAATGTTGTGATTAGGATTTTTCAGACCAATTATACACATGCACTTAAAAGCCTTTAATCTATTAGCTGCTTATGCTCAGTGTCAAATACGTAAGCTACAACTGTATTTATCTCACTTCCTTCAATTTCTTTGTCTATTTCTAGACATATTCATCTGTTTCTCCATCATCCCAGGCCTCACTCCTCCTTTCGTTCCTCTTCCACTCAAGACTCTGAGCTAAACAGGGTATGTGGTGTTTCCTCCCCTGGGAGAGGAGCATAGTGATGCTCTGGCACTGCAAATAGAAAGTGACCATACTTAGATTACTTGTTGCCACATTATTTCTGCTCAGTCTGACGTATGGATCATCACAAAGTTGGGGTTCCATCACTTCAGAGGACAATGCATGGACATACTAATCGTCTCCACAATTATTTTATTTTGAAACGCAATTATATTAACTAGCACAAATATTATTTGAAGCTTTTCCTTAAATTTGATTAGATTAAAAACAAATGGAGAACAAATATATATATTTATTTTATGCTGGTAAAATATATATTTGAGTTATATTTTTCTCAGATCATTGTCGTTTAAACTAGCTATTATTAGGTAAAGATTAGTTAACTAGTTATTAGTAAATGTGAATTATTTCATAAATATCAATTAATAGTAATTATTATTTGGTGGTTTAATTTAATATGGCCATGAGTTAAGGTGTAGGTAAAAAACAAACAATGATTTGTTGATATTAGTGTTGACTAATGTGAAATTTTTTTTCTTTCAGTCATGACTTCTTTTACTTAAATTAATCAGTAATTAAATTATTGACATTTCATAACATTAGGGTAACCAGCTGATGATGATGAGGTAATAATTATGTATTACTAAGTTAATAACAAGGTTTTGGAAAACTGATCACAGTTGATGCACTGCCTAACAATAAATTGTATTTAGTCATGTGCAAACTAACAGCCCCCCTTGACCATTGATTGACTGATGATTAACTGCTGTAAATCACAAACTTCTTAATTTACTGAATATCCCGTATTAATTAGTTGTTGTTAATACAGAGGTTCCTCAGCTCTTTGTGACCATTGACTTGCTTGGAAATCCACACTAATCTGTCATAATTTATTTTTATCACAAATCTCTCAGTACATTTCTGCATTCCTCCATTCTTCACTTATATTTAAGTTTATTTATTTTAAGTTTACTTATATTAACATTACCAAGTTGCCACATGCTGTAAGACACCACCATAATGTTTCCCCCCCATCAAAATTAACTTTTGACATGGTTTTTTTTTGGGGTAATGGGCAGAAACGATCCTTTCACAAATCACAACACGTTCGGCAACACTTTGTCTTAGACTTTCTTATAGGTCATCAGCACGTAATAGCCTGAATAGTTTCTAAACACTGATTTATACTGACAATACAGACTCCAGTTGGTGTCTTGGCTTTCTATGTTTTGCACATTCTTAACTTTGTGTTTAACACTTATTTCCCGTATCATCCTATTCCATTCCAAGTAACCTAACTTCTGGACTTAATTTGCTTAGATCTAATTATTTTACCGAGAATAATGCTGTGTGTGCATAAATACGTGTGAACGCATATTCATAATGTGACGTTGAACCAGTTTTTCTCACCCTCACAAAGAGTGTTTTGAGGGTGGGTGCATGTTGTTGAGAGCCACATCATCGGGATCTGTATCAGTTTGATGGGAGCCACGTCCAAACATACCCTGGCTGTTATCTTGACTATGAGCCAGGTAAATGTCACTGACTTCGTAGATCATTGTGTCTCAGGTTGCGGTTGCCGTGGAAACAGCTAGCATACGTACAGTAGCCTTTCTATCTCTGTGAATGAGCTATACCATGATGTGCACAGTCGTGTGGGTGGGGAGAAATCTCTAAACTGTGTAACACAAAACTGTCTGCATAATGCTAGTTTCTAGACAACAGCAACATCTTCCTTTCTGAGCCAAAAAAACAGAAATAAATACGTCCAACCTGAATGATACATTTATATTGCAGTATTTCACTGCATGTCATACTGTCAAAGACAAACAACACTTAGGCTGTAATGCGGCGCTCACATCTTTTGCAGTAAGTGTGATTCAACAGACACATGCACTGATCTAGATGTCTCATGCGACCATATTGCACTCTCATGTAGGTGTAAGACATCAGAACAAATAGCTGCCTAATAGCAACACATTTAGTGTTTGGTCAGTTAATTAATTTAGGGTAGCGAAATAGATATTTCAGATTTTGGAAACAGATCTAATGTTTCGGGTTCGGTTTTGGTTGTTTCATAACGCCACTAATGAAATAACGCAGAAATGGATTCTCCCCCCATTAGCCGGAGACATTGCAGATATACAGTACAATCACGTTCTCCTGTCAGTTGAATAGTTTTAGCGGCACAAATGGAAATGATTAAAGATTTATCGAATAAGAGCACTCAGTCCCAAGGACACAAACAGATATTGCCAAATAAGATTTAGCTCATGTCTGCACAAAAATGTGTTTTTAAAGTGCATTTAAATTATTTAAGCACAGCTTTAGATATTGGTATTGTTATTTCAAATTGAAGAGTATACAACAAGCTTCTACAAAAAAGGGGGAAAAAATGGAATAAAAAGTTATTTTATGAAAATATTGAGTATGTACAATTCAGGGTTTTGATAAAAAAACTAGTATTTCTCTCCAAAATGAGCCACGAGAACATACACTTTACCCAGATATATGTGTTTCACCCCCCTTCTGCTTTTGTGCTGGCATGGAGGAATGGCAGATATTTTCACTGTTCGGACAGCCAGTTGACTTTAAAGTCAACCTGAGATGCTTCAGCTGAGATTTGGCTTCACAAGAAGTGATGCTACCCCCTACGGTCATCCCAAAGCTTACAGCCACACACACCTTCTGTTTAGTTTAAAATGCGATCTGTTCTAAACAATGTTTGTGGGGCCTTTGGGAAAAAAACAAGCTCACAGCATCAGAGATCCTCTACTATACTTAACCGTGGGCATGTGTGACTTTTCTCTGACCTCTAGATGGAAAAAATACATTGACAGGCTGGGAAATCTAAGAAAACAACCATTCAAAATAGTTACTAAAGTCAATTTATCTAAATAAACGAACATTGAAATTATAGAGATGCTGAAAAAAAACCTGGTTTTCCAAACCAAGACAAACTTAGAGAAAGACAAATCAATAAGGCCGTCATTTAGTAGCTTCACATCCTGACTGTTTGTCTTATATCTTTTATTTCAAGAATTATTTTTTATTCATTAAAAAAACTAATTTGAATGAATATATTAACTTGATGATACAGTAGTTGTGAACATCACCTTAACTTTGAGTTTCACATGACTGCAAAACTCCAATACTTTATTTTCTAACAAAGGATTTAAAGGCTGATAAAAAAAAACCTGGTCGCTAATTCCATAAAAAATAAAAACTTTGGAATGGCTGATCCAGAGTGGAGAACTGAATCTGTGGGGTCAAAAGAAAATGTCGATAAAGGTTGTGCACACCTATGCAACCAGCATGTTGCAGCCTTTTTTAGAATTGTCTTTCTCCTAAAATTAGCTGGTATTTCAATTGAACTGTAAAGGACATATGTCCCACTGATATGAACATTTATTTATTTTATGATCTGATTTCTTACGTCACAAAAAAAATGGCATTTTAAAAATTGTGAAAGCCGCTGCTTAATTTTGTGGTATAAAAATTAAGTATCCAAAAATCCCAATTTAAACAACATCAAATGAATATCTCTGTTTTCTTTCCAACCCTCCTGGTGCACTTTAGTCCGTCTCCTCTATCAGTGAGCTGCTTGGCAGCCGAGCTCTCCCCTGTCTCCCTCCTGTTATCCAACCTTATCTCTCTCCCCGTGTCTGTAGGGCCTGTCACATGCTTGAAGAAACCCAGCAGCCCACTACGGCCCTGCTTGACAGCCTCCTGCCGTACGCCCGTGTGTGTGCATAAATGGGCTTGTCCAATGGGTATATGAGTAGATTATTGGCATCTTGTACAGCAGCGCATGACAGTACACAAGCATCCCACTCCCACCTCTGTCTTTGAGTGTGCATAAACAGGTGCGTTGATTATTTTAAATTTTCATTTTTTGTGTTCGTAGCTAAAACGTGCATGCATAGACGTTGGTCTAATCTCTGGATCAGACTTTTTACAACTAGAGCTTAGAAACCAACTTTGATCCAGTTGAGTGCAGCAGCAGCTTAAAGCCTTCATGTGTACAGATATTCACTTTGTACCTCAAAGACGCTCACAAGTGAAAAACAGAAGCCCTCCTAATCATCCTTGTAATTAGTCTCTACCGTCTGAACTCTGTTGAGACAATCAGCTCAGTTATTTTTCAGACATAATTTTTATGTCTCGAGGCCCGTCTTGTGATCCAATACAACACAACAGTGAGAAAAAAACTTATCAACATGCTAAAATATATCCCTAAAATACGTGTGCATAATTTGCTTCAAACAAATACTCCAATTCTGTTTTCAACTCCTTCTCTAAGAGATAAGTAATTTTCTTTGCTTTAAAATATGTTATTTCCTCTTTTAGATGGATAGAAATGAAGTCCTCTGGCTTTAATACGGCCTTCCTGAACACTTTGAATATGTGATTAAAAAAACGTCCATGACAACCACAGCATAAGGACTATAAACAGCCCAGCATGTAAATAATCCATGTAGCAGTACTGTGTAATAAATTCCATCAAAAGGTGTTTTTTTGGTAAGAAATACTGTTTGTTTCTATGGGAAAAAGCTGGATGTCTCCCTTAGTTTCTCAACCAACTTAAATATGTTATAAGGTAAAACCGAATTAAAAATGTCTTTTGGAGTCTTTGCAACAAGAGTTCTTTCATTTCTAAATAAAGATTATTATGCTTAATGACGTGAAATAAGAAGCTGGCCTATCTGATAGGTAACTGTATTTCCCCTGACGCATTAAGATCTTGTCTGTTCACACAAGCTCCAAGAAATTGAGAGAGAACAAGACTTTCAGTGCATAACAGGAAGGCTGAACATATTGCAAGTTGCTCTGTTGCATCCATCTGCACATTCTATTTGTGTCTATTGTTGCTAGAATACGAACTGTTTTAAATATCTCAATGGTAAGGTTACGTTAAATTATTCATTTAATACACAATGGTAAGATGGCTAAAAAAACTTTTTTGACTACTTTCTTTACATTTTCTTGTAGTATACTTCATTAGGACAAATTATGATCAGCTAAAAATTGTGTCTTCATTTCAAGGCTTTAAGAACTCCTGGGATCATAAATCAGTCACAAAATTCTAATCATACATCATATTTGATCCATTTTTCTTCAGGACCACCAGTGTCCATTTTTTTTCTGTTGATGTTATGTTTATTCAAACTGAGAGCAGTTTTTATTTTTGTCAGAGCTTCAAAAGGAAAATGCAGATCAATTTTCAATTACTATGAGACTTTTTGTATTCCGTGTATTGTCATTCTCAAAAAGAAATGGGAAAAAAATCACAAACTTACTTAGCAGGTGAAAATGTAAACAGATCTGTAAAAGTAAATGCCCAAAATAATTTCCATTGTGTCTTTCTATCACCATGTTTTACTGGCAAGATGAGCTGTTCTGTCTGTTTTCTCCATTTGCAACTTTATTTGTGGCCAAAAAAAGTTATTCATTGACATTTTTAAACATTCCACAGCCTGTCAACTCAAACATCTTTTGCATCTTTCTGTAATGTACGCCATCAACCTTGTGAGTGTGCTTTTCCAACTCTGTGTAACGATTTGGGCCCTAGTGGACTCCGGTAAAGGAATAGAGCCATTTAAAGCACTACAGCTAGAAGCACAGTGCACCAGAGCACAGCTGTGAGTGTCATAACAAATCAGTCTTTTTTATTTTTAATAATTTAGGAACATGGAGAGCTCAAGATCTGAGGCTGCGGTAAGAGGTTACAATTTGACAAGACACCCTGAAGCACAACAGCAAGAAAACACGGCAGAGGCTTTGAGAAAGCTCTGTCTAAGCCCTTCAGAGAATCAGACTTCTGTTTTTATCCAAACCCAAAAATTGTTGTGCTTAAATGGCTCAAGCACATTGGGAAAAAACATTATACAAATGTTATGCAAAGGACTGAAAAGCCAACCTTGTAGGGTCTCTCCTGAGGATGAAAAAAAGAACACATTACTTCAGCTTTGAAAAGTTTTTCATCCACGTACTAAAGTTGGGCCCAAATACTTAAGCTGTTGTAACACTGTTTGCTCTCTGGCCATGTAAATTAGAATAATGAAAAACAGGAAATGTGGGACTAAAGTTGAGGAAATGAAGTGGATTTTAAGAAAAAAAACAAAAAACTATCCTCTCTTTGAAGTATGTTTGTTTTTTGAAGCATTTTCATTTGTAAAGTGGCTGGGATTATGAGTATTGGGATAACGTGCATAGAATTCACAGTGTCCTATTGCATCAGGAGAAGGTGTGTTACTTTTGGCGTGATGTCGCCGCCACATTTAATTATCTTTCCCTACTTAAAGATTTCCCGAGCATATGGGGAATACTAGTCAGTGCTCTGTGAGTGCCCTCAAGTGATAAAATAATTAACAAAATTAGCCAGAACGCTGACAGTGCTCCTGAAGGCTGTCAGTCAAGTGGATCCGCTCCAAGCATTTAACACATTGACATAAATTATTTTTATCTGAACAGACAGAGCATCTGCATGGTGTGAGTTTGACTCCATAGCAGTAGCATGTATGTATGTATATTTGGTATATAGCATTTCAAAATTTTGGTGTTCTTTTTTTCTCAAAAATTTGTGGAGGACTGACTTAACTGCAGTACTAATTGTGTACGTTGCTGTATAAGATTGGAAGGAAAACATATTTTTTTTAAGAAAACACTTTTACTACTGCAATAGTTATAGTTTGTTTAACATTATATCACTGAGAGTTTAAAATGATAGCAACATCCGGTGTATCAAAGATCATGTTTCTTTAATTTTTTTACCTACTTCCTATTAGTTTTATATGTATGGTAAAAACAAGTATCCTGTGATAATTTCAGTGTTTTCACATAAATCAGGTGGCAATACACTTCTGTCCATGACAACACCTTGAGATCCTGTGACCTCCACAAACAGCACGGGAACAAGGTGCAACCCTGGCTGAGTCAAACTGACTCTGGGTACAGGTTGGAGTTTGTGTCGCAAAAATGCAGACACAGCTCTTGATCTGGTAATACGGGGCCAGAGAAACCCGTTAACAGCTTCTCTGGCACTCTGTACTCCCACAGAACCCTGGCTAATATGGCGCTTTAAACTCCGAACATTGATTCAGCTGTAACCTACTGCAGACAGTGCCCCCTCCATCTTCATACTTTATGTTTTCTATCAAAATGAAAATAACAATAAATAAATGTTACTGCAGAATAAATTTAATTGCAAAAATCATTACGACATATCACTTGTTCCATTTTAAATAAAAACAGTTAAGTCACTCCGTATAGTATAGTTCTCTTTTGGTTAAATGTTTAAAAGTTATTTTTTACACTAGAATATCATACCTGTGTAACGTTTCTGGCACTGGAGCTGCTGATTGCAATCAGCACACCTGTGTCTGTCTCCACCCTGGCTGCTTAAAAGCTCTGCTCCTCGTAGCCTCCAGTGCCAGAACGTCTCTAGCCATACGGTGAGCGCTTCCAGCATTTTTGAAATTCCTGTCTGCCTGTCTGCCTCTCGACCTGTTCTGCCTCTGTTTTTTGAATACCTGCCTGCCCCTTTGGATTTGTCTGCCTGCCTGGGTCCTGCCTGTCAGCCTCAGAGTTTTGGACTGCCTCACCGTGATTCCGACCCCAGCCTGTCCGTGAGTAAACGAGTTCGCCTGCCCCCTGTTCTGTCTGTGCCTTCTGGATTGACCTGGACCTGGACCTGGACGCTCTATTGGATTCCCCCTTGGAGACCGCTGCCTGAACTAAACGGATTTCCCCCTGACAAAGACCTGGACCGGACCTGGACAAAAGAGCCCTGGATAACCCCCTCTCGGACGCCTTCGTAACAAGGAGTCAAAGTTCTGCCCTCAGCACGTCCAGGTTAGTGACCTCACTTCTCTCTAACAAGCCTGTTAATATCTGCTGGTCACTAACCTGCGACTCTGCCTTCAGGAGCGGCCAGTCGCAGAGTGCGAGCCGAACCAGGGACCGAGCCGCAGCGTCAAAATAAAGACTGATATTATTTTTGTACTCACTTGTTTTTGGGTATTTCTTGGGTCCTCCTAAATTCATCACAGTACGTTCTGGCCAAACATGGACCCTGTACCCGAAACCCAGTGGCGCGCGGGGGTAGAGAAGTCCATTTCTGAATTAGAAGCCGGCGTCTCGGAGATTTTAGGCCATCTTCGTACTCAGGGGAGCACGCAGCCTTCACTTCCGCAAGCCGCTTCCTCTGGCCCTCCGTCACTTCCGGTGACGTCGTCCTCGTCGGAGCCCCGTCTCTCCCCGCCGGCAATGTTCTCCGGTGATCCAGAACATTGCAGGGCTTTTCTCACACAGTGTGAGATACACTTTGAATTGCAACCTTCCTCATACCCTTCAGACCGGTCCAAAGTAGCGTACGTGATTTCACTGCTAGCCGGCAAAGCCAGGTTGTGGGGAACTTCCGAGTGGCAAAATGACTCGCGCATCTGCCACTCATATCATGACTTCTCCACGGAGCTTGTTAGAGTTTTCAGTCCCTTGCTGCCCTGCCGGGAATCCTCTAGGGGGCTTCTGACCCTGAGACAGGGAGATAGGTCTGTGGCAGATTATGTTATTGATTTTCATTTGTTGTCTGCCGACAGCCTCTGGAACGAGTATGCCCTTATGGACGTTTTTATTTTTGGGCTCAACGATAAGATTAAGGATGAGCTTGCCACTCGAGAGTACCCTAAATCCCTGAAGCAGCTCGAGGAGCTGGCTAACAGAGTGGATCTCCGCCTCATGGAACGGCGAAGGGAACGTCGTTCGACGTCTTCTGTTCCCCCTCGAGTTTTGGCTCCTTCCCCTGTTACGTCACCGGTTTCGCCCAAGCTTTCAGAGCCAGAGCCCATGCAATTGGGTAAGGTGGGCCTAACCAAGGATGAGTACCAGCGCAGGCAACAGCAGAGACTTTGCCTGTACTGTGGAGGGGTGGGCCACCAAGTCCGGAACTGCCCGTTAAAAGACCAAGCTCAGTAGGGGGTGGGGCATCCCTACTGAGCTACACCAAGCTTGCTGTCCCACCTAACCGTTTAATCCCTGCTACCTTGTCTTTCTCCTCACAGTCCCACAGGCTCTCGGTTTTTATTGATTCAGGAGCCGACACTGAGTTTCTGGACGAGGGCCTGGCCAGGAAGCTTAACATCCCACTACAGAACGCCTCTTCAGCCCGCAGTGTACTCGCCCTGGATGGGCACGAGCTCAACCAATCACGCCTCGTCTCTGAGCCGGTGGAGATGACCTTGGGAGGTAATCATAAAGAGAGACTCACCTTTATGGTTATTGACTCCCCGCAGGTTCCAGTGATCCTGGGCGCTACCTGGCTCCGCAAACACAACCCCCAGATTGATTGGAGGCGTAACGAGATTACGGGTTGGGCCTCTTCGTGCTCCGAGTCCTGTCTGTCCTCTGCTCACCCTCCCCGCTCTCCCGAAGGTAAAGCAGACGAGTTTTACCCAGACCTGTCCAGAGTTCCTTCCGTATACCATGATTTAAAGGAGGTCTTTAATAAGGCCAAGGCCACGAGTTTACCTCCTCATCGCCCATATGATTGTGCGATCGACCTGTTGCCAGGCGCCGCTCCACCCAGAGGCCGCCTTTACTCATTATCCCCTCCAGAATCCCAGGCCATGCAGGACTACATTAATGGGTCCCTAAGAGCAGGCATCATCCGCCCGTCGTCCTCTCCAGCTGGGGCGGGATTTTTCTTTGTTGAAAAGAAGGACGGCTCCCTCCGCCCTTGCATTGATTATAGGGGCCTAAATGACATATCGGTTAAAAACCGATATCCTATTCCCTTGATGAACTCTGCTTTTGACCAGGTCCAAGGGGCTAAGGTTTTTACCAAGTTGGACCTCCGCAACGCCTACCACTTAGTCCGGATTAGGGAGGGAGACGAGTGGAAGACCGCTTTTAACACCCCCACCGGCCATTGCGAATACCTGGTGATGCCTTTTGGCCTAACTAATGCCCCAGCAGTCTTTCAGAACCTGGTTAATGAGGTTCTTGGGGACATGATCGGCCGGTTCGTCTTCGTTTATCTTGATGATATTCTCGTTTATTCCAAGGACCTGGCTTCTCATAAGCAACACGTCCGCTCTGTCCTCCTCCGCCTCCTTCAAAATCAACTTTATGTTAAGGCAGAAAAATGCGAGTTTCATACTACTTCTACCTCCTTCCTTGGGTTTATTCTGTCGCCTGGGCAGATTGCCATGGACCCAGCCA
The DNA here is from genome assembly GCF_011125445.2 of Fundulus heteroclitus. Taxonomy (NCBI): domain Eukaryota; kingdom Metazoa; phylum Chordata; class Actinopteri; order Cyprinodontiformes; family Fundulidae; genus Fundulus; species Fundulus heteroclitus. The sequence continues at coordinate 762,507 of NW_023396901.1, forward strand.
AGGTTTGGGCCGTAACGGAGTGGCCTACTCCGGTGGACCGTAAGCAACTCCAGAGATTTCTGGGATTTGCTAATTTTTATAGGAGGTTTATCAAAAACTACAGCCAGGTAGCCTCTCCTCTCCACGCCCTCACCTCTTGTAAAACTAAGTATATGTGGAATGAACAGGCAGACAAGGCTTTCAGGCGCCTTAAAGAGCTGTTCACTTCAGCCCCGGTCCTCGTTTCTCCTGACCCTGAGAAGCAGTTCATAGTTGAAGTGGATGCTTCTAGCTCTGGAGTCGGAGCCATCCTCAGCCAGCAGGGGGAGGATGGTCGTGTGCACCCCTGTGCTTTTTTTTCCAGGAGGTTATCCAGTTCTGAGCAGAACTACGATGTGGGCAACCGAGAACTCCTGGCGGTTAAACTGGCCCTTGAAGAGTGGCGGCATTGGCTCGAGGGCTCCAAGATACCATTCCTAGTCTGGACTGATCATCGCAACCTGGAGTACCTCAAGACAGCAAAAAGACTCAACCCCAGGCAGGCCAGGTGGGCACTATTTTTCAGTCGGTTCAGTTTCACCCTCTCTTACAGACCGGGGTCTAAAAACACCAAGCCGGATGCCTTGTCAAGGGTCTTCGAGGCTAACGAGGGGGATCCGGAGGAGGAACGGGGGTTCATCTTGCCGGATTCTGTGAGGTGTGCTGTCTCCCGCCTGGAACTTGAGAGGGAGGTAAGGGAATCCCTCGCCTCTGTCCAGATGCCCGAAGCCTGCCCCAAGGACAGGCTCTTTGTCTCTCCTGAACTCAGACCAAAGGTGCTAGAGTTCTGTCACAGCTCCCGGTTATACGGCCATCCAGGCGTGAGCAAGACCGTTCGCCTCATCAGGTCTCAGTTCTGGTGGCCATCTCTGGTCAGAGATGTCGGGGAGTTTGTCGCAGCCTGTTCCTCCTGCAGCCAGGCTAAGGTGTCTCGTCGTCCCCCTTCTGGCTTGCTTCATCCTCTCCCAGTCCCTCCTCGACCGTGGTCCAGCCTCTCTATGGACTTTATCACGGGTCTCCCCTCCTCAGACGGTCATTCAGTCATCCTCACGGTCGTTGACCGTTTTTCTAAGATGGTCCATCTGGTCCCCTTAAACAAGCTTCCCTCTGCCAAGGAGATGGGGTTCATCCTTGCCAGGGAGGTTTTCAGGCTGCGCGGTCTGCCCTCTGACATTGTGTCAGATCGGGGTCCCCAGTTTGTGGCTCGTTATTGGAAAGAGTTCTGTGCGATGCTGGGGATTTCTGTAAATCTCTCCTCCGGTTTCCACCCCCAGTCAGATGGACAAACTGAACGGATGAACCAGGAGGTCGAGACGAAGATCCGCCTTTTCTGCCAGGCGGATCCCTCTAAATGGGCGCAGAACTTACCTTGGGTGGAACATGCGATAAACGCTACACCCTCCTCCTCTACTGGCCTCTCTCCCTTCTATGTGGTTTACGGTTTCCAACCGCCAGTTTTTACCACTGAAGAGGTTGAGTCCAGAGTCCCGTCCGCCCGTCTTTCTGCTCTGAGATGTCGGCGAGCCTGGAGAAGGGCCAGGAAGGCCATACTCGCCGCATCTCAGAGTCAGTCCCGTGCAGCCAATCGTCGGCGGGTTCCTGCTCCAACCTATCGAGTGGGAGATAGGGTTTGGTTGTCCACCAGGGACCTTCCTCTGAGGGTGGACAGCAAGAAGCTGGCGCCACGCTTTATTGGACCATTTCCCATCATCAAAATCATCAATCCAGTGGCGGTCCGTCTCCGTCTGCCTTCAACCATGAAGGTTCACCCCACCTTCCACGTATCCCGTATCAAGCCTGTCAACACCTCCAGTCTGTCTCCCACCACCACGCCCCCACCCCCCCCCCCCCCCCCGCCTGGTGGATGGCTCTCCGGTTTACACCGTGAAGAGGATCCTTAAGTCCCGTAAATGGGGTCGAGGCACCCAGTACCTCATCGACTGGGAGGGTTATGGTCCTGAGGAACGGCAGTGGGTTCCGGCTCGCCACGTCTTGGACAAATCCCTCATTAGGGATTTCCACAGAGCCCATCCAGACCAACCTGGGGCGTCTGGAATCCGCCCTTGAGGGGGGGGGGCTCTGTAACGTTTCTGGCACTGGAGCTGCTGATTGCAATCAGCACACCTGTGTCTGTCTCCACCCTGGCTGCTTAAAAGCTCTGCTCCTCGTAGCCTCCAGTGCCAGAACGTCTCTAGCCATACGGTGAGCGCTTCCAGCATTTTTGAAATTCCTGTCTGCCTGTCTGCCTCTCGACCTGTTCTGCCTCTGTTTTTTGGATACCTGCCTGCCCCTTTGGATTTGTCTGCCTGCCTGGGTCCTGCCTGTCAGCCTCAGAGTTTTGGACTGCCTCACCGTGATTCCGACCCCAGCCTGTCCGTGAGTAAACGAGTTCGCCTGCCCCCTGTTCTGTCTGTGCCTTCTGGATTGACCTGGACCTGGACCTGGACGCTCTATTGGATTTCCCCTTGGAGACCGCTGCCTGAACTAAACGGATTTCCCCCTGACAAAGACCTGGACCGGACCTGGACAAAAGAGCCATGGATAACCCCCTCTCGGACGCCTTCGTAACAAGGAGTCAGAGTTCTGCCCTCAGCACGTCCAGGTTAGTGACCTCACTTCTCTCTAACAAGCCTGTTAATATCTGCTGGTCACTAACCTGCGACTCTGCCTTCAGGAGCGGCCAGTCGCAGAGTGCGAGCCGAACCAGGGACCGAGCCGCAGCGTCAAAATAAAGACTGATATTATTTTTGTACTCACTTGTTTTCGGGTATTTCTTGGGTCCTCCTAAATTCATCACAACCTGGGGGGGAAAAAAAACTCATACGGACACTTGCCTACTACTTCCTGCTGACTATGTCTGTACATTCGATCATATTTCCTTTTCTTCTCTCGTTTTGCATTTTTCTCTATGTACACCCTTCCTCCTTTTTTTTCTCCTTGTTAAAGGTCAGACCTGTCTCCGCCTGGGAGATAAATCAGCTCCAATTGCATCACTGTGCTTACTTCTTTATGCTAAACCAGCATCAACAACAAGTTTACACACATAGACACAGACCGCCTAACATGAGCGGCATTCAGTGTACAGTTGCATATTTAAAAAAAAAAAAAAAGCAGAAACATTGCGGGGAGCAAGATTAAAGGAGTCATCTTCCAAAGTCCTGTTGGCTCAGAGTTACATACACACTCTCACACGGACATTTATGCGCAGGGCTCGTCATTTGATGTCACACAGCAGTACAAAGAGCTTAGAAATCGCATTTATCTTCTGTCAGAGACACTTATTGCTGAATAAAGATTTTTTTTGTTTTCTTCTTTCTGCTTCTCTCTTCATTTAGGCCAGTTTCTCTGCAAGCACTGAACGAAAAGACAGTGTTTTATGGTAGTGCTGTTAATACGAGGGAGTATGTGAATGTAACATTTGGCTTCTAATGGACTGTACCTCTTCTTTGATTAGGACTTAGTACATTTAAAAATGTGATGGCGACAATATGATAGCTAGCATCCGCAGAGGCAGATTTAAGTAAAGCAGACAGACGGACACTGAAGGCAATGTATTCACTCCCTGGGCCGAAGTTTCCATACAATATTGTGTACGTATTTGTGCATTTGAGCGTGTTGGCCGTGGGCATGTATTTTACAGTCAGAAAGAGATGAGGCATGGGCCAACACATTCTGCTTAATCGGCCTTCAAAATTCCATAATACGTCTGCACTCTGTCTCCCTGTTTGTCATTTTCTTTCATTCGCCTTTCATTTTTTCCTCATCCCTCTAGTCCAATGTCAATTCTCTGTTCATGAAATTAACCTTCACCCTTTCTGCACTATTGACTGACTAAACAACTTCATTCTCCCCTCTATTTTTTACTACTAACCTTTCTTTTCTGAAACTCTAAAATATATCCTAACATTAGAGGTCTTGATAAATCACAGTTCGAAGCAGATATTTCTTTTAGATTTGCATTAACTGTAATATTTTAATCCTGTTGATGGAAATTTTCATGGGCTTGGTTTTTTGGGTAATGCTCATGGATTGCGTCTTCTATAGGACCGGCTTGTAAATTTAACTTAACACTAGGTGTTAAGGTGATAAAAAGGTGACAAAAGCTAATTTGTCATGAAAATAGTGCATATATAACACGTTTGGGCTTGAATACAGGAATCTCAGGGTTTTGCCTAAAACCTTCAATAAATGTTAGAGGCGAGATAAATATAAAATTAAATTATGTATTAGAATTTCAAATGACAATACCTAAAAATAATGGGTTTTAACACCAGCCACATCTCAAGGTCCATTTCTAAACATCAAACTTTTTAGAAGATTGAAGTTTGTCCACAAGGAGTCTTTCCATCTCTGTGGTAACCAACCATTATGTTGGCCATTGGCTTTCTGCACTACTTCCATTACATTTGTGGGTTTTAGGACAGATTTGCACCAAAGCATTAGGCTATGATTGACCACTGTTACATAGACCAACATATTTGATGTGTATTGATTGTTTCACCAGATACAATTCAATGTTTGTTATTGGTCACAAAACCAGTAACCATTTCGATGTTTTTATCTCTTCATGATGTAAAGCACTTTGAAACGCCTTGCTGCTGAAATCTGCTATACAAATAAACTTGACTTGACTTAGTAGCAGTGTTGTAGTCAAGTCACTATGCCTCGAGTCCGAGTCCAGGTTCGAGTCTCCAGTGTTCAAGTCCGAGTCAAGTCCAAGTCATTAAAAAAAAATCCGAGTCGAGTCCGAGTCAAGTCCACTACTCATCCGAGTCAAGTCCGAGTCGAGTCACTATTGATCCAAGTCGAGTCCAAGTTCCGCACTATAGTAAGCATAGCCTACATGTTTTTAAACTAAAAAACAAAATCCACATAGCTGTGGTGTCGCAGCTCATAGGCACATCCTAATGGCGCCCGCTATGGACTTTTATATATAATTTACCTTGATGATATAAAAAAGAAGTCAAGTCTTTTTCTCAATTTCCGAGTCAGAATGATCTGAATGTAGGAGTCCGAGTCCAAGTTCGAGTCATCAGTGCTCAAATCCAAGTCAAGTCACGAGTCTCTAAATTTAGCTAATGACTCGGACTCGAGTTCGAGTCTCGGACTCGAGTCCTACAACACTGCTTAGTAGTTGTGCAACCGAAACAACGCTTTTATCATCTGTACTAAATGATGTTAGCTGTCAGCTGATATGTCCAGTTTAATTCAGAAACGTGGCTAAATCTGGTGTAAAACAAAAACATAGCTGCTTCTTGCATGGATATGTACATGTAAGATATGTACATGTGCGTGTAGGAGCTTCTGTCTACAAACACCCTGCATCCCGTGCATCCTCTCTTGGGTCAGTTGACTGCCTCCTCAGCAGTTGACTATGCAGCTTCACCTCTATAACACAAAATAAATCATATTTGGTACATTATTCCGGGGTACCTTTATTGCAAATAACACAGGGAAAATAGCCTGCTTGCATCAAACCACATTCAGCCAAATTAACTGTATTTCTCCAGAAGCAAAGGAGTCCACTGCAAGCACACATGCAGAGATTCTGAAACACCTTTCCATGTTTGAATGACCAACAGAAAAAAAAATACTCCTTTCACTATTCAACCATCTTTTTCTACACTATGTATTCCTCTCATTTCAGCCAAGCCAGTGAGAACAATTGCTCCTAATGTCCAACTGTTTTAACCCAAAAGTCAAACAACAGATATTACAGTGAAAATTATATCACACAGTGTAATCATAATTAATGTTGATGATGGTGCCTGGACTGGATTTTTTTTTTATTGAAACGTTAAAATGCAAAGGATCAGCCAAGACACCATGCAAGTAGGTATGCAGACACACCAGCATGGAGAAACAAATTTACAACATAAACTGGTAATATTTCACCTTTAACTGACACAATTAAAGACCAGAAAGATGGTTTTAAATTGCACTCGCGCTAGCCCACACTCGTTCCAACCTTCAACTGTAGTCTTTGCCAGCCGGTTGCCAGGTCTGCAGGTTAGCATTAGCAAACATTTAACTTACATGTCCAGAAAAAAAGCGGCAACCTCGGTGTGGCTTGTGAGCCCCTTTGCTGCCTCAGGTTGGCACAAAGCTCAAAAGCTTGACAGATGTTCTCACTCATTTTTTCTACTTTTTTGGTCTGCTTGAATCTGAGAAATGTAATGATGAGAAGAAGCCATTCTCAGCGCTATCAAAGATCTACTAGGAACTGGCAACACCTGAGCTACGCCTCACGTGATTTCAACCCACTATTCCTATTGGTGCAGTATTTATATACTCTATAGTATTTATTTTTCAGTAAAATTAATACTCTAATTCAGTACTTCTATAGACATTCTGTGGATGTAAATATTTTTGAAGAATGAATTGATGAAAAAGTTATAGCTATGACCTGTAATTATTGCAAATATTCACTCGTCCAAACTTGTAGAACTGTATTTAAGATTCTCACACAAACATCTATAGTACTTTCTGCTTATACTGTATGTCAACCTCTATAGATGACACTCACCTCCCTTAAATTAAAAGTCACTAAATTCACCCTAGCCTTTTCTAGTCTGGTAGAATGCATATGTGTTCGTGTCTGGATGAGCGTCGTTGTGTGTCACAGAATCCATTTACAGAGACCCTCCATTAGTCCTAATCAGAGAGCAAGCAAAAGGACTGTCATTCCATTAACCTCATGAGCGTCTTCTCCCACCGCAGCACAGACACACAAACACAATTGTTCAGCGTAAAGCTCGGTTGTTCATTTAAATCTATCAATAAAGCAATCACCAATGACTGCTGATGCTGAACTGTATGACACTGGCAAAGTCAGCGCTGTTTATACACAAAATGCTGCACTATCAGACTTTAAAAAATGAAGCAATAAAAACTGTAATTTGTATCAGACAGAACATTCACCAAAAGTTGGCTTTTACTAATATGAAGGATAACCTTCTTTAATTTAAAGCACGCAAAGTGATCAAACAAAAAATCTAAATCAAATCGATATGTGGTTTTACTATTCTTTGCCCTAAAGGAAGCAAGATTATAACGAGGTATATAATCCACCAATTACATTAACCTGGTGATAAGGATTATCAATTTCACATACAGGTCTACACAGTTGTTAACTGAAACGTGCAAGAGGCCTAAAACTGGGTAAAGAACAGCCAAATTCAGCTAATATCATCAAGAACTATATTTGGCTCAAGAAGTCCTAGAACTGATCATATGATCCCCAATGGGCACAGATTCTGACATTATTGAGTCTGTCTGGGATACGTGAAGAGACAGAGGGATTTAATAAAGGCTACATCTACAGAAAGTCTATAGTCAGTTCTCCAGGATATTTGAAACAGTCTTCTAGCCAAGTTTCTTCAAAATCTTTGTTCTTAAAACAATTGATGTGGCTCTGTTCTTAAGCCACAGTTGCATTTTTAATACCTGCCTAACATGTTTGTAAGAATATGGAAAATAATGAAACAAGTTCTACATGCTTAGCATATTTTTCTTATTGATTTACAGTTTTATAAATTAAGCATATTATTTTCTAATCTCCAAACATATATTCCTTTACTTGATTTTACAAAGGAAAATATTTAAAGCCCTTTTACTTTCTAGTTTTCCTACTGATACAACATATTGACTAGGATAAACTCACACTGACATTGTCAAAAAAAAAAAAAAAAAAAAATCAGACCTATCAGCTCCCGAAGTAAAATTCTGTGTTTTTTAAGCAACGTTTGTCCACACACCATTCGATCATCATGGCTGAGCTGTTGTGGCTCCCTTGGGGTTGCGAGGTTAGAGCTCGTCAAACTTGTTCAGATGACACTTGGCAAATCAACGTTCAGTAATCCATCGCAGAAGATGCAGACAAGAACAGACAGCAGTCTTGACAGATCCGCGTGCGAAAGGGATCACAGGGGGTGTTATGGTTTAGGTTTCTCATCTCATTGTGTAACCAACAGCTATGTACAATAAACCCAGAATTAAATCTAACCTGTATACAGTGAATTTAATAAAAAAATAATAATACTCAACCAGTGGAACTGTGGTAATCAGGCCACATGTACAAATAAACCCAATGGAAAAGATTGCTCCCATCCACATAGGGGGCCAGAATCAACAAATGAGCTATTTTCCTAACCAGCACCATAATGAGTTGAACAAACCTCACATTTTGTCATATTGCAACCAAAAAAACATCTATGAGAGAATGCGGTACCGCGCACGTGACGTCACCGTCTCAAGAGCAACGCTCCTTTTGCCGCTTAGGTAGGGCATACAGGAGAGAACGCATACAGGAGAGAACGCACGGATAACGGATATGACCGACTTTACAGCCGTTAAACTTTCCCAAGACGATGTCCCAGGCACACGGATTACTGGTCGCACTGTCGAAGAACACACCAACCTTCAGCTCAAACGATGGCTTGAGGTTCGAGGGCTTAAAAAGACTGGAAAACTGGCCGAGTTGATGAACGGTAAGCTTTGTTTTTTTTTTCCTGCGCGGCGATCATGGCAGCGTCTGCCGTTTTTTTTTTTTGTTGTTGTTGTTTGCAATCACCGTCCAGGAATGGGTATATGTTTAATGTTTGTCTCATTTGAAATGTTTTTGAGTAAGCTATCCTGGTAGCAGGCTATCATGTTAGCGCCTGCTACCATGATAGCCTATATGCGATCATGGTAGCAGGCGCTACTTTATTAACATGTCGGCCACCAAAATACTCTTACCTTGACTTGATGTCGCTGGAATTGGGTCAGGATGTTCTTCGGTTGTGCCCTTTCCTCCGACAAAATGCTTGCTACATATGTACTTGAATTTGGTAACTTTTTCCGGGTTGAACTGTTGTGTAGGCCGACCGCCCCGGTGTTCCAAGCGTACACATTTCTCCTTGGCAGTCTTGAAGAAAACATCCTTCATATACGGCCGATCAGCGTAACTCGAGTCGCTGTTGCACGTTCCATAGCAACAATGTTTAAAAACCATGGTCTTAGATTTGGAAAAAGCAGTCGTTTACCGAGTAAAACCAAGGCTAACGCACGTCTCTTTTACAGCAAAACAACGGCGGCTTTCCGGAGTTTGCCCCACTGCGTACCACGTGATGTGACGTCATCGTGACGTTGTGTTTCTAAAAATAGCTCGCGCGCGGTACCGCATTAGAAATATCTATGGGAGAATTGATGATTATCTTAAAGAGACACCACACAATTGTGACCGCTAATGATTGCAATTGACTATATTTAGCAGCATCCAAGTAAAGGGGGATGAAAACCATTCCATACCACAGTTTTATTTCTGTAAGAATCTTTTTAACTAATTGATATACTACGTTATTTTAGTCTAGCATTTAATTCCAGGAATCAATCCATTGAAGTTTGTGGTTCCCTCTATTCTGACTTTTATTCCCATGTGTCCTTGTTCAAACACTAGTATACCTTTGTTTTTTTTTCTTTGCTGTTACTTTCTCTGTTAGCATCAAGGACGTATGTGTTTTCAGTACAGAGTTAGGATCTGTTACTGTTTTGTATATCGTCCTCTGGTTTTCTTCCAAGATCTCCAATTTTCTTGTTGAGCGTGTTTTGCATGTTCGGGTTTCATTAGCTGTTGCCCCTTTTACACTTTTGGATGTCTCGGTGCTGCTGTGACCTTGTAACTTCATGACAGCATTGGATCACTGGGGAGACTCAGAAAGCATTAAAAAATTAGCAGATCAGCTGCTAATTGCAATGAAGAGAGCACAGGGGTGTCAGAGGTATTGCTCATTGTTTTAAGGCCATCTGGAGCCTTGCCTTGGGGGACTCGCAGGCATATACACACAAAGAAACTGAACCAAAACGGGGGGGAGGGACATGTATAGATTCCCTCTGGTGTTACCTTTTGCTAAACTAAAAGATTCAGTGTGTGTTGCTGCTGAGACACACACAAAAAGTTATTTTAAAAAATGTACATTTCTTGTACTAGTAGTTCTATGCAGCTAAAGTCACAGAATAAAGCATCTCTCGGCTTTGTGCTCTGCTGCAGTAATACTGCAGAAGACTCAACTCTCTTTTCCTTACTTCCTCCTCCTCCTCATCCTCTTGTGTCTGATCTCTTTTTATCTTTAATCTTCATCATTCTCTTTGTTGTTTTAACAACACATTCATGTTCCTTTCCCTGTCAGTGTTTTTTCCTATGCGTTCTCATCTTTTGTCCTCGCTTTGTTATTCCCGTTTTCTCTCAGTCACCTGTTTTTTGTATTTCCTCTTTGTGTACTGAATGCGTTTTTATTAGTGATCTTGTTGTGTTTGAAGTTCTTATCTTTTGTCACGTTATCTTTTTTTCCTTAAAAAAAAATTCCCATCTTGTTGTGCCTCATCCTTTTCCTACAGTCCCATTAGCGTGTTTACTCTGAGGCTGCGACTCCATTAACAGAAATTAATGGAGTCCAATTAAGAGATTGAACCATTCAAGCACTTCGATCAAAATATCACGCCCATTGGGAAATGAAAATTTGATTTCATTAACTTTTATTGCACTTTGATAGATGAAAATGTTGTTATGTAACTATTATACCCATTACTTCCCGTTTCCAGAGCAGCTGAGCATCTGAAGAGGCAAAGCCAGTCAAGCCGCGTTGTTTCTGTTTCCTAAGACTCCAACTCACCGCTAGCCAGGTAACTGGACTTTACTAGACCTGTAATGCAAAGTTTCTGTGCTACTATAAGCTGCATGCATCAGAGCCAAAACAATAATAAGAGCGTTATTTTATTGTGGGCCTTTATCATAAACAAGGATGAGGAAATTAAAGGATCCGTTCCATGGAAGATTGTTTTCTTTAGAAAACAACAACTTTCCGATATGTTAAATGAATGCCTAAATGAGTATTGCCAATATAGAAAAGGAGTGAGCAATCTTTATTTTCCTAAAATTCTTGCTAAAAAGGAAAAGTTGGTAATATTCATAAAAATAATTAGGGCTGGGCAAGTTAACGCATTAATTTTGCGTTAATTCATAAGACTATTAACGGCGAAATTTACTTTAACGCGCATTAACGCATGTTGCTCACATGCTTTTATTTTGTGAAGGTCTGTTGCTGCGGTGTAGGGATTTGAATAAGAACAGTAGGTGGGGATAATGCGCCAATAACCTCGCTGTCAGCCCAGCCCAGAGAAAGAAAGGTGCTGGCCGGAAAAAAACAAAGCCGACATGCGGAAGGCGGTGTTTCCCGCAGGAATTTGCTTAGGCGAGGCGGTGAGTTGGCGAACGGAACAAGTTTTTGCGGAGCGGTGCGAGGTCTGCATCGACGCCGTCGGTGAAGTCGCTTCTCGTTTCAAAGTATCCATGTGTTTTTGCCTGTTTTCCCCCTGCCATTCGCTATATGCACGCGAGAAAGCAACAACAAAAAGCCGCGTGTTAACGTCAAATAAACGCAAGCAACGCAAGCATATCGAGTTAGCAAGCATTTCAGTTTAAAGTTCTTCCAGCATCGAATATGACAGAAACAAGTTAGTTGTAACCACTGCCAAGTTAAACTTTGGTATTGAACATAAAATGGTAATGCTGCTCCCTGCTGTTACCTCAGAAATTGCCTGTTTTTGGTAGATTTTTTCCCCATAAAGAGAATTCCCTGTCAGTGGCAATAAGCTTTAATTTATTATTATTGCTATTTTTTGTTTTACATGTTTAAGTTGAGCTTTACACTAAATATGTGTTACTGATAAGTGCTACAAATGTGACAACACTTTTGTTTATATGGCAGCAGAACATTAAAATAAAAGTGCTCTTTACACTACTTTTGAATTCATTCTTGGAGTTTGTAAATACAATGCGATTAATCATGATTAATCAGGCAAATTATGCGATTAATCGCGATTAAATATTTTAATCGTTGCCCAGCCCTAAAAATAAGTAAATGAAAAAGGTGGATTCATTCCCCTAAATCAGAGCCTCTGTTTGAAACACCGTTTTCTTCAACAGCATCAGTGTGACTTCGGTCGGACGCAGAAAACACAGATCTCTGAATCTAGGGAGGGAACGATGCAAGGCTTATGGATCAGAACATGACACAGTTCAATAGTAGACTATAGCAGCAAAGAAAGGTGTTAGCAATACATTTCAAGGACTAACAGTGTGGTTTTTACTGCTTGTTGTGACCTCTGTCCATGCTCACGGATCACATTGCTACAATAAACTGATAACTACTCCGACCAAAAGATCCTTCTGGATGATTTTACCCAGCAGCGACCTTTTTCTTTCAAATGAACAAGAAATGCTATTTCAGTATTTTGACTTCCTTTTCAAATAAGGTTTCAGACTTACAGACAACAAGCTGCATAACGGACAATGGTTTTCTACCAAGATTTTGGCAGCTACATTATGTTGTGAGATGACACCTTCACATGTCAAACCTACACTGAGTGTATTGAAATGCAACTGCTTCCATTCACTGCTTCTTTTTTTCAGTCAGATTTACAGCAGTGGGCAGATAAGCTGATGAGTCAACATAGCCATCCCATGTAGTTTTCTTTTTCCCTTTTGTAAATCACTGCAGTGGGTCTAGCCTTAGAAAGTTTTAACTGAGCTTAGTAACACTGCAGAACACTCTGCAGTTACATCTGTGTAAAATTCACAAAATGTTCAATTACATTTTATTAAAAAAAAAAAAAAAACGGACCCCGTTTCATCAGTTCTCATACACAATAATTGCTCTGCTTAGAGTAGATGAGAAACATTATTTTCCATTAGTCATAAAGTCATTCGTATTTTATTTTCAATTATGTCCTCCCCTGTGAGTAATGCATCTAAATCATATTGTGTTGGAAAAATGAGCAGCAGATAATGTGCTTTCATATGACATGTACACACCCGCTGGATCGTTGGTTTCCCCTCTACCAGTTTCTTCCTTGTTAAACCTCACATGACAGTCTCCTCTTCAGATAAGCGCATCCTTCAAACAAGTGCATGCACGAAGCCAAGTGAACCGGCAAGAGTGGAAAATAAATGCCACATGACTCCTCCCATGGCTGATATTGTTTTAGCCATCACAGGGGGTTACTGTCAAAAACTCTGAACAACGGTAGGCACATTACAGGGAAACTGGCTACCTTTAGTAGCACAAAAACTTTTTTTTTTCAGTGAATTTATAATTTTTTTTCAAGTTTCTCCAAGAGTAAGCTCTCTCTCTTTTGCAATTGATTACAAGATTTTAAAAAAATAAAAAATCAAATAAATTGCAACATCTGCAAGAGATGCATGGAAAAAGTTACTATAAACACAAATTCTCAGTCTCTTTACCCGTACACAAACTCTCCCTCCCAGCAGACAAACACCCACACACATATACAAAAACACAAAAGGGCAGCTCTCCATGTCATTTACCAAATTAGGAAATAATATCCAGCATTACACGGACATCATGATCTTCTCATACTTTTGCAATTGATGTACAAGCAAAAAAAAAAAAAAGTCATATTTTAAGGGTACTGAAATGTTTACGAGTAACAGCTAGCATTGTGGTGAAATGTGAAATATAATTAGATGTCCTGTTTCTAGTCCTATTTCTTAAACCACACTAGCTGTCATCAACTTGCAACTTAGGTTAAATTGATGAGTTTGACCCTATTTTTCTCTTAATGTTGCCAACAGGAAACGTGTTGAAAAGGGGACTTGGTCAGATGGCAAATAAAAATAACTGTTTGACCCAAATGCAACTTGCTGTGTGTAGTGTAAATTTGATATAGCACGTAATCCTCCATACTCCGAATGATGGCTGCATCTTGTGCTAGGGTTGCTTATCTTCAGCAGGATTAGACTTTATAGGAAGACGGTTGGAACTAAATTGTGGTATTAAGGTCAAGGGATACAGATATATTTTCAAGGTACTGTGGATTAAATCTGTGTATTGTATTTTACAAAAATCTGTTTAAACTGCTCATGGGACTCAGGAAGGTCTCAGAAGGACAGTGGGCCAGTTCTCAACTTGAATGTGAATGAAACAAAGGAGATGACTGCAGATTTCAGGAGAAACAGGATAAATCCCTTGGAGTTCACCTGACTCTGCTGGAGATGGAACTGCGACAGTGTCTACCAGAAGGGACAGAGCAGACTGTTCTTCTTGAGGAAGCTTAGGTCCTTCAGGGTTTACAACAAGATGCTGCAGATCTTCTACTCTGTTGTGGAGAGCGTGATCTCTTCTGCCATCAGCATCTAAGCCAGTAACTTAATAAAGCTCAGGAAGCTAATGAAGAAGGCTGATCCTGTTTGGGAGACTCCTCTAGAGCCCCTGGAGATGATTGTGCAAACAAGGATTCTTCATAAAATGAAGACCATTTTGCACAACCCTGAACATCCTCTTCATCAGACTGCCATACAACAACAGTGTCTTCAGTCAGAGGCTTCTCTACATCCGCTGTAAGACAGATGACTACAGGAGATCCTTCCTGCTTCCACTGCCATCAGCATACTTTTTTTTAAAATAACCCTTACATAATATGAGTTACAAAAACCTTTAAATTCCCTTTGGAAATAATAAAGTATTTTGGATTTGAATTGACTAATTCCTTGCTTCAAGTCTTGGCCACAGCTTTTCTGCATGAAGTTTGCTTGTTCAACCCATTCATCTATGGGTTCTCTTCAGGTAATCTGGCTTCCTCCAAACACACAGCTACAAATAAGATTCAATTATTTAGATCATAGCATATCCATGTTTAGAGAATGTCCCAGTCAACGTCTAGCCCTTAAACTCCAAATGGAAATCTGTAGCAACACTAACCTAGGCTGTGCTACTTATCAAGGAGGACTTGGTAAAAAAAACAAAAGAAACATTCTCCAGATGTGAAAAGGAACGGAAAAAACAAATCATCATTCAACAACTTAAATATGACAACTTCCAATATAGTAATAGATTAAGTCCACACCTGGCAAATCCGCCCTAACATAAAAAAATAAACATTTACCATTCCAGCTATTCCAAATTCAACAGGAGATACAGTTCATCATCCCCAATACATCAACATTATTTTAAAATCCTTCAACATTCAGTTATAGACACCATATCATAATCCAAACTAAACTGAAATAGAATCCTTCTGAATCCTTTCTATCCACTGAAAAAGCTAATATGTTGGACTTTCTAATTACAATGAATTAACTTTATAAAGCACTTCTTAAATGGGTAACAACAAATCACCTGGACCTGACGGCTTTCCTGCGGAGTTCTAGAAACAGCTCTGGACCATCTCACCACCACTCCAATCCCACGGTAAAACCACAGATCAGCACAGAACTTCTTAAACCAAATAAAGACCCCATGTACCTTTCCGTCCACTCTCCTTAATAAAACCAGATCGAAAAATTATTACTAAATCACACACTGCATGAACAGAAAAAAACTGGCTTTATTAAAATCAAACAGATTGCCCTTGTAAATTATTTAACCTAATTAACATTTCTCCATGGAATCAAATCAAGATGATATTTGTTTCATTGGATGCAGAGAAAGCCTTTGACCAAATAAAGTGGGCAGTTTTACTCAAGTTGTTGCAAAGTTTTGGGTTTACAGAATCATTCATTGGATGGATAAAAAAAAACACTGCATACCTTACAGAGGGCCACAATAAGTACTGATGACGTTTAGACGAAAGTTCAAGATGGAAGACTCACCCCCTGCACATCTGCATTCACTGATTGCCTCGTCAAGCATCCGCGCGCCTTCCATTTTGCGTCAAGTCTTCAACCTACAGTACCATCCTTAAGACTCACTTATAAGGCTCTTTACCCATGGATTCTCCTGCTATTCAGCTGCGCTTCAACCCTCGCTCACAGGCTTCACCTGACTACTTCTCCCCAACAGCCTCCACTACCAGTGTCCGGACCCCGAGGAGAAGACTTCACTAATCCTAATCCTAAAATGAACATCCAAGCTCACAGACATTCACAGCTTTCATGTTTTCTGCCGAGATCCAAGCACCAAAGAACTTTTCTAATTTATGTCAATAAATCTCTCTAATTGCCTCTTTTTGTCTGTGTGAGTCTCTCCAGGTTCAAATGGAATCATGTCCTCTAGATTTATATCCCACAGATATATGTAATTTTGTGTAGGGTAATTTTGTCTCTTTGTTTTACTTTTTCATTTAACCTGCTGTAACAATAAGAAAAACCCTTAAAATCAAAGGATTTTGTGATGCAGACGTCGGAAATAAAACCAATTTGTAATTCTTTCAAGACCAAAACAACTCCTTTCAGGAAATTTTCTAAATTATTAACAACTTCAAAAATTCCCAGACTGGGAAAAATCCATTATCGTTCCAGTTTTTGGTGAGGCAATGGACTCTGCATCTCAAAATGCTTACTACTACCATAGTCAATCTTACTACAGGAAATATAAAATATTTACGAATAAATAGTTCCACCAGGCTGCCAAAACAAATTTCTTCTTGACCACACCCCGCTACTTAAAATAATTGAAGATAATTTAAAAGCTAGACAAAGCTTTCGCTTTCATTTATTGATCATATGTCCAAAGTTTAAAAAAAAGATACTTTCACAACCTAATTATCTGTTTTCAGTGCTCCCAATTACCCCAACAGACAACTGTTTTAAATCTATCGATGCATGCATCTCTTACTTCTATTGGAAAATAAAAAAGAAACATGAAAATATCCCTACCAACCCTGCAGAAGAACAAATCTCTTTGTGGGTTACAGACAAGCCAGCTTTCAACATTACAACCTCATTAATCAATTAGAACATTTAGTCAATTGGATTCACTTTGACAATCATCATAACAACTCATGGTTGAACATAAAGTAAAATAAATATAAACCCCAATAGCTTTTAGACCCTAATTGCAATACCATATTCAACAATAAATTGTCCCCCAACAGTCACCTAGAACTACAATTTATACAGCAAAACGTCATGCAGAGATTGCACATCACTCAATTGAAAATGCTAAAAATGGGCTTTGCTGTTATAGACACTTGCATCAAATGCCCATTGGGTAGCACCAATCACTGTTTTCATACAACCTGCACCTACACACCTCTTCACCTGTTCTGAATATCAGTAACGTTGTGCTTGGCACAACGTTACCAAAACCAAAATTGAAATTGAAAAAAAAATCCCCAAAAAAACAAAGCACAAAGATCCACTCATTGTTTCTCTAACTATTGTCAAGAGAATGATTATTCTTAACTGGGTATCAAAGAAATTGTTACATATAAACATCTGGATAAACTTTCTCACTGAATATATATACTTCTGTAAAGCATCACATTCATATAAAAAAACAAAATAGCCGTATTTATAAATTGGGAACCCATTTTTAGAATCCTTTAAAGGCGATGATTCTATAAAACTAAAATAAGTTTACGCTGACAAAACATTACCATATTCTCCTACTCATCTTCTACCACCATCTTTATATTTATGGCCTGCAATAAAATATTTAAATGGAGATCCAGGAGGAAGAGGAATGAACAAATATTTGGTACAATTTTCATAAAGGCATACTGTACTACACCCCCTTCCATACTCAGAGAACACCACGTAATTTACACGTTACGGTAGTTTTAAAGCCAACATTGAGAGCCATTCAGTGTTTCTTATGATAACAAACTTTTCTTTGATCCATCAAATCAAATGCAAGTAATATATATTTAAATTTGTCATTCCGAAGACTCAGAATAAAAACTACAAAAATTAAAAGAAAATCTTTGCAGAGCTTAATCTATTTTAAATATTCTTCATCTACATTTCACACAGATGTGTTTTTTACGAAAACAAAATAAAGGACCAGAAGCTCTGTAATTTGTGATTACAAAAGAACCCAGCTTTGCTGCTGGATTGGGACCAAGACCGTCGTTTATGTCCCTCGGGATAATAACTGGTGAGAGATTTCAAGAAAGGGTCATTTTAAAATTTTAAATCACAATTATATGTGACTCTATCAGATTTGTCTCAGCAACAACAAAAAAAATCCCTTTTCATTCGAGACATTGGACTATTAATGGCCTAATAAATCCATTTGGAATCGTGAAGCTTAGGGAAACATCTCTCTGTCTATCTGATCTGTTGCTGATGGCAAAAACAGACATTATTCTCCTTGAGCGACTATTATAGCATGAAGAGCTAGATTTTATAAGACCGCTAACTAGAGTCTCGTCAAAACATTTTTCAGGCTGCAAAGGGAGATTTTGTGCAGTCACTGTCGCTGCTGCTGCCGGCGTCACTATCAATAGAAAAGAGTTTGTTAGTTTGGACTTAAATGCTCCGATCAGACAAGCATCCTCATCAAGCTTCCTCTTCCTCACACATACCCACACATCGCCCTTCAGCCCGTGGCTTGATCTGTTTTTTTTAGCGCGGCATCTCATTAAGTCTGTGCTCCCGGCACTCAGCACTTCCAAAAGAGGGGCCCGTCCAGCGTCCGTGGCCATGCTGACACAGGGCTGCCAACCGGAACAAACCAGATCAGCGTTCGATGCGTGGGAGGTCCGTCACACACACTCATGTTAGTACCCCTCCGCCTGCAGAGCTTGTCATATACACACAGCAAAAGGTTTACCGGAAATTCTGAGAGCCAGACATACAGAGACACAAATGACACCAGTATAGATCATCTAATACTGATTAAAACCCACTGCCAGAGACAACATTTAGGCAAATCTTAAATGCACGCTAAGGAGCTCATTCACTGTTAAATCACCAAGCACCACTGATGGTTCTTCCTCGCATCCGTAGCTGGAGTTTTTAAAATGAGTCATAGCTCTTGCTGTGCTTGACTGCAGGTGAAGCCCTGTTCTTTTTCCTGAGAACAAAGTACATGCAGTCTCTCGAATCCGACTGTAAATGGGTAACATACGATAATGCTAGAGTTGAAAAACACTAGTTTTTATTCTGTTTTTACCTTGTTTCCCTACATCCATTTCCTCCCTGCAGCTTCACGGCACTGCCAGGAAATCAGCACTGTTAGTTGCTAACACTAAATAAAATGCAACCCCCAAACGAATGTCCATTAAGTCTATGTGGGTAAGTGGCTGACTGAATAAAAGAATGAATTAATAAATATTAAAAGAGAAAATCACTTTGGAAGATATTCCAAGTAGTTGACTGACTGGTTTTTTAACAAATATAACAGGTCAAAGGTTGTTGCTGTTTTTGTCATTTTAATGATCAGAAAGCCTGGAGTAAAAAAAAAAAAAAAGATTTTTTTTATAGTCACAGCTGTTCTAGTTTGAATGTCTCTTTATTACAGTGACAGAAACGTCCCGAAAGCTGTCGACATTTGCACCTGTCCCATCCTTATTCACTTAAAGAATGACGTTAAATTGTTTTAGGCAGACATGTTGATGCTCATACTGTTTACTTGTTTTACTCCATCGTTGTGTCTCCTGCAGGTTTACTAGAAAAGAAGTTTAAAGAACAGTTTATAACTAAATTATGCCACTTTGCATGAATGTTTATGAAGAAATAGATCATATCCTTTCCTTTGATATGCTGCATAAAAGTTAATTTACAGTGGGCTGTTTTTTTTTTTTGGGCATACATAACTTTTACTTAAATCTTAACTGATTTTGGTGATCATAATTTTCCAATATTTTCATCTGGAATACGGGTTTATCAAAACTAAAGAAAGGCCAAAAGATATCTAAGCGGAGCCCAACAGGGCTCTGTTTCAGGGCCCATGTTTTTTTTTTTTTTTTTTTAGAAATGTTTTAAACCCAAAGGCAACATTTTAGAAATGTTGCCTTTGGGTTGCATATGCGGTAGATATGACCAATTCCCCAAGGTGGTTAGAGATGTTGCCTGTTGTGGCGTTATTACAGTCCTGGAGGGTTTTAGGGCAGTGGTGGCCTTTTGATTAGAGTAGGGTATTTTTGTTCTGGAGAAGATGCTAGATCCCAGGTCCTAATCTCATCGACTGCCTCTCTGGAACCCTGAGCAAACCAGAATGCTCCCCGGGCGTAGCAGCAGCCCACTGCTCTCTAAAAAAAGGGAATGGTTAAATGCAGAGGACAAACCTCATTGGAATGTGTGTTGCAATGACAAATAAAGATGAGTATAATAAAGTGTTGTCTTTTATTGTTTAAATCAAATAAGAAGAGTATTTTTTTAAAGAATATTTTCTCCTAAATGTTCAGGATAGTTGTTTCCTGCATGCACATTGTGATGTTTTCTTCATTGCATTGCACAAGCATGAATGCGCTTCCAGCTGATTGTTCAGCCAAGTTTCAATTCTCCCTAGATAAGTAAAGCTGCACGGTCATATAGCTACTTCATCTAAAAGTCAAGCCGCTCAAAAACCGCCAGGCCTCCCGCACTTCAGCTGGGTCAGCCGCTTCACATCCCTCTTTCATCTTGTACAAAGGCTGTGTGTGTGTGTGTGTGTGTGTGTGTGTGTGTGTGTGTGTGTGTGTGTGTGTGTGTGTGTGTGTGTGTGCGCGCGTGTGTGTGTGCATGCATGCGTGTGTGCGTGCAGGCGTGTGTGTGCACGTGTGCATCTAAAAATGTGTACGGGTTGCAGTTCTCATGTGTGTTTGAACTCTGATAATAGAGGTCTATTAGAAAGCAGACAAGAGGCCATGGAGAGAAGCGTTCCTTTATTACAGCCTAATGGACGTTAAACGACAATGTCCCACATGCACAACAAACTCACAGCAGCAGCAAATACGAAATGCCTCCAGTAAGACTGACTACGCTCCAAGACGTAATTCTGATATGTATATGTGACACCTGATATGTCACAATCGTAATCCATTCATATTGACTCGGTGCTGTCCAGGAGCGTGCGCGCCTGTTAAGCTGGGACAAACAATGGCAAATTCAATGTGGAGAAGAATCGATCATTTACAGGGGGGACGGTTCATTGGGTTTGGTTTTAATCATGTCGCTACAGAGATGTGTAGTTCCTGGTTTACAACAGATCGACTTCCATGCTACCAATCCCATAATAACCGCCCACTTGCTTTATTAACACAAATGAACCTCAAATGTATTTAAAGAGATTTACATCTGGGAGATGAACGACAAAGTAAGGTACAATTGTGAAGTACAAGGAAAATATGAGATGATTTTAAAAGTTTTGTATGAACGCAACCTTAAAAGACGTGGTGTGCAAATGCGTTCGGCCTGATTAAGTCAATCCTTTGTGGAACAACTTTTTGCGGTAATTACAATTTCAAGTTGTTGCCGTATGTCTTTACCAGCTCGGTACATCTACACACAGATTTTTTTTTTGCCCAAACCCTACTGCAGGCATGGGGTGGCGTCATTTTTACAATTGATGCTAGAAGTTTACACCAGAATGTTTTGGACATTATAAATATGCGGCGACTGAGAGAAAGGTGAGGAAACCTATACCTAAGATCAGTGGATTTAGTACCTAAACCTAATTTAATACCTGTGGTGTATGCCCTGCCCCGAGAGCTATGTCTAACATTGGTGAACGACTTAAGCCAAAGTTCATAGGATTCAACATGACTTCATTAACTTCCAGTTGGAATTGACATCTGTCGGTTGGGACTGACTTTCAGTGATTTCGGGAGTGACTTCATGTTTCTTTATTTTGTGTTGTTTTTATTCAAGTCATGATCAACAAGAATTACAGTCAGGCGATCACACATATCAAAATAATAAACATTTCGGGAGTGACTGGCATTGAAGGTGTAAATGGCAGTGCCCTGTACCTGTATTGGGTTACCCTTCATAAAATAGCTTAGTCTTGGTCAAATTCAAAGGGAGCCTCAACTTTTAAGTCTTAACACAAACTCTTTGGTTGGTGTCATGGGGTTGACTGTGCCATTTCAACATATGAATAAGCTTTGATCTGAAGCATTCTGTTTTAGCTCTGGCTATACATTTCGAGTCATTATCATACTGAAAGGGAGGTCTTCAGAGAACAGGTCTGAGAATTAATCATCCATCCATCCATCCATTTTCCAAACCGCTTTATCCCTCATGGGGTCGCGGGGGGTGCTGGTGCCTATCTCCAGCGTTCAATGGGCGAGAGGCAGGGTACACCCTGGACAGGTCGCCAGTCTGTCGCAGGGCATGAAGGCCATTGGCAGCAAAACATGTATTTAGGGGTGTCAGACTAAAGGGGCTGAATATAAAAGAGACATTATTAAATATGACTACAGCACAGCCCTGACTTTGTTTTAGTAATATGTGGAGCAGATTGTTTTATGGGTTCAAACTCTGAATTGACTTGCATTTTGATCAGATGCCTTCATTCAGTCATGCAGCATAAAACAAGCAGATGCAGTGGTCCCTTCTTACGCCACAGATATCTTTGGGAGTTCACTGGCAGTTCAGTTATCTCCTTCAATGGGTATGAAGTCAGCCAGTGAAATCAGACATGAGCAGCAGTTTGGGCTCTGAATATGAAGCTTGACCCAGCCTCGCAGCTCTTACCTCTATCTTTTTTTCATGTTTTTTTTTTTTGTTGTTGTGCTTCTGTGCTGCACCCCTCTATCCAATCTCCATCCGGGACTTCAAAGAGAATCATGACATGGTTTAAATATTTGTAGGAGATTGGGCCAAAAGAACAAAAATTAATTTTCTGTGTATTATTTTATTTCTTTATTAACGCTTAGATGTTAAGCTTACAGCGCAATAAGTGACAAAAACTGCAAAAGCAACCTTAGTATCTCATTTATCTACCCTCCCCCAGACTCTGTGAACACACACTCTTACAGAACGGTCATAAATAATACAGATATTGACTCAGCACTCAAACATGGAAGCATACACACACACACACACACACACACACACACACACACACACACACACACACACACACACACACACACACACACACACACACACACACATATGTTGTAGGCCGGCGAACCTTCCCCTCCCCAGCGCTTTAACGCGCAGCAGTGCTGTTCTGTTGCCTAGAAACCAGGTAGAGTTTCCAGCGAGGGCTTCGCTGCCAAGAATCCCACTGTCCCAACTTCTTCCTCTTACTCCCTCCACGCAAACAGGAATGTATTCACATGCGATTGTGACGTTGCCGTCATTACATGTACAAAGACTATCCCGCCAGCACCTTTTAATCTCGTCAGTCACCATCCCCATGCAAAAAGTAAACTGCTCTATCTCTCTTCCTTGGCTCTTTTCTACACGTGCCCTATGCACACGGTTTGTGTTGCGTTCTATACAGATATATGCACATTTCTGTGCATATTCATCAAGGCCGTATCTTTAGACAACGCAGGGACACCGAGCAGAAAGAAGAAAGAAGGGGCTGCGGATTTTAGATCTCTGAAGGGAACGCAGCGGAGTATCCACATATCCATAATACACAACTGCGCTAAAAGCATCTCTTATCTAATGCGCACAAATACACAGAGGGTTGAGCACGGCTGAAACAAGAAGCGCTGTTATTTTTTCCCCCTTTAATTTTGCTTTCAATGTCAAATTTCAGAAACAGAAAAACTTGCAAATATGAACCAAATCACAAAATGCACTTCTTCTTGAGCGAAAGAACAGCGATGTGCAATCTTCTTCATTTGCTTCTAAGTTAATCCAAACTCTTACAAGAGCAGCAACTATAAAAAAAATCAGGAAAACAGCTAGCCCCACTTAGCTGTAGGGATGGAATATGCTTTCTAAAAGTTAATTGTGCTTACTGAAACATTGCAGTGGCATGATTTTGATCCCCCCCGTTCACTCATACACAAACACAAGAAAAAACACGCAGTGCCGTGCTGTCTGCATTGCCATGACAACACAGTGCTGGATGCTGATGGGTTTCCCAGATCTTTTATTTATTCATCCATCTCGACATTACTCTTTCATTCGCACGCATCTGTATCTTCAAACATATCAGCATCCATGCGTGCATGCCCTCACTTCCTCGGGCACACAGACACCCGTTTTACAACGCCGTCCAAACAGCAGAGTTAAAGTCACAGAGGAAGTCTGGTTTCCTACAGGCTTTAGACAGAGATAATTAGCCCTCTTATAGATGTGTTGGGCTCTATCCTCAATCTCGAGAGCAGCCCCCACAGTGGAGGCCGTTATGGTCAAGTGCTATGTCTTTGCTTTGCTTTTTTCGCTTGTCTGTCAATTCTCCCCATCTTTCAATCAATACAGAATTCAGCAGCAATGTTAGGGCTGCTGTGGTATTCATGTGGAGACTGTGGACAAAAAAGAACAGGGTAGCAAGAAAACACAAATATACAGTCGCACGGAAGCTCATTGGGAAACCGCAGTGCCGCGGTTTCCCAATTGGGAAACCGCAAGTTTTAATCTGCAAGCACAACAAGGAAATTCGACCTAAAAACACAACTGAATACCGCGTTGAATATGGTTTAAACAGAACGAGATTTAAAAAAAAAAAAAAACTGTAAAGGACCTCTTAGGGAATCATGACCAACATGATGCTTCCTTCAGGAACCCCTATGCTGACCTCTGCCAATCAGCTTTTATTTAAAAAGAAAGAAATTACATCACGGGTTTCCTACACATTTTGAAATCAAATGTCAATACTTTTCCAAACTCAAAATTATAGAATGGGTGTGGGATATTTTTTTGGAAAAAACAAACAATTTTCCAGACTGTTTTATTTTTATTTACCTACTGCAGATCTGGAAAAATATGTAAATGAAACTCCATGCTATCCCAGACTATACAAGATTGCGCAGTACACTTGTTTGAAACTCAAGTGTACTTCTTTCTGGAATATGTTTTCATCCCCAAACCCTGATGTAGCATAGCTCCTCTAAATCACTTCTTTCTTTTCACTTTTTTTTACCTACAACTGCTGACACTCAATCTTCTCCCCTTTTTTTTATAGCCTGAGTAAATCTACTTTTACTGAACTCAATCCCCTTCTACCTCACCCTTTGCAATCAGGATACCATGCACCAACGGCCACCATATCTTTGCATGTAGATCAATACACCCCAGGAGTCCAGGCCATTTCAAACACCGAGACACTGACCGGAATGATAAGAGGGAGAAAAATGCCGCGACAATTCATTTCAGCAAGTGGTCTCATGTTCAAAGGGTTCTATTTGCCTTGGATGTCTCCGTCGTCTTTATGTATGCAAATATCATGCAATACCCCGAAAATAAAACTGAATCCCTGCCCCCACCCCCCACCCCCAACAGAGCAACATGAAGATGTGAAAGATAGAAATGAATCTGCTCATGCATGTTTGAGCTGAATAAGAAGACCAAAGAAGGAGAAGGTGAAGGAAACAGGGCCAAAGAAAGAGCAAACATTATTCAGCTGCAGCCAGGACAGGAGAGAGGGGAGGAGGAAGGGGAGGAGTGGGCTTGCTTGAAAGTGGAGTTATGTCTTGATGCTGGAACACCACTGCATCCCCACTGCAGCAACCATCAACCGGCAGGAAAAGACAATGGCTGGGGTGAACACAGAAAAATGCCTGCTTATCCGCAGCACCTGTGATTGGCGAAAGCCATGTCCTACTGACAGACGACAGCAGGAGCAGCTTGTTAGAGTACACAAAGTGTCCAGAAAGGACTGGATTTAAATGACTGGGTTCCGCTCTTCTCACTGCTCACACTGCCCCTGGTCATCTTCCTCAGCTCAGCTCTTGCACCATTCTTCTGAATGTGCTGATTCCTCCCTTTATACTGTTTATCCATTTCATCCTTCCCTTCTGTCCTTGTTCTTGCCTCTGTTTTTGACTTCCTGTCCTCTTTCTTTGAACTCTCCTGTCTGTTTTCCATCTTACACTTCCTTTTTTTTCCCCTGAACTGTTGGAGTCATTAATCTATCTTTGGCTTTCTTGTTATCCTTTCTTCTTTTTCAGCCCTCCGTTCAACAGAGCACATAGTCCAAATGCAAACTGAGTAATCTTCCATCATCAAAGTTATGATTTCTCTTATTTATTTATTTTTTTGGGTGTAACATGTTCAGTTAACATTTTTTTTTTTTTAATGAGATTACGTCGAGGTTTTGGATGGTGGACTGATGCGTGGAAACACACTTGTAGATCATCACCAACAGGATGCGCTTCCATAGCAACAGCAGCTGAAACATCCCTTCCCACAATATCGGATGGCCAATCAGTGAGGCAATGCCTCTACAGGGAACCTGAGTGATGGCTTGGCGAGTTAAAAGACAAACTGGGTAGACGGAGCAGCAACTCTACAGGGACCCTCTGGTTTGGGTCTTGTTTCACGCAAGCTTTTGGTTTAAATTTTATCTTTCTTCCCTTGTTGAGGTAAACGTTTTCAGAGCTATGATGTACAACCGCAAGCACCTGGAATATGTCAGAGTCGGAGGCTGGCTTACTCAGTCTCCTAATGTGCACTGGATGAGGTTGAAAAGGACTGCCCGCTGGCTCCTCCTTAGAATTGTTTAAGTTGACAGCAAATGTGGTCTGACGGGATAGAAAGAGGAATGTTTCTGTTTCACAGATATTTTATAAGACACTTGAGTCAGACAGCAGAGGGATGTTACGCAAAGTGGTAACATTAAAGATGAACTAAACACAGTCATAAAGCATGCTGGAAAGTGCAATATATTGCATTGCACAAGTATTTACACCCCTAAGCTATTTTTCAAACATCTAGCAGGGAAACTTTCAATCGATCTGAAAATGTTGAGTGTGGCACACTGCAGTCCTACCAAGACAGCCAAAACTAACAATCATTTTTAAGAGAAGCTACCAGAGGGGCTGAGGTCACTGAGGTGGTTAAAAAGCTCCTTGGTGGCAAGGCCCCAGGCCACCAAGGTGGATGAGATTTGCCCTGGATACCTTAAGACTCTGGATGTTGTGGGGCTGTGTTGGTTAACGCGGCTCTGCAGCATTGCATGGACATCGGGAGCAGTTCCCCTGGATTGGCAGACTGGGGTGGTGGTTCCCCTACTTAAAAAGGGGGACCGGGGGGTGTGTTCCAACTACAGAGGAATCACACCCTTAAGCCTCCCTGGTAAGGTCTATTCCAGAGTTCTGGAAAGGAGGGTCCATCAGAAAGTTTAATCGCAGATCCAGGAAAAGCAGTGTGGTTTTGTCCTGGCCGTGGAACACTGGACCAGCTCTACACCCTCAGCAGGATCCTGGAGGGGGCATGGGAGTTTGCCCAACCAGTCTAAATGTGGTTTGTGGACTTGGAGAAGGCATTCGACCGTGTCCCTCGGGGTGTCCTGTGGGGGGTACTCCAGGAGTACAGAGTACCCGACCCTTCAATAAGGGCTGTCAGGTCTCTGTACGACCGGTGTCAGCGTCTGGTCCACATTGCCAGCAGTAAGTCGGACTCGTTTCCGGTGAGAGTTGGACTCCGCCAAGGTTGCACCTTTGTCACCGATTCTGTTCATAACTTTCATGGACAGAATTTCTAGGCGCAGCCAAGGTGTTGAGGGGATCCATTTTGGTGGCCTTAGGATTGCGTCTCTGCTTTTTGCGGTTGACGTGGTCCTATTGGCTTCATCGGGTCATGATCTACAGCTCTCACTGCAGTGGTTCGCAGCCGAGTGCGAAGCGGCCGGGATGAGCAGCAGTGCCTCCAAATCCGAGACCATGGTCTTGAGCCGGAAAAGGGTAGAGTGCCTCCTCCAAGCGCTGTACCGGTCTGTTGTGGTGAAGAGAGAGCTGAGTCAAACGGCAAAGATCTTGATTTGCCGGTCGATCTACGTTCCTACTCTCATCTATGGTCATGAGCTTTGGGTCGTGAGCGAAAGAATGAGATCCAGGATACAAAGAGCTGAAATGAGTTTTCTCCATAGTGTGTCTGGGCTCTCCCTTAGAGATAGGGTGAGGAGCTCAGTCATCCGGGGAGGACTCAGAGTAGAGCCGCTGCTCCTCCACGTCGAGAGGAGCCAGTTGAGGTGGCTCGGGCATCTGGTTAGGATGCCTCCTGGACGCCTCCCTGGTGAGGTGTTCCGGGCACGTCCCACTGGGAGGAGGCCCAGGGGAAGACCCAGGACACGCTGGAGGGACTATGTTTCTCGGCTGGCCTGGGAACGCCTTGGGATTCCCCCGGAGGAGCTGGCCCAAGTGGCTGGGGAGAGGGACGTCTGGGCCTCCCTACCGAAGCTGCTACCCCCGCGACCCGACCCCGAACAAGCGAAAGACGACGGATGGATGGATGGATGGATGGATGGATGGATGGATGGATGGATGGATGGATGGATGGATGGATGGATGGCTACCAGAGGATCTATGGAAGGTCTGGAGGAGCTGCAGAGATCCGCTAAGGTGGTAGCAACTGTTGACAGAAAAACTATTAGCTGAGGCACATCAACATGTAAAAGAGGGAATCTGGAATCAAACCCACAACCTTTCTTTATCAGGAACAGAGAAGCTGATCAGAGTCCAAAGCTAAATTCAATTGAGGCAAACTGAGGGAACTCCTACCCCACCCCATATATGACTGAGCTTGGTTTTGCTAAGAGGAATGTGGAAAATGTCCTTCTGTGATGGGTAAAGGTGGTAAAAACATAACCCATAAGACCTGCAGCTGTAATTGCAGCAGAAAATGGTTCTGCAAAGTATTAATCCTGGGAGGTTAAATAAAAATGCATGACAAACTTTTGATGTATTTCTTTCTTTGTTCTTTTTTTTAATTCCTAATCACATTCATTTAATTTTGAGGCTATAAATTGAAATGTGAAAAACGTCTAATGGTGTAAGTACTTTTGCAAGGACCTTTTACTTCATTTATTTAATAAAAAGCTAAACCTGGGTTCACACACCATAAGAATAAAATTAGATATATGTAGTTGTAATCATAATTTATCAGTGGTCTGTGATTGGTGCGGTAATATCTAATTTAGCTCCCAACCACATCGTATGAAAAATATCAAACAGTGTCAGCCACATTCTGGGTAAACCATGCAGTGCAATGGGACTGCTGCTGCAACAGGCATCTTATTATTGTTCTCTTATTTCCTAGCCCTGACCGCTGTCTCCTTTTGCTCATCCTCCACTTTCACGTTTCAAAATCTGAATCAAATAATCAGTCGCAACACCATCACCACTTGTTAACAACACATCTCTCTTTCACAATTTCACTGCGATAAATCGCAGAGCCTGGCAGCTTTCCTTGTACAGTGTTACACGAGTTACCATAATAGTTTAGAGTAATGAGCACACACAATGTGGCATGTAAGAATTTTAAAACTGCTCAATGTATGCAGGGTTTTATATCAGGCATTTTTTTTTCCTCTAATGATTTGTATCACAGCAACTTTTACAACAATGCCCGCCATAAGCGTTATAGATCAACACAGGCATGCATGCATTCCAAATGAATCAGGAGAATAATAAGTAGGCTAGACGGTTTACCAAAAATAAGAAAAATTCAAAGTAATACTGATGTCTGGACATAATGTGCACATTTTTAAGGTTATATATGATTTTGAATTGACTGGCAGAGGAAGTTGCTTTTGTCCACGCTGATATCTTGACCTTAAAGTCTGACCCACTCTCAAGTAAGTTTTTTTTCAGCAGAAGGTACAATTGTATAACTTTGACCTTGAAGCTATCTAAGATTGCTTAGAAGGGCTAATCAGTTAAAAGTGTTGGGTTCTTACTGAATTCTTATTTCACATATGTTCTTCTGTATATATTCTGTATGACTACAGAAAATAATTTGACAAAGAAAAGAAAGCGGGGCCATGAAGAATATCGGGATGGACTGAAATGTAAAGTGTTTTTTTTCATGTGTCAAATATATGTCCTATTGGGACTTGCAAAAAAACAGCATCATCTGCCAAAACTGCCAAAAATCTATCAACAAGTAGACAGACCGATGATAGACAGAGTCCAACAAGTTACTCCACATTGACTGCACACTGAGCATGATCCAAGGTACGTTGTTAATGCACTTCCCAAAGAGTTTAATGAATAAAATGGTCGATTTAGATATCATCTGTATGACTGCTGTGCTGGCATGTCACTTCATTGAGGCAGAAGAAGCAGAATACCGTATACACACAGGAGGAACATGCACAGAAATAAATTAAATGGAAAACATCAAAATGGAGCATAATACCGGTTCAGGTTCTGAATCCTTATTATCCCCATCACCGCTTGTTCTAGCCTCTCATTAGCGTCCATCATAGCTTGCGGATCATCAGAGTTAGATTCTGCTACCAACATTGCAGGGGAAGGGCTTCCTTCGTCTGAGCTGTGTTGCTCAAGCAAAACGTTAGTCTGAAGCTTGGTTCACATGGCCGAATTTTTAAATTGTCGGCTGATTTCAGTTCAGTTCAATGTTATTCATATAGCGCCAATCGACAACACATGTCATCTCAAGACACTTTAAAAAGTCAGATTCAATCAAATCATACAGACAGATTTCATGATTTTCAAAACCAAGAGAAACCCAAACATGGCGATAAAAAGAATCACAGATTTACCAGGTTTGCTCATACAGTATGCTGTGTCCGGTCAGACGGTAAGCACAGCACACCACATACAAACAGGTTTCACTTAGGAATATCCGGTAGTCAGACAGGAAATCCCACAAAACCCCTCGAGATTTAAAAGTAAACAAAAAATTCTAACTGAGAAAAAAATTGGTTAAAGGAGTGGAGACAGCATGGCAGCATCTACGTTTGCTAAATGGAAGTGAGTTGTGTTGTCTTTTCTCTGGGGTTTCCCTCACCCTGCTTTCTGATTGGCTACACATCGCATTCAACAGGCGGGATTCTTGTTTGTCCTCAGGGAACAACCAACACGCCAGGATATAGGGGTCAAAACAACCCAACACGTTGAATATCCCCGATTTGAGGTCGGAGCGGACCCAATCTCCCTCCAAGCAGCCCAGATCACTCTTAACACCCCACACACTACAGGAATATCTCGTAAGAGGCATCCAATTAATTGGGGCATCCTTCACATTGTCAGAAGGGAAAGATGGGGCAACATTCGGGCTAACTATCTTGCCATGTTAATCCAGCATAACTGGATGAAAAGGCTTCAGTATCCATGTCAGAATCGGGCAGACATTGCTCATCCAGCAGAGTTTTTTACTAACGGCAATAAATAACCCTGAAACTTTAATCTTCAAGTCTGCCATCATTATTTACAATAAGTTTGGCAGTTTACTTACAGAAATGAACTTTCTCACCATTTACTTTATTAAAACCCTAACAAATAATAGTAATAATTTAATAAATATATGAAAAACACTGAGCCACAAGATAAGAGCAATAGTATTTATAAAACCTAAAAACTAATGACGAGATGTGCTCAGGCAGTTATAACATGACTATTCAGGCTACCCGACCCCAGAAACAAGCAGTCCCCTTCTTGATTCAGATCGGCCTAAAACCTTTGACCAAGCACATTAATTACAATCTAACGAGCATAGCTGAGCATAACAGTGGAAAGTGCTTAAAAACAGTCCGGCTCTGACACCATGTTTTTTTGCAACCTCCTACAGTCACGGCTGGTGAAACATGATTTCCTTCTTTATTTTTCCTGATGTTGTCAAAAATGCAATCTGTGGTTCTGCCCGTAACCCCTGTGGCAGCATATATTTAGAAAAATGGCTATGATCTGGCCAAACACTAAACACTAAAAGTGCGCAACAGTCATTTTCACATCAGACGCTCAGCGCCTTGGGCAAAAGTAAGGGTCACTGCCAGGACACCCGTTGTGTGTGTGTGTGTGTGTGTGTGTGTGTAAAGACGCACGACTCTCGTACAGTTACTTATAAGCACTTAGGCACCGGCACGCTCGCACACACATACTGCATTTACACAAATGAGAAGAAGCACTATTAGTTCCAGATCGTTTTGCAAAGCAGTCTGTAAACATGGAGCTGAGGTATAAACAAAGATCCTACTGCACTTGAAGTAATCCCACAATACACACACCTTAACACTCTGCACACAGGGCACGCTGGCGTGCTAAATGGCTTCCATGCATACTTAGACATAAACGTTAATAAACACCTGGAGGGGTAAAAAGACATATTTGTTTATGCATTATGTTTAGCTAATGCACTGAGGAACAGAAATAATGTTCCTTGTTGAATTGGATATCAGTTAGCATGTAAAAAGAAGGCAAAATCAACACCTACTCCGGTGCCTTACAAAGATTTTCATGCTGTTAACTTTTTAAAAATGCTGTCACGCTACAACTACAAACTTTAATGGATTTTATTAGGATTTTATGGGATAGCTCATTGTAGTGTATAGTTGTAAATTGGAAAAATATTATAAAGATTAAAATAAAAAATTGGAAATCAAAACTTTGATATTGTGTGGTTCATTTAGATTCAGTCCCCTTTACTCTGATGCCCCTAAATACATCCAGCTCAACATGTGAGTAGCTGCGTGTAAAACCAGCTGTCCTGTGAAGGCCTCAGAGGTTTGTTACATAATGTTAGTGAACCATGAGCATCATGAAGCCCAAGGAACACAACGGACTAGTCAGGTGTAAAAATTTCTCCATTCCAAGCTTTGAACGTCTCACAGAGCACAGAGAGTTCAATCTGTCATTCAAAAGCGGAAAGTGTATGCCAAAACTGCAAATCTACCAAGACATAGCCATTCACCTAAATGGTCAAGATCAGAAAGGACAGGAGTAATCCAAGAAGCAGCCAAGAGACCTATAGTAAAGGCTGAGACACGCCAAACCTTCTGATCCGTCCGATCCATCTGACAGAACCTGTGTAGATTATATTCCACCCCTACTGGCTGCATAGAGTCTCCCTCTACGGACCGTCGGACTTGCGACGTCAAGTATTCATGCGAGAGTATGTACTGCAGATTCCAGATGTTCCACCAGCATAAAGAAGCCAGGCGGTAAACGTAAAGCTGCTTCACTTTCTTATCTGTTTGCTGCACTACTGAGCTTCCACCATGGCTAAGAACACTTTTTATTGAAATGACAAACCTATATGGGGACGAACGTGGTAGGAAAATTGCGTAACCTTTATCTTGCGGTTTGAAGATATTATTTTGTATTTTCCCCAGAGTCGAGTGTTTTACATTGCCAAAGTGTCTCCCTTCCTGTCTGACTCATGGATTTCCCGTCACATTGCTCCGTAGCTCCGACAAAGATATACCAGGGGTCTACCGTGATTGGAGCTACGCAGTAGAGCTTCAGAAAACCGCAAGTCAGTTTGAACCGCCCCATTCACTTTAACCTAATCTAGTCCCTACAAATCGATTTTCTGTCAGATCAGACGGCCTTAACTCTTAAGGAGATGCACAGCTCAGGTGGGAGAATTTGTTGACACGACAAGTGTTAGTCATATCCTCCACAAATCTGGCCTTCTTAGTAGAGTACACAATGCCATAAAAGGGTTGAAACAAAAATTCTCATGTTGAAGCATGATGTTCGCAGCCTTTTGCTGTGGGGAAAAGACCTGAGACCAGGGCGGAGGTTCACCTTCCAGCAGGAAAACGGCCCTCAATATACAGCCAGACAATGAAATGGGTTAGAAACGCCTGTTCGTTTTTTTAGCACGGTCCACATCCAACAGCAAAACTAACTTTGATATCCACCATCTCCACTCAATAGGACACAGTTTGATCTATTCTTAAAAGCAAAATTGGCAGAATCTCAGTCTTTGGTAGTGGAAAGCTGGTAGACAAATTTAAGCAGATTTTACATCTACACAGCCATGCGCGGAGCTCTTAACCACACACTGTGGGGGACTGCACAGGAGTTGCCGAGTTTCATACGTCACAGAGACAGGATCCCTCAGTCTCTGCAGAGAAATGCGCCTAACGACCCTCAATCTGCTGTTATGATGAGCACAGGCCAAATATAATGAGTCACCGAGCAAGCTGGCAACACACACATAGATGCGATGCTTAATATAAATACAGCAAGACAAGGAGCGATACGCAGAAGCCTGTCTTTTTTTTCCCTCCACACGCCTATATCCTCTCACTTCCACCTCAGGAGGCATGTCTGGGTGGCAACAGAGGGACAACCCACTGACATCAAGGCCAGCTATCATCATCCCTCACGCTGAGGCGATAAAATTAGTTTAGGATGTAAATACACAAAAAAGAATGACATCTCTGTAAGGATTTCAGAGCATTGTGAGTGACAGGAGGTGGTTATGTCAAATTTCTCACCCGAGGGTAGAGCTGATTAGGGTTTCCTTCATTGCTGCTGTGGTTTGAAAAAAATAAAAGAAAATCAACCGCCGTCAAGTTGAATATTCCACCTCAAGCAGCTCTGATCCTGCCACTAATCTTTCTAAATATGTCCAATCTCTCAACATTTCAAAGGATCCCTGAGATCATCAATCTTCGAATCATGTTTTCACTGATGAACCCGGCATTTATCCATAATAAACAAAGGGCTAACTAAACACTCGGTAAGGTGCTCCATGTGTGGAACTTGCCGTCTATGCAAACACGTTAGGATAAATTCCTTTGCAGAATTTAATGTAAGTACGTTATCTTTAATGGAGATAAATGGCATCATGGATCCACCAAACAGTAATAAATTAACTTAGTAGGGCTCGGCATACGAGATCTAATTTGCATTAATAAGGTTCTTGGCAAGAAAACTATAATTCTTACAATAAAGTGACAGGTGTAATAGTATTAAATCAATAGCATTTGTCAAATACATCAACAGCAATTGGCGTTGTTAAACCTGTTAGTTTTTTGGACACCCCTGGATCTCATGAAGGAAGAAAATTATGCTAGATACGTCCTAAGAAAACCTCTGTTTTGCTTCCCAAAAACTGTTTGAGAATCAATGTTTACCTGAAAACAAGTGGATTTGTATGCATATTTCTTCTATATTTCATATATGTCCATTGCAAAAAGACCTGCCACTATGGCCTTAAAAATAAATAAACAGATAAAAAATGTGACCCGTGATTGATCTCAAAGTGTCTCAGCTCTGTAGTAGTTAATAGCAGGACTTTTCCTCAGCCAGAGTGTGGCTCAGATTGGTGGCGGTGAAAAAGGTTTTCTCCTGATGCTTAAGTAGTAGCACAGCTGAACTGCGTGGTTGGATAGTCTTATTTAGTTCGACATATTAGGGTGGTCTAACAAACTAGCTGTAGAAATCAAAAACAGAACACGTGTGCATTTTGAAACTTCTTGGATTACTTCTTTTCCCTCTCTTTCCACGGAGTAAGACCCTCTTACAATCTTTTAAGATGAAGGTCTAGCAAATGTTTTATTTGGCCCTAAGCCTCTTTTACGCATTGGATTGGAATGAACAATAACCTGAAAGAGGACCCGAGAAGCTTCAAGAATCACTCGGATGAACATCTATCCATCAATCTCTAGACTTACTGAGTGTCCCTGAATAATTTATAGGTCTGAGTTAGGCGACTTAAGCAAGTGAATGAATAAAATGTCAAATTTACCATACAAAACACACAAAATCAAGTGATTAGCATAAAACTACAAACAAAACTGTTACATAAGATGCTCACAGTCAACTGACTTCTTTAGAAAATATATTAGGGTAGTTCAGTGAAAAATCATCAGACACAATGACCAAACTGTTTTACAATGCATAGTACAATAGTTCTTGTATATCACAAAATGTCGGAATAATTTAATTTAGCAAATTATGAAGGTCTTCATTGACTCACATGGTAAATGTGGCTTCTGTTTTACACCGTATGCCCTTCCTTACATAACCCTGAGCATTTATCTGGGCTTGGGACCGGCCCACATGGGACACAGGACACTTGCCCCCTTTGAAGCTGCATTTGCGAGTGATGAGGACGACTACATCAGAAGGGAACCTCCTGTTAGATGTTTTGGAGATAAAGCCAGAGATGCCAAACCAGAGATGGTTTGGACATCCACAGAAGAGGTCTAGTGAGTACATCGGTAGAAGGATGTTGAGGCTGAAAGTGCCAGGAAGGAGGCTTACACGAAAAGCAAACAAGAGATTTAGTATGGATGGAGGGAAAGAGGACATGAATGTAGCTGGTGTGAGAGAACAAGATGCTGAAGATAGGGTTAGAAGGAGACAAATGACTCGCTGTGGCGACTGCCGAAAAGGAAAAACCAAAAAGAAGATAAGGCTTTTCTATGCAAGTAAAAGCAATTTGTACTTTAAAAAAAATAAAGAACTTGTATATATATGAATGTTAAAAAAAAAAAAATTATTTAAAATACTGTTGTATTAATCAATAAACACACACACACACACACACACACACACACACACACACACACACACACACACACACACACACGCAGTGCCCCCTAGCATAAAAAAGAAAATTAGCCACAAAACATGTTTTGATCAAGAGTGATGAAATTCTGCACACAAATGTAGTGTGAATCTGACCGCCTTTGATGACTGCAGCTGACATAAAATTTAGTGGCTGAGCAGCTAAAGCTAGCTGAGAGTGATGGGGACATAGTGGCGGCAAAAAGATAGAAAAGAGTGAGCAAAATAGGGGTTGAAGGCAAACAATATCATCGTCAGAATATTCAACTCTAATCTTGCAGTTGCATCTTTTGCTAATATTATGTAACCATGTAAACCAACTATGTTATCTAACACTATGCAGACCATAAGAAAAAGATTCCCAATGGTTCCAATACTACAGACCAAACCAGAAAGGAGCCTTTGGGAAGTTGGGCTACAGCAGTAGAAGATCCCACTGGGTGCCATCCCAGTCATCTAAGTTAATTTGAGGCAATGTTTCACACAGGTTTCCCCAAAATTAACCAATAAAACATTGCCTGATCTGATTACTTGCAATCTAAACTGCAATATTCATGAGACAGGGTCAGAAGTTGACAAAGAACATAAAAGCATGGATCGTAGCCAATGGTTCAGGCTGGTGGTGTTTAGTATTTTTGGCACACTTTGGGCCCCTCAGTGTCTGTTGAGCAATAGTTAAATGCCAAAGCCTGTCAGAATATTATTGTCTTATTGTCCTGCTCCATCACTTTGTGACAAAAACATACCCACCCTCTGAAGGCAATTTCCAAAAGGACAGCTCTAAAGTAGCAAACTTTTGGGATGTGCAGGGGTAGAGGGCAAATCTGTACCAGCTGTGTGATGCTACCATATCATTGTGGATCAAAATCTCTCAAGATTGTTTTTGTCACTTTGTTGAATCTGTGCCAGAAGAATTAAGGCTGCTCTAAAAGCAGCGGCCAATCTGTAATTAACGTCTGAAGAGAACTGTAGATTTTTTTGGACATCTTCAGCAGTTCCTGTAAAGCCCTAAGGGCATTCAGTAGATTATTGATGATGCACATAATTAAAAGGATTAATGACATACGCCGTTGTGCTGAAATGCCATTGTGGTAATTGTTTGCAACTGTTGAGCAGTCCTAACTGCCACAGCAAATTAATGACTCACAAGTTTGATAAGTTTACAGCCAGTCCTATCTAATTTTGATTAGCTTCAGTTCTGACAATATTCTGATTTGCGCCAAGGACACAGGTAGAGGAACAGGTTCAAACTTTTTACCAATGCCCCTGTTCCTCCGGGCTGAATGATGCTGCGTTTACACTTCAAGTAGTATTTACAAAGTCTACTATGGACCACCAGGTTTGTACTGTTTATAAAGGGCCAGGAACACACACCCACTCATGTAGAGACACAGAGGAATTAAAACAGCAGCTAGTTGTCCTGTGAGATCCGCTCTTATGACATAATCCGGTTCAAGTCTTATACAAACAGTTATAAAAGCAATATCGAGCATGTGACTGTGTGAGCCTTACTCATTAGCCATGCTGCCTCATGACAAATATTCAACTCTCTTAGCAAATCCAGGAAGAAGAAAACATATTTATTTGGCTTAAATATAGAAAGAAAAGGGCTGATTACAGGAGCATCTACTATTTCATCACAAACAGCTTTGTTAGCTCCTACCCTGTCGTAACAGTGCCGTGGATTGGGTTCAATCCGAAAATTGTGATTTGAAAATAATGTAGATATAACCATGAGTTAATTATGAGTATCAAGGCAAAGCAAGGTTTTAAAAAGTTCCTCTTTGAAAACAGCGAGCATTTTGATCATACTGTTCCTACAGTCCTCTAAATGAGAAGCTAGAGAAAGTGGCAGAGTGGCTTGATTTTCCTCGAACTTTGTAGAGCCCCCATTGCTTCGCACTGCTGGTCACAACACTTTTCCCTCGCTTAGAAGAAATACACATTTAGAGGTTTAGAAATACGTCCACTCAAAAAAAAAATCAAAAACAAAAAGCAGTCACGATGTGGAAGGAAAGTGAGTGTAGCCCATCACATCAAATTATAGAATACAAGTGACAAGTCAGTCAGCTTCCCGTGTGTCATGTCAAGAATAAACAGATTAAATAAACAATTAAAAGAGAGAATAATGCAATATGTAAAGATTTTGATAAATCATGGGCTTTTAAGTAAGGGCTGCACAATACACCGACTTTGCAATCTCAGCGTGTGCATTAATGATATTGCAAATTATTCTGTGGAATATAATATTTGCTGGTTCTTATTTCTAGACACCCGGAAACCACTATTTGCACTGAAACAGATAATATTGGCTAAGATGCTAAAGGTCACAGAGAGAGTTGAAAGTAATAATACCCCAAATCCAATTTTCTGACATTGGTTGATAGGTTATTTCATAACAATTTAAAACGTTACAATTAACAGAAAGATGCATCATTTCAGGGGTCCGTATAGCAAGTCACATGCTATTGATCAGCTGTAATGACTACCACAGGTTGATAAAAATTATCTTTAGAATTTATTTCCAGTTTTATTTTTGGAAAAATTGGCTTAAGTCAATTACCTGACCCTCAATAAAGATTAAAATTAAAATTACTCAAGTAGCCATTTGGAAAAAATATTTGCCCAACCCCACTCTGTAAAGAGAAAGCTTACCAAAAAAGATGATCTTCTGAGAAAATATTGAAACGAATATTAAGTTTATTGAATACTAAATTATTATTATCATAGTATAAATAACAATAATAATAATAATAATAAAAATAATTGTATTTTTCTTTTAGCCTGTGAATTCAAGCCAGAATAATAAATAAATGGGATTGCTGGAGATGGGGTTGTTCATATCTACAGCGATCTTTGGGTGAGGGGCAGGGAACACTAACTACACTCTGAACAGATTACCAGTCCAACACACGGCCACACAGAAGGAACAACCATGCACACTTATACCAGAGGGAAATTTACTTAAGCAGTAAAGGTTTTTGGACTGTTGGGAGAAGCCAGAGCATCCAGAGAGAATGCACACACCAAAAAGCAGGTACATGAATGTTTTGGATACTGTGTAAATGGGTTTGCACGAGACATGAAACCTTCGAAAGCCCCTTGGAAAAAAGGTAAATTTAGTCATTCATCTCATAGCCAATTAGGGCAACATACAAAATGTGTAAATTCTGAACAGCTGACAAATCTTACAAGACAGGACCTGCCATCCTCATATCCTCTCTCCTACACAGAATCAGTTATTGCACAGCCAGACGAATCAGGACATTAAAGCCATCTAGCACCAGAACCATACTGAGCACTTCTGAAGAGGAGGGTCGTGAGGAAGAGTCGGCTGACGCACATTGACCTATTCAGGCAGATCAGCAATGCGAGTTTTTGACCTACGTCACGGCGTCGTGCTGAAAAGGGTATGAATCATCAACTTCCCTTGCAAGAGCTAATAAAAGTAAAACAAAATTTGGAAGCAGCTTTGAACTGATGTAACTGTTGCTCTATAAGGCTGTTTCAAGTTTTTAAAGCTTTTTTTTTCTGTGGGGTTTTGCCCATGTGGATGTATGTGGAAACACCCAGGATTATTGCATATTTACCTCCTGTCTGTAGGATCTATTTCTTGTCAAAGGTCAAACACCTGCAGATTCATCACCAAAGTATGTACTTTCATAGAAACTCCAGAAGGTCATTACAATAAAACTTCAAATATTTACATTAAAATACAATATACTCACAATTGCATACACCACCCACCAAGGAGTGAAAGGTAACCACGTTCAATAATCTTCATCTTGTTTTTGAGTACCCCCTTATTGTTTTTAGTACTTACGAAATTGTAGTAAAACACCCTGTAGCTGGATTTTACACATGGCAAACTGTCAAATGGTAAAGCTAAAGGTTCTTTAGTCAATATTATCAAGTACTGAACGGACTAATTCTTTCAATTGTCAATATTTTCATAAACCACAAATTGCTATGCTTGGTTATTGAAAGGCTTTGAGGTAGGAAGTAATGGGGAAAAAGCAGCAACAAACTGACCTTAAAATAAGTGGCTACCACTTATTCCCATAGCATGTTTATGAAAGAATTTTAAGGACAGCTCTAAATGCCATCTACAGCAGTGTCAGGCACTTTCACTGCAGTCAGCAAAGTTTTCTGTAAGCAAAATGATTAAATTCTGATGCATATATATAAAGCCATCTCATTTTAGACCGATAGATGCTGGTGGGAAATATTTTACTCAACCTAAAGCCTCAATAACCGTTTGTTCCCGACCAGGTTTAACCTGGCTTCATGTATCTCTTGCTGTTTTTACAGCTTTATTAAAATGAGCTGTAAAATATCACTTATTAACTCAATATACTATGCGGGTTCTACCCTCCATGAATCTCATTCCTCTGTTTTCTTCCTTGCTATCCCAGATCACCTCATTAAACCCACCAGTCAAGTGTCAATGAGGAGGATTGCTGGTCAATACCATTAAACAAGGAATAAATCAGATCTGACGCGTTGGACGTAACGCGATTCCAACCTGTGCAGTTATCAGACCTAAAGGGGTAGATCACTAAGAACTAAACTGAATCTCAGTCAGCATGTTTAAAATATACACTCACGTGACAAAACAAGTTAACTGTACACCAAGGCAAAAAGTAAGCCTTAATGCAAATTTACAGGAATAATAAGGGGCAAGACATGTTTCTGTGTAAAAAAAATATAAAATAAAAAAATACAGACTTTGAACACTGGTCTATTATTTTTTAATGAAGCTCCCAGAATCATAGCATTAAATGATGCACGCATTGACTAAATTATTAAAATGGAAAAATGTTTGTGCTGCCTGATAGAAGTGAAACTCTCAAACTGAAAAAGAATAATGCCAAAAACAAAACAGAAAAAGTCCATCTGGCGACAAGCCCTGTAAATGAGTGTAGCCCATAATGACATGGTTTGCGTCATGTTCCACTAGAACTTCCTACATTACAACATCGCAATATTTTTGGTTCAGCAGCTGCAAAATGCAAAATGATGTTACAAGTTACTTTGTCAGTTTTCTTTTCAGATTTTATACATCTTTTTATTTTTATATTTCCAGTTTGATTTTTCAATTTGTTTTGTTTATTTACACAATCTACACTAGCAGTGCAACGATTTATTGAATTTTATTTTAGATTTATTCTAGACAGAGTGTATTTTCCATTAACATCCCACTTTAACTCTAGGGCGGGTCGGTCAGCAGTGGCTTCATGCATGTGGGATTCATTAGCAGGATGGGTATGGAGGTAGCATCCTCTAACTGCAGCTGGGATGGACTACAGAGAGAGGACTATGCAGCATGTAAGTGGTTTGGGATGGGGGAATAGAGTACGAATGACAAATGGTAGAAAAGCATGAGCATCCAGCACTTTTAAATGTCATGACATATCATGACATCCAAATACTACAATATTTCTCATCAGAGAGAAGTCTGTTTTTGCAAGGTGTGACACAATTATGATGTCAGTGTGACATTGTTTGTGTAAGCTAATATTATGAGCCTCACATATAAAGATGTACGCTTTCAGTTGAAGCAAGAAAGGAACTAGATGTTGAGTGGCCCCTTTGATGGTGCCAGCTAAGAATCTCCATTGGGGTAGTTGACTAAGCTCGGTTACATAAGCGTCAATAAGCCTTGCCAAGCTTTTAAACTGTTAGCATGGCAGAATTTAGGCTCCTCAATAGTTAAAGAA
Organism: Fundulus heteroclitus; assembly: GCF_011125445.2. Taxonomy (NCBI): domain Eukaryota; kingdom Metazoa; phylum Chordata; class Actinopteri; order Cyprinodontiformes; family Fundulidae; genus Fundulus; species Fundulus heteroclitus. The sequence goes on from NW_023396901.1 coordinate 804,347, forward strand.
AACAGTTACAGAATTAGGTTTGTAGACACGGTAGAATACTGTGAGCTGGTGAACTGATAGCTGCAAATGACACCAAAGCTGACACCTGCTTTGAAACCCCTGCTGATGTTAAACGGAAAGTCTTTTCACTTTTTTCTGAAAGAAATCTGGGCTGCATTCGATCATTTGAATTTCAAATGATCAAATATTGATAAAATCTGAATGGAAAGTTTCTAAACGGGAGAGATATAAGGTAAAACACAGTTTTACATTTGTGAAGGATTTATATTTGTGAAAACACCACAGGGGCGTGGCCATTGTTTTGTGGTATGAGGACGTTGGCATTAGCATATTGAGACAAGATCTATTATATTTATACATCAGAAATTAGTCAAAAGTAAGTTTGTTAAAATCTTGACAGTATTTGTGAAAAGAAAAAAATATATTTTTTGACTTCTCAGTATTGCTGAAATCTTCTCATTCGTGTCAGCCCAATATCGTGTCTTGTGAGCTGGATGTAGTTTTACACCACTTGTATTTATTGATACTATCAAAAATCCTTACACAAATATGCAATAGGAAAACATATAATGTTGTATAAATTGCAGAAAAAGGTAATCTTAACCAAAGTAGATGCATCAGACTACATCCATTCTCTCTCTTGTTGAGAATAAATTGCTGCTTTAACCACACTGTGCAAACAGGGTGTGTCCGACAGACAGAATTTGGTATCAAAACATTTTTACAAAGAGCCCATTTTTACCAATCTGCAAAATTCAACACATTCAAATATATAATCAGCTGAGCACAAAAGCACCATCCATGAAGAAGCACCATCCAACCAAGTAAACTGCTCGACCAGAGGGAAGTGATAAACTTAATTGCGAACTTGTTCACCCATAAATTTCACCTATTAGTTCTCATAGAGAACCTTGTAAAAGTGTGATGCCTTGTAAAAGCACTGACCCATGCAAGGTGGTACAGTATAATGCTCTCAAAGGTTTTTAGACTCACGGTTTTCCATTTCTCGGTTTGCTTGTGTTTTTTGGGACGATGAAGCCAAAAGCTTATCTGTGTACAATATTATTATTTCAAATAAAAGTAGAACTTATCTGTCAGTTATGTCCTGAACAGGTTTTCGAATGTTTGTCTGGGCTTCAAATGGGAGATGGTGCCCCCGTGTGTTGACCAGGGAACCCCTACTTTTTTTTTTGTTGTTGCTAAGTATAGGAAAACATAAGTTCCATGCTTTTCCATTTACCATTTACTTTGTGTGTTACTGCACTGCATTTATCTCTTCGCAGAATCTCAGATGATTTCCTGCATTTTGATTGGGTGTTGGGCTGCACAGGGAAGGGCTCGCCCAGGGGGCCTTTTATCCGAGAACTGCCACTGAATCATACAACCTTGGCCATAACAAAGCAAACAGGGCTCAGGACATATTTGGCCTTACCAGTTGTCAGAGTATTATCTCCAGCGTATCAAAGGATATGGGTTACAGACCATGCGAAGACACCAGTTGCGGGGCCTCGTTGTTTGCTTCAGGCAGAAGAAGGCCACAGGAGCCAGGGCCGGATACGGCTGCTGCTCCTCCTCCTCGGACACGCAGTCTGGGTCACGGATCGGAGCCGTGATACGGACTCCCAGCCTAGGCCCAGCTTCCACTTCCAGCTCTGGCTCCTGCTCCTCCTCACATTCCTGAACTTCAGCGCTCCATTCGTCTCTCCTTCCTCCTCCACCGCTACAGCTCCATCTCCTCCTTTGCTCCACCTTCTCCTCCTCCTTCTCTTTGCGCTGCTGCTGCTGCTGCTGCTGCTGCTGCTCCTCCTCCCGGCCTCCACCTCCTTGTCCTTCTGGGTCAACATTGTGACCTGGGGAGTTGGTCGTGTGGGCCTCTGATACAGAAAGCCTCACCTCCTCCTGTACCTCCCCCTGCTCCTCGCACTCTTCGTTCTGAAAGCGCGCTCTCCCTTCGCCATCAGTCATGATAGAGCATCAGGCAGAGCCACTCTGGAGGGGAGGTCAAAGGGGGAGAAGTTAGGGGGAGGTAAGAAGACGTTGATGTTGAGTGATCCACACCCGCCATGCAGGAGGAAGAAGGATCGTTTGCAAAGAAGTACAGGAACATTGGCAGAAAAAAAAAAAGAGAATGAAAAAGTGATCAGCTCAGGGAAGAGAAATCACAAAGTGAGCCAAATAAACACTCAAGACATTCTGTCCATCAGTCCATTGGCAAAACAAGGACTTGCTTCCAGTGAATGGACACAACAGCACAATTTGAGAAACCCTTTAATACTTTTTTGATGGTCATTCTGCTAACTTAGCCCGTTTATACACATTACAAGCAAATAAGGACAGCAGCTCTTTAGTATCACTGGACCACTTTCAATTTTTTTTTGTTCACAAACACTAATGTAATCTAAAAGAAATGTGTACAATAAAACCACACAGCACATGGCGTGATTGTTAGGTAAAAGTTTTGACAAAAATTTGAAAAGCTTGGAAAGCATTTGTGTTTACTCTGATACTGCTAAGTATAACTGAGCGCGAACACAGTCCAATGTGAAGGTTGCTAAATGTCATGTAAGGGAAACACTGACGCTCGGGTGAGATGAGACTGAAATTTGACTTTTTGCCTACATGCAAAATGGCATCAATGTGTATCGCCATGCCCAGAGTAAAACATGGAGTGGCGGCATAATGCTTTGGGGAATCCTTTTATTTCCACCAGCGATGAAGAAGTTTGTTAGACTTGATGAGAAGATGGTTGGAGCTATTCATAATCGTGAGCCATTTTAGTGCACAAATATGTGCGCTAGAATGGCCCAGTCAAAGTAAAGACCTAATCCAACTGAACATATGTGTCAATAGTTTAAACTTTCCATTTAAAGAGACTGAATGCCATGAAGAGGAATGGGCATAGAGTTAAATCTTTAAAAGTTTAATGCTGGTAGGCATATTGCAGAAGCGCTGCAGCTGTAATATCATTCAAATGTGGTTTCAAAACATATTTACTCTGAGGAAACACAAAGGCGTGTCACACTTTAGACTTTTTTTACTTGTATTTGTCAGAAAGTTTAAAAATCTTGCATCAGTTTCCTCTGATCTCACAGTTTGTGTTTAACTTTGCAAGTATTAATCAAACCAAGTCCATATAAGGAAGTGTGTGGTCATAATTGGAAGAAACGATTTGCAAGGCACTGTAGTCATTTAAATTAATGTTATATTCACTTAAGAATATAAACCTTGACATGTCAATGGCAGTGGGAAATGAATAAGTGACTATGCACGATCTTTTCTAAGAGATCCCACATTCAGACAGATTGTATTTAGCTTATTCAGTGCAGTAATAAAACATCTCTTACTGTCATGGATTTACACAGTGATATAATATATTACAAGAAATAGTAAGGATTTTTTTTCCCCTGTCTCGTTTTCTCTTCCTGTTGCTATGTGATTGAACAGATGGACCACTCTGTCTCTGGTATGCTGAAGGTTTTTAGCCCACACCATTCAGTGGTAGGCATACAGGAGTATGCGGCAAAAAATGAGGGGAAAAAAAGCTATTTACGCCACTAATCCTGATTATTATAATAAATGGAGTAGCATCGAAAAGAAACATTAGTCCTGATAATCCACTAAAGCAGACTTTACTCTTTTGAATCTTTTTTTTTTTTTAATGGGCTTTTTTGTTCTGACACGAGAAAAGAAAAGCGCATTACAATTTCAAGTCATTTCATAAATGGATTTTTGCAACATTATTACAGAGAGAAATAGCGCAGTTCTTAAGTAATTCTGCCGAAGGAAACAAAAGCCACCGGAAGAAAGAGAGCGCTCGCAATCTCTCTTTTTAATTATTTTGTCGTGTGGAGTAAATTCTGGACTTGAAGAGCGTTTCAAAGATCAAAAGCAAACGAAACAACTTCTTTGTTTCAAAATACCTTATCAAGACGGAATCGGGAATTCCCATAAGCATGATCCGTGACTTTCCGACGTTCTAGCGCACCCAGCCTTTCTTAGCAACCTGGACCTTCCCTTTCTTTTCTTTCTTTCTTCCCTTTCTCCCCACACAATCAGTTTCTTTCCTTTGCGCGTAAGTGATTCAATAAAATCAGTTGTAAAATCAGTCCTTAAAACACCACTGGCTGGGGTCAAAGAAGTCGCTGGAAGTGGTCCTCATCTGCGCCTTCAGTCATTTAAGGACGGAACATCTACCCATGCCTCCTGTCTGCTACCAGTCCATCCTCGCCGAGGAGTTGGTTACGCAGCGTGGAGCGGAGATGCGCGCGCGGGTGGGTTGGGCCGCGTGGGCTGCCTGTGCCTGAATCCCCGTGTGGATGGTCTGCCACGAAGAAACTTGGCCCAGGACCTGGAAGCCCTGACACGTGATTCGATGTCCGCTTAGGAAGAAAAAAGGAAAAAAAAAAAAGAAAAAGAGTTTCTCACGGTGAGACGTACGAGTACGCACACACATAGATGGAAAACACGCACCAAGTGCGAGGGCACGCACCGCGGTGTATAAAGGTGCAAAATGCAGTCAGATGACGATAATAAACGTCTGTTTTGAGTCCACTACTACTTATTATGTTTTACAGATGAATTAACAGATATAAAAATAATTAATTATAATGAGTGAAGAAAAATGAATGCGTGTAATTAAATGCAGAAAGCAGCGACTAAAGGCGAAATCATGCGGAGACAGAGGGCTAAACATACTAATAGTATCTAATAATAGTAATAATAATACATTATAATTATTGTTATTTATATCATCCTTATTATTGCTATTATTTGATTTGATTTGTCTTTCCTTTTTTCAATTCTTTACATGTCATTGTCCTAAAGGAATTAATCAATTAACAAAATGCTGTGAATGAACAGAAGAAAGAACTGAATCAAAACAGCTTGAACAGCTGTTCTTGAAACGCCAATCTGCTTCGCAATATTTGTCTGGGAGTAGCATAACTACCTTGTGTCTTGTTGCTGTGCTCAGTCTTCCTATGTGACCTGTGACATGCCACTGTCTTCCTCAACCTCGCTTTGGTAGCAGAGTTTGTCTGTTCATTACCCAGATCTAAGCCTGTCCTGCACAGCTGTTTCTGTTTCAGTTAGACTTTCTTTTTAACCTGCATGTGACACTGACGAGTCTTAGTCCCTGTTTGGTACAGTCGCCTGACCATACACCTGACCACAATCATCCAGAATCCCTCATTTATTGCCACTGTACCAATAACAATGCATGCCATTTACAAAATGCAAAGTGAGTAAAAAAAAAAATCAATATTTGTTGTTACTACCCTTTGTCTTTAAACCTGCATAAATTATTATAGGTGAAAAAAACTAATGCTGAAAACTGTAAGTGCTTTGAAAAATATAACAGATTTTTAGTTTTCATCATTTTTTTCATGACTTCCTAGAACCTATGACTTCCTAGAACCTTTGCACAGTGCCGTATTGAAACAATTAGCCAACGTTTCATGTCAAATTGCATATTATTGTTTTAAAATGCATTAATAGGAAACAGTTATACACATCAACTGGTTTTTCCTTTTTGTTTATTTTGTTTGGTAGGAATTTGTGTTTTCTGGGCGTGACTTCACTTGCAGCGGAGGGGCCTCATCCTGCTGGCATGTCACTCTCAGGTGCGCAGACAAAAACAGTCCCCAGGGATTTGTACCTAATTTATTGGGTCCTAGTATATGGCTTAAACTAGGAGGCAAGAGGGATTAATGTTGATAAGGTGATTATGGCCAGTGTTTAGATATTTCAGTTTGTATTAGTGTGTAAATATATTGTTTCGGTTGCTCTTCCATTTTCCTTTGATTGCAACCCTAATCATTTTTCACGATTTAGGTTCATTTGTATTTAAGCTGTTTGTCATTTGTTGTTCATTGTTGAAAAAGAAACTTCCACATATGTCATATTGCTTTGTTTTTTGGACTTTTTTTGACTTGAGTTTCCAAGCCTGAGAAGACCAACCCAACCGTGAAATACGGGGTGGCAGCATTATGTTGTTTGTTTGTTTTTTCGCTGCAGGAGGGACTGGTGCACTTCACAAAATAGATGGCACTAGAAAGGAACATTATGTGGAAATTCTGAGGCAACATCTCTAGACATTGACAAGAAAGTTGAAGCCTGGACGCCACTGGATCCTTCAAATGGACAATGACCCGAAGCATGCAGTCATAGTGACTACAAAGTGGCTTAAGGATTCCAAAGTCAGTGTTTCTGAGTGGTCAAAAAACAATCTCAGTGACTCAGGAGGAACCTTTTGGACGGGTATCCAAAATGTTTGACGCACACTATACAGTTTAAAGGCAAGGGTACCATATATTAACAAAAATGTATGTAAACTTCGGACCTTCAAGAAAGGAATAAAACAATCACTAATAAATGATCGCTCTCAATATTCTTTGGAAAAGAGAAATCATTTTGGTAATCCTAACGGACCTAAGACAGGAAAGGTTTATTCAGATGCCTCGTCTGACAGTGAGAAAAAAAAAGCTTATGTTAATTTTTTATAAAGTGTATGTAAACTTCTGGTTTCAACTGTAGTTGTGTTGACAAATTCTCCTGGTTGAGCTGGGTAGGTTTTCAGCTGTGCAATACAATTTGTATTTCCAGAGGCCGAATTAATCAGGGCTCTATGAGATGCTCAAACCTTTAAATATTGTTCTATCTCCTGCTTTAAAACACCTCCACAACTTTATTGTTGCTTTGTCTTTATGATGCTATTTTCTCAGGGACCCCAGAGCGATCATCTGAAGCCAACACCAAATAGCTATATTGTATTGTGTCTTGACACAACTTGCATTTGATGTTACTCAGCGGAACCCCAGCAATGGAGATGGAGTACAATTACAAGTGAGACTTTTCAGATTTGTTGTATCATCTTCTTTCAAAGTCACATATTTCTGCTGTTTTGTGTTAAGCTTTTACCCACAATTCCAATAAGATACTTTTAAAGTCTGAGGTTGTAATGTGACAAAATGTTTCACAAAGTCCATATACTTTTACGAGACGCAGTAGGTAACAATGAATTCTGTCGTTTAAACAGACCATCCAGCAGTACCTGCAGAAGTACTTCCTGGTGTTAAATGCGGCATGCATACTTTCATTTATTTTCAGCCGTGAACAAAAGCTTAGAGTGTGCTGACAGATCAAGCTCTGCACCCGCCCCCTGACACCTGTCTTTCTCCCCCACCGGCCTGTCTTTCCTGTCTGCTTCTAGTTCAGGCACAGTTGGAGTCCGATCCTCATTACTGCAGGCTTGGCCCCAAAATGTCTCCTATGAGGCTTTAGCTAATGTTGCCTTTACTGTCACGCCCCAGTCAGCTGCTCAGCCTACCACTTTCTACCCTTATTGAATGGTAATGCATTTGCAATATTGGAAAAGTGGACATTATACATTTCTTGGTTTGAGTCTGCAAATGTTTTGTCTTTTCTTTTAGTGGGCTTTAAATGATGCATCTTATTTTCAAAAAATATGTTCCTGAGCTTATAGCTCTCTGAAAGCAGTTATGAGGGACATGCAGGGAATGGTTTCTCTGCAGCAGATAAATGCAGTGTTTTGGGGGTAAAATCACGTCCACCTTTGCTGTGTGTTTTCTTCATTTGTACCAAACACTTTAAATCAGAGGGATTGTATGTTCCTCATACAATCAATACTCGTCCTCCCTCAGCTGGAACTCTAAGTCTACCATTGCCTAGTACTTCCTATCACTTCCCTATACCGCTCCCTCCCCCATCCCGTCATTGCCCATCCTCATCTCCACTCCAGCTCCCACGCTTTCATTATCCAGCCTTTTCCTATTGCGTTACTCATCTCCTTCTCATCTCTCATCAGTTGATCCTTCTTAGTGGGGTTTTTCAAGCAAGGCGGAAAGGGGATCCCATTTTATTAAAAAAAAAGTGATCTGAATTCCTTAAAAACATATAATGAATTTAAAAAGGTCAGACAGCCAATATTATCCATGTACTGGAATATAAAAATTTGCATTAGGAGAGAAAACTTACATGTGTTTCTTATTTTTCTCAACCACAGATAAATAGTGCATGATTGCCATGTGCAATGGAAAGGAATCCTCAAAATAAAATGAGAAAAATATGGTGCACAAGTCTAATTAGTTCTTTAAATTCCGATACCCTTAATTAAAGTATAGTGCACCTAATTGCTTTAGGAAGCCATCAAACTAGTAGAGTCTAGCTGTGTGTAACCTGAATCCAAAGAAAATTGATTCATCTGGAGGAGGTGTGGTGATCCGTGGATTTGGGACAATCTCCCTACAGGATCGCTGTTAGCATTATATGCAAAACAAAAGTCGTTTTTGAGCAAAGCCAGAAGGAGTCCTATTAGAAATTAGCCACAATTTGAATGGGGGACTCAGCAAAAAAAAAAAAAAAAAAAAAAAAATAGGTGCTCTGTCCATGTGGGAACATAACTGAACTGTAAATACTGTAATTCATTTGTTGGAATACTGTTGGAAAACCGACACTGGCCATCACCATGAGCACACCATTCCCATGGTGGTGGCAGAGTCATGCTGGGGGAATCCTTCTATTCAGCAGGGACTGTGAATGTTGGCCACAGCTTATAGGAAGATTGATATGTATATATAAAAAGTGGTTGGGTATAGCCTGTATGTGTAAATAAAATCAAAGAATTTCAGAAATGTGTTTGTTGAGGATACATTGTGTGAAAATGACATGAGATACATATATGGCTTGGTCAAAACCGACTGATGTGCTAACTGTACCTTGTGTTTTAAAAATGTGACTGCAGATAGGTTGAACAAATGCTAGTGACTGAAAAAAGTATTTTCCTCCACTGGTGAAAAGTTTTTTATAGGGTTTAATTTAGAATATTGTTAACTTTGAAGGCTTTGCTTGGTCCCCGAATGACCTACAGCTGTAATAGTACTGAGAGGCGGTCCTACAAAATATTAGCTCAGTGGGGCTAAATACAGTTGTACACCACACTTATCATTTTTGAAAAATCTAAATCTGTTTTTCACTTCACAACCATGCATTATTGTCTTAGGAGAGTTACCATAAATCCCATTAAATACATTGAAGTTTCTAGTTTTAGTGGTAAAAAAAAATACTTTTGCGAGGCACTGTAAACATTCTGCGAAAACTGCTTATGCCACAAGCAAAATCATACCACTTTAGGAAAAGAACAAAAACAATGCTGACAGAAACTGCAAGCGCCATCCTGTCAAAGTGACTGTGATTGACAAGTGATGTCTGCAGAGGCATGAGTCAAACACACAACAAGGACATCAAAGTTATCTCCAAAGTCACAAATAAGAATAACACCTAACCAGTCAGCTAGTAAGCAAGATGCTGCCATTTCCTTAGTTCTTTTAACTGTTTTGAACTTTATCTCAAATCTCGATCTGTGTCCATGCTTGTCTCAGTCCCTCTTCTGGCGGACGTCTCTGCTGCCTGGTGTCTTCACTTTTGGTCTCCTGATGTATGTGAGGAAGGGAAGATCCCTGCATAATCAGCCTCTTTCAAGAGGTTTTCCTGGGAAATAGGCACAAGAAAGAAGATTGCTTTAAGTTTTTTTTTTCTTTTCTTTGCATAAACCCATTGAATTATGTGAATCCTGGACGTTTTATCATAATCCACCTGAAAAGAGTCCAGTCATCTATAGGGTAAAAGAGAGATGGTACAAAGTTTTCTTGTTTTTTTTTTCTTCTTCTTCTTCTTATTTCCTCTGTAAGCTGGATGCCAAGCTAATCATTCTAATTTGGGCAGGGGGGAGGGAAAAAATACCAGCGTAAACACACAACAAGAACAGAGGAAACAGTTATATAATCATGGACACACACACACACACACACACACACACACAGTCAGCAGGAGCTCTGCAGCTTTAGAAGGGAATCTGTCATACTAAATAGTGCACCCGACCATGTAGCTCAGCCATAGATAGGCTACCTGTGCAAGAGACATAAAAGAGCAGTAGAATCGCTTGTACTTGCCAGGAACTATGAGTTACTTCAAGAATGTATAGTTGTTTGTTTGTTGTTGTTTTTTTTTTTCAAATCCACTTTGCCCCATTGGAATTTTAAATTAGAAAAAACATTGGAAACACCTAGCAAATACTTGAAAGCCCTGACATCAACAGTTAGTGAAAGCTGTAGTAAATACAGGATATTACTCTATATACTCGTTTGAAGGTGTCTACATCAGACAGCAGAAATGGTCCTCTTAGAATCTGGTAATAGATCATCAGATTGTTTCTCCGTGGTTGTGACAGACTTGCTTACCTCTTGGTTCATTTCCTTGAGATTGCGAATTGCTCACTTGTTGATCCTTGAAGTTTCTACCTATTTACCCACAACCTACTTTTTGCTTCTGTTGAAATGGCAGTTTTCTTTTATTAAGTCAGTTCTTGGTTTGTTCCATTAATCTTTCAAATGCCGATTATGCATCCTAGCTGTATCACCATCATATTGGTTCACATTCATAATAAATAAATCATAATGCTATACAATTTTCTCAAGACATTGTGGAGACAACGATTGATATATGCGGTGAATGAGTACAAGCACATTGTCTTGGTAGGTTTGCAATTGTGCCATACTCGTTATTATTGTGCATGTTAACAGAGTAGAATAAGGGCAAAGTTCTAAATAGTGCATTACTGATGTTCTGCGTCCAAATAGAGATGTTTTGCCCTTGGACATCATATATATTGGATTGAACAATATATAGTTGTGCTACACTTGAGAACTCGTTAAAAAGGTGCAATGACCTTACGAATTTTTACACCAGCAGCTCACTCTGGTTGGATACAATGGTTTCTCTATTAAATTATCGCACCCTGTTGGCTTATTAAATTTATTTCGGTGATGAACACTTTGTTTTTGCTCGATTTGTTGGTAAACGAAGCACATTTGTGTGTATTTACCATAACAAGACCACATGACCGGAAGTATGATATTGTGCACACGCGCAATTAGTAAACAAGGAGAAGCAATGGAGCCCACGGACATTTATATGATGTTAAAATGGTGTTATAATGAATAAATACAATCATAAGTCTATGTTCATTCCAATATGGTGTGAGTGTGTGATTAAGTGCTCAATGAAGCGTTTATGTAAGTCTATGATTGACCAAATAGAAAGAGGTAAAGTAACCCTATAGAACAGGTTGGTCTTCAACCAGGCCGAGTAATAACATTGATGCTGTCAACTGGCTCTTACAGTCGCTGCATCAATTGTTGCCATATTGCTTTCTGATACCTCCGCAACACTGGTGAGAGATGGCACAGCATGTTTTTATGTCTGCTGATCGTGCCCGGTGCTTCAGGCTTAAATCGGACTAAGTAAACACTATCAGCACAAACTATTGGCGTATATCATTTTATTTGTATTTTCTTTTCATGGTTAACATATGTGACTATACCCCTTTAATATTGCAATTATTTTACCCACAATAGCTCGCTTGCTGTTACTGTTAGCCGTTTATGTTATAGTTATGGTTCTGTTTAGTTTGGTTTTGCAATTATAGGGACTTTTTCTGTTCACCCTGTCAGTATTCAGCCACCAGCAGTTATTCTTCCAGCTCAGTCTGCCTCTAGCCACCACCCCACTCTAGATTATTTCCACGTGTTCCCACTAATTAGTTACTCAGCTCACCTGTTCACCGGCCTACTTATACCTGCCTCTGCAGGTATCCTGTGTGCTCTGCCAGCTGAACTCTCCAAGTTGAGGTTGCCTGAGTCTCCGGGCTGCAGTGCTACCTGTTCCTCTGTGAGTCCCAGCTGCCTACTTGCCCGTTCTGGTGGTTCTCCGGTTCACACGGCCTGTTGGTTCTGTCTCCGCCTACATCTCCTGGTTTTCTATTCATCCCTGCAAACCAGCACTTCCAACCAGGATTCTTCTGCCTGCTTCATCTGCCACTATCCACCCCTTCAATAAACTCTTTAAACGTAATTCTGTTTCTGGCTGAATATCGGGCTCACCGGCGTGACAGTTTCTCCAGAAAGAGCCTCAAAGCTCTCAGTTGGCCCCCTGTCCATATTCACATTCTAATACTGCCCTACCTGCTGTCACCCACCCACCACCTCAACTCGATTTCTGCTGCAGCGATATCTAACTCACAAAGTCCCTATCCTAACACATCAGAGGAGCAGCCAAACTCAGCCACAATACTTTCTGCTGTGTTTACAACATAGCTCATTCTGATCGTCATGCGATGGGCCAAGGCACACTGCCAGCTTTCATACACACAGTCATATTTGTATTAATGATATTTAAAAGGTACATTTAGAACTTAGGCTACATCCAGATGGAGCCGAATACTGCATTCACACAAGAAAGCTTGAGTGTAAGGATGAAACTGCACAAAGCCGGGATGAGTCCTAATAGGCATTGTAAGACGTATGCCACGGCAGTGAGTGGCGCTGTAATGCTGTCACAGAAGTAAAGAAGGAAGAAGAACGTGGTAAAAAACAACAAACGCAGGAGAGATAATATACATTTTTGTGGATTGTCAGTCCACACAAATGCAGTGGAGGAGCACAATGTGTTAGTGTAAAATCCACAATGAATTAAGTGTCTGAAACACATGCTAACTTTGCTAGCGCATGTGTCTACGTTGGCTCGCTTAAGCAAACACACCAGTTTGTAACCACACCAGGCGGCGCACACCTTAGCGAGGTGGCTTCAAACTTTTCCACTCTGGGAGCAGGTTTCAAATGTTGTTGGCTTTGCAGCCACTTCATCTGGAAAGGATCCCCTATTCGACCAAGAAGTTTGCCGAACAGGGCCAAACCCATCTTCATGTGGTAGTGACCTTAAAGGGGTATGCCACCATTTTTCTTTGTTAGTAAGCAGACCCGGTAATTCTGAATGTGACGTTATCATTTCTGTCCATTTGTTCATCATCCTGTGTGTCTCTAATTGTTTTTCCCTGCTCTATCCTTACATTGGTAAAAAATATCATGGCTGCTTCTATTTACATACCTGTTTTAAAGTCTCATCAACTCAGATACTCAAGTAAAATCTGAACCAGAGGTCACTGATATTTTCTCCACCTCGCAAAACCTTTTTCTTTAACAGTTGTCACATTTCAGATGTGGAACTGTTATATACACTGTTGTTGTATTTGTGCTGTAATGACAACTATACAAATAGGATGAATTGTCATGGATTATGAATGCTTATGAATTGTTTAAAAGGTATTTATGTCAGACAAACCCGTTTTAATATACTTCTGTACACACTGCCTGGTTTAGGTGTTTATTTGAATCTTTTTGACTGTTTTTTTATATTGTTTGTATTTTATTGTGAAGCGCTTTGTGATGTGTTGTATCATTGAGAGGTGCTAGAAATAAAGTGTTGAACTACCTACGTACTAGTAAGGACTCATGCACGGACATCATATATAAAATAGGCAAGCTGTTGGAAGGCCAACTGATTTGGACTTTGTTTTGTTTTTGGGACAGTCCTGGGAATGTGGGTGTGCAGGCAGGAGCACAAAAAAACATTTACTGTTCATGTAATTACATTTTTAATCATGGGTTTGACGACAGTTGACTGCTGAATGTCTTACTTTACAAGCTGCTGCATTTTTGCAGTGCAGTTTAAACATTTAAGAACTAATCATTTGGATAATATATCAGCAAAGGTGAAAGCACCCTCTCTATATTTTTCCATATATATGTATATATATATATATATATATATATATATATATATATATATATATATATATATATATATATATATTTACCAGTTCATTACTGATTTTAAGGCTTGGACTCAATTAAGCTGAGGTAGAAAAGAAACAGTAAAGAAGAACATTAAACATGGAAATGTAATTTTCCTAGATTACTGATGGTAATCTGGTTTTATGTTTTGTAGCCATTTCACCTTTTTCTAAAACTGGGTTATATTACATTGTGGTGTGCTGTCTTGGATCAAGCACATATCTAATAACATAATCTCTGCGTGATCTAATCTTTTGCTTTTTAATAACTTACTCTCCTCCAGCACATCTCTGCTCCATCTTAATGTAATGAAACTCATAAGCCTCTTAAAGATAAACTCCTCCACAGTTTTTCACCTTAGAAGCTCTTTTAATATATACAATGCTTTTTCGGGCCATGCGATGGACCGGTGACCTGGAGTAAGTCACCAGTTTTCCAATACCTACGAAAACTGTTAAGTGGGTAAGAAAAAGCACAATCGATAAGTTTTATCTGGAATATCATAATTTAATTGTCACATTTTTTTCTTCCTAATTTTTTTTATGGCTTTTATTTAATGGTTACAAAACAAGAAAGAGGACCAAGAGACAAGGTGAATCGATGCAACAAATGGACCAGGCTGTGTGTGTTTCTGCTGCCGTCTATTAATGTGCAGACCTTGTGCAGTAGCCCATATGCATTTTACTTCAGCCTATTTAAATCTCATTGATTTGTGTTGAAAAATCTAAATTAATAAAACATTAAAGAACACAAATTCCTTAAGAGTGAACGCAATAATAGAGACTTTAAAACAGCTAGTATATATTGAGTATGCTATTTCCTCTTTAACAGAACTGAGAGCTATTTTTGTTTAGAAACGTAATTAATCAGAAAGAACATATGGGAGAATATAAAGGCCACTGATATAATAAATTACTTAGTTCATTCTGTAAAAATATGCAAATACAGAATATGTCTATTTTTAACAGTTTATTTTTAAAGTTACATTATATCTAATTTCAGGATAGGATGGGGGGGGGGGGGGGGTCTTGTTGGGTCGCCAGTCCATCACAGGGCATCACAGGACAAACAACCATGCTCACACACACAAACTCACTTATAAGACAAGACATTCAAGACAAGGGTGCTGTATAGGTAAGAGATTTAATACTTATGTTAAAGCTTTGGGCCCGAGGCACACTGTGAGAAATGTGAGGGTATATGCATGCACATCTCAATTATCCTGGAAAAAGCATTAAAGTTACATGCTCACATATTCATTTGCTGCAGTACAGCCAAGCAGAGTTCATAATGATCCAGATTTTATATATAGACTTATGAATAATGTGTTCAACTCCAGCTAGGCTTATAAAAACAGTGTAATTCAGAAACAAAGGCTGATGGTGGAGTGGTGGCCTAGTGGCTAGAGCGGTGCGCTTGAGCTCTGAGGAGGTCGCAAGTACCCGGTTCGTTCTCTGTAGACTGCTACTGTAGGACCCTGTGCAAGACCCTTAGATCCAGATTGCTCCCCACGCGGCACTCAGTGTAGGCAGCCCACTGCTCTCTGAGGGATTGGTTAAAAGTAGAGACAAAAACTTCCCCTCTGTAAGACTATAAGGGAAATCATATATTATTTTGTTTAACACATGAGCAAGCCGATGCAGTTAAGTTGCGCACATGACTTGATTTGTCTCTCACATATTAGCTCAAGTAATAAATCAACACAATGAACTGATTTGATTTGTCCACTTTTTTAGCTCTTAAATGCATTTTGCTGTGTAGTCCGAGTATCTAGGGCTATGTTCTTGATGCTTAATTCCAGTTTTTCACCAAAATCAGATTTTCTTTTTTTTTTTGAGGTGGTCGTTCATCCTACTATTAAATGCGACCACCATCAGACTTCTGTCTGAAAGGTTTGAGACCGCAAAGCGACCCGCATGTGCAGATAACAGAAGGAGACGTCACAGAGCAGCGCACTATTTACGGAAGTAACAGTGTTTCTTGAAGTGTTCAATAAAATTTAGTTTAAAAAAAAAAATTAAAACAAAAGAAATGAGGATACTGGCCGCATCTCTCCATGTTATTATTAGAAAGTTGCTGAGCAATAGGAGTCGACAATAGCAGGACTAAATAAGGTAAGACTTATTGCACAGGTATTAATAATGGTCTTTTATGGAGCGCTAACTGCTACTACTGTGTGTGGCTGTGTAGTTAGAGCAAAGAGAGTGACATGAAAGACGGATAAAATGCGACATGACCGTTCAGACACTGAAAAATATCTTATATGTATCCGAATTAATACCACATATGGAACTGGCACAAATCAGATTTTCTTTTTTTTTTTTTGGGGGGGGGGGGGGGGGGGGGGGTTGAAAAGATCGAAATTGCCGTGAAAAAGAGAAATATGGGCTGTGTCAGGATATTTTTCTGGGATGAAAACTGAGAGACCAAAGAGCCAGCAAACACCAAAGGGGCTAGAGAACACAGGGAACCGAAGGGACCAGAGAACACAGGGAACCGAAGGGACCAGAGAACACAGGGAACCGAAGGGACCAGAGAACACGGGGAACCGAAGGGACCAGAGAACACGGGGAACCAAAGGGGCTAGAGAACACTAGGGGACCTAGGAACTAGAGAACACTGGGGAACCAAGGAACTAGAGAACACTGGGGAACCAAGGAACTAGAGAACACTGGGGAACCAAGGAACTAGAGAACACTGGGGAACCAAGGAACTAGATAACACTGGGGGAACCAAGGAGCTAGAGAACACTGATGTGCCAGAGCACAATTAGGGCGCGGCACATCAGGGAAAGGTACGAGCGCTTGACAGCGCCGGGGGAAAGAGCGAGCGCTTGACAGCGCCGGGGGAAAGAGCGAGCGCTTGACAGCGCCGGGGGAAAGAGCGGGCGCAACACAGCGCCAAAGGGGAAGGAACGGGCGCAACACAGCGCCAAAGGGGAAGGAACGGGCGCACCACAGCGCCAAAGGGTAGGAACGGGCGCACGACAGCGCCAAAGGAGAGGAACGGGCCAACGGCAGCGCTAAGGAAGGTAACAGGCGTATGAAACGCCAAGGGGGAAAGGACAGGCGGACTGACACGTCAGAGCTCAACAGCGCAAGAAAACACTGGAGCACAACTAACGTACAGAGACACCGGGGGAAAGGAACGGGCGTGCGAAAACGCCAAGAGCAAGGAACGGGCGTATGGGAACGCCAAGGGCAAGGAACGGGCGTATGGGAACGCCAAGGGCAAGGAACGGGCGTATGGGAACGCCAAGGGCAAGGAACGGGCGTATGGGAACGCCAGAGAAAGGTACAGGCGGGCCATGACACTAGGGCTCTACAGCGTATAGAAACGCTGGAGCACAACTGGTGTATGGTTACCCCTGGGGCAAGAACTGACGTATGGGAACGTCAGGGGAAGCAAGAACGAAGGCGTCCTAACACGCCAGAAAACACGAACAGAGGGCGTCCTAACACGCCAGAAAACACTAACAGAGGGCGTCCTAACACGCCAGGGAACACGAACAGAGGGCGTCCTAACACGCCAGGGAACCGAGGAAAACGTAAACGGCAGGAACCAGAGGGTGAGCTAGACAGCAACCGGCCAGGCGTGCCAGAGAGCTCTGGCAGTAACCTGCGGCGCCAGCAACGACACACAGACACTCAAGGGTAAAGCAACAAAACTTAACTTAACAAATACAGAACTAAGACTAGAGCGGCAGGGCCAGACAGAGACTACGGGGTCAAGACAGAGACTACAGGGTTGAGACAGAGACTACAGGGTCGAGACAGAGACTACAGGGTCGAGACAGAGACTACAGGGTCGAGACAGAGACTACAGGGTCGAGACAGGGACTACAGGGACGAGACAGGGACTACAGGGACGAGACAGGGACGAGACAGGGACTACAGGGACGAGACAGGGACTACAGTGTCTAAACCTGAAAAACTAGAAGACCCTGAAGGGAACAAAACACTAAAATAAAACTATAAGACAAGCAAAGAGGGAGATGAGGGCAAGTACAGCTAAACTAGAGAAAAAAAATAGATAACTAAAGCTAGAAATAAGAGCGCAGGGAAATTCCAGAAGTCTAAGGTAAGAACTGAAAGCAAAACTCGGAGGATTTAAAGCTAACACTACGACCAAGCTGGAAAAACCAGGCTAAAAAAACCCTCAAAACTCAAAACCCCAAAAAAATCCTAAGTAACCTAAACCAAGGTTAAACCCAAACAAAGATAGGCAGAAACCATTCCTCTAAAACTGTAAAAATATACAGGGCTAGAGAGGAAATTAAGCCGAACCAGAACACAACAAAACAAACCTAAAAAAACTCTAAGAAATCAAAAAAAAGAACCCTGAAGTATTCTACAACTAAGGAACCTTACGTAACTCAAAACCGAAACCGAAACTAGAAGGCGCTGGGCAGCAACGTCTGTATATGCTGGGCAGCGTCAGAGGCGGGTCTCACGGAGAGCGTAACGTGGAACAGAGTCATTGGCCGGGCGTCGCAGCACGGCGACCCAAGCGAGACAACCAGAGACCGGGCGTCACAGCCCCTGCCAACTTCTGTGCATGGCTCTGTGCGTGCTCGGGTCCATCCCTTGGCCGGTCCATAATGTCAGGATATTTTTCTGGGATGAACCCGGACACAGCACGCACACACAGAGTCAGTTCTTATGGGTGAGTTTATTGAAGAGTGTAGCAGGTGAATGACGTGGAACCAGAGTCTTACAGCTGACGAGGGTGTAGAGCACAGAAGCTGGCCGGCAGGAGGCGTGTAACGTAACTGTCCGGGAGGAACATCGGAGGCGTTGAGCTTGAGACCAGAACTTGAGCGGCGTGGACTTGAAAGCAGAACATCGGCGGCGTGGAACTGAGACCAGAACATCAGTGGCGTGGAACTGAGACCAGAACATCAGCGGCGTGGGCTTGAGACCAGAACCGCAGCGGCGTGGGCTTGAAAACAGAACATCGGCGGCGTGGAACTGAGACCAGAACATCACCGGCGTGGGCTTGAGACCAGAACCGCAGCGGCGTGGGCTTGAAAGCAGAACATCAGCGGCGTGGAACTGAGACCAGAACCGCAGCGGCGTGGGCTTGAGACCAGAACCGCAGCAGCGTGGGCTTGAGAGCTGAGCTGGAGCTGGGCAGTGACTGAAACAAAACACAGTTGGAAAGAAAAACCTCTGACAGGAACTGAACAGGAGTGAACGCTATGGACCGGCGACGGGAACAGAAAGAGGTGAGTCTTATAAAGCGGTGGAACCAGGTGGAAGCAATTGTGGGTTAATTGCAGCCTGTCAGGTGGAACCGATCAGGCTGCGCAGGAACGAGAGAGAAGGAGAGAGGCTCAGCATGCAGCCTTCAAGCTGCATCCTGACAGGCTGCATATGGGCAAATAGATTGGATTTTTGCAGTTGTGTAATACTCTGTCATACTCGTTATTATTGTGCATGTTAACAAAGTAGAAACAGTGCAAAGTTCTAAATAGTTGTTTGTAATCTGTTACCGTTTTTTTTTTTTTTTTAACAATTATGTTACAGTATTTTCTGCAGAGCTGGTAACCAAGGTCATGGACTTCCAACTAACCAATTTTGCGAATCCGCCATTTTTATTTCTCGGAGGTGTTTTGTAGTCCAAGCTGAAGGATGCCAAAGCTGAAAGTGGATAAGTCATCGGTTGTTCATTACACCGTCTCCCAGCATACTACAAAAATGGCCGAACAGGCTGGAGTGGAACACTTTGTAACCTGGAGTGGGGCGGGTGTGAAGTGCCTCCTATATCAGTAACAACTGCCTCATGGGTGGGGAGCTCAGCTTGCTTTTAAGTTTGACTTTGGCATAAGCGTCATCAGTAAATTAGTTAAGGTTGGATGAAAACTTTTGATATCTATTTTGATAATATGGTGAGTAAACATTTTCCCTTTCTTTTCAAAACGCCTATCAATTTGTTTAGAAAGTGATTCTCAAAGTGTCCACTAGGGGCCTCATTTCCACCACAGCTAGCACGCTAGAACAATTCCTGGTAGTGGTTCTTGTATTCTTTTCTTTTCTTGTAAGGGGAAACAATGTAGCTGTAGCTTTCCAATGTTACAGCCTGGGTGGTTTCTGTCTTATGGATCGATCCAATCAAAGTTTCTATGGTGAAGAGAAAAGCGAATACATCAGGACGGAAACCTTGCTGTTATTGCAGTGGATGGTAAAACTGAACAGAGGACTTTTTTAGCACAAAAGAAACAAAAAAATGATTAGATGTCATGAACAGCTCATCAAAGTAACATGAAATTTTAGCAGAAAATCTTAAAATAAACCAAAGTAAAGGAGGAACATAATTCAAAAACACCTTGAGAAAAGAATGAAGCACTGAATTACCAAGCAGTGATAAAGTAAAGTCTCCAGCTCATGAAAGTAGAACTTCACTGCAGTTCTATCAAAGCACTGCACTGAACTTTGTAGCCATTAATATGGATATCTACCTATAATCAAATGCGTTTACATGTAGTCAGTGTAACTGTAAAATCCTTAGTTTGCTAGATTTCTTTGAGCAAACTTAAGTGGTGGTTGTTAAAACATGATCAGGAACTGGTTAATCTTTGTTTTGTAATAATCAAATTCAGATGGAACAGTTTTCTTAAATTTTGTTTTGAAAAAATAAGTTCCTGAAGGTTTCTTCATTTTTAAATATAAATATTGCATTAATAAAGAACTAGTTCACAATTTTTGTCACAACATGAAAATGGACAACAGAAATCCAAGGTAACATGGTACATTGGGTTTTTACTGAACTAAATTAAAGTTAAAAAAATATTTTTTAGTCTTACTGGGAACAACTCATCATATTAAGAAATCATATTTTCTACATTTCTCTTGTACAATGGGTGAACTATCTGTGGGAGATATGGATCAAGTAGGTATTAGGGGCCCACCAAGATCATTTATACATAGAATACAGAATTTCATGCTACGTCCCTGAGCTCAAAGTAAAGAAGCCTAACTTGCTGTTATCATTAACGTTAGCATCAGTACTTTAGCTAAATAAGATAAAAACACTACACATATTTAAATTATAGCTGCAACACAGAAACTTCCTCAACCACGAGTCTTATGGGAGCATTTAGCCTTTCCCCAAGTTGATATATTTATTCGTTACACAACTGTTGTAAACATATCAGCCTTACCCTTTTCTGCTGGAAATTGGCAGCAAAACAAAGAATGAGAATAAGGGTTACCCTGTACTGACATATTTATTGATTCCACAATAAAATTCAATTCAATTCAATTCAATTCAATTCAATTCAATTCAAAGTATATAATGTTGGAATTTAACCATTACTAAACATCACATTACAAAACCGATATCCTGGATTTAAATGTAGACCATGTTAAAGCCCTCTCCAAAATTCCCAGTGGCCGACAATTGTTTTTGGCTGAAAAGATCTCTCACTCATCATTTCAGTAGTCTCACCCGACATGTTTTTTTGCTAAATACAAAAATAAGACCACATTGAAACTTTATGTCTGAACCTTTTTACTTGTTTGCTACAGAATATTGACCAGAAATAAGCATTTTATTTAATGTCTATGTCCAGTGATTGGTCTTTGGTGGGACAGTCTGTCTGTATAACTTCGCTGAACCACTGAAATTATTGTCATCATGTGGTTTTACTTACCTTTTCGCTTCACTGGTTGTGTCTAAAACAGCTACCATATGAGCAGCGCTGACTGCCACATTAGAGGCTCCTCCCGGCATAGAGACACAAAGTGAGATGAAGATGACAGGTAAGAAAAAGTCCTAAGCTAATAAAAGTGAGCAGCTGAAAGAGTGATTAAGGTGTAGACGGCGAAGGGATGAATAACAAAACTGAGGAGACAGACAGACAGACATGGACCTCCACTGCTGACTCATAAAGCTATGCTAAGTCTCATAACTAGAAACTTCTTTACAATCCACACATTCTCAGCTGTGACAACTTGCATGTGCATTTTTGTGTGTGCATATGTGTGTAAATGTGGGTCCTTGTGCAGCTGTGCATTCCAATCAGAGATTTAACCCTCTTGCCTCCTCTCAGATAGCTCCACCATCGCGCCCCCCCCCCCCTCGTTCTTTGTTAATATCCTCCGCTTTTCTACCATCTGGAGGAGTCCCTGATGTCATTCAAGAGATGAGTGTGTCATTCTCCTTCTTTAGGTTTCGTTGTAAACAAGCCAATCCGTCTTGTAAATCTAATGTAAGTTTATTTAAGAATTTAAGAAAGATTTCAAAGATCTGAATATTTCATTTAAATTTAGCCCCCATACACACTGTTCAGGTAGATCTCACGACAGAGCACTGCCTTACATAATGTGAAACCACCATTTGCCTAATAATAAATAAAGTCAACTCAAATATTTACAATGGGACAGGTTGACTATACCCTTACTGCATATATGCATGTGTTTTTAAATTTTTGGGAAAAGGCTATTTTCATGTTTGCAGGATGTCATTCTGAGAATAAAAACTTCTTGTTTTGAAGATGTATTGGTTCCACAATATAAATATAATGTAATGAGTCGTCTTCGTAACAGAAGGAACACAAAAATGACTGAAAAGGGTAAAATAAATCATGAAACATCCATCCGTTATCTTCCATTTATCAGTAGAACTGCACCTGCAATGTGAAACCCAATGTCCATATCTGAGTCGACGATCCACTCAGTCCTCACATCAAGATACTTGAACTTCTCAACGTGAGGCTGACAAACCCAAAGAGAGCTTGAAACCTTTAAATAGTTGAGAGCCATGGCCTCAGACTTGGAGGAGCTGATTCTCATCGCCGTCACTCATCTGCAAACCACTTCAGTGCTCAGCAAGAACCATGAACATGAAAAGGCACCTGTCACAATGCTGCAGATACATCTCTGTGTTGTTACACACACAAACGATACCTGCTTAAATTCTCAATTTACCCCAGGATCTCTAAACACGGTGCTTAATCCCCTGCCTATCATATTTTCCATGTTCTACAACTCCAGCAGGCTTCATTCAATTAAGTGGATCATTATCAGGTTTGTGAGCAGCTACACGAAGCCTTGAAAAGCTGAGCCATTTATTTTAATCATGTCTTCTGCAGCAGGAAACTTAATCATTCTCTTGCAGGTGTGCTTGAGGAGCAAGACTGAGACTCGCAGGAGCCTTGTTGTACAATCTCAGAATTGTCCTCAAGCTTTATCAATCATTTCCATCAAATACCATTTTTTGGTGATTTCTCCCATATTTGTATTGTTGTTGTTTTGATAGATCATGTAGGCAATGTATAATTATCTTACACGGACACGGAGATAAGATCACGAGTTTTAAAATCTGATCAGGGGTCTTTCTGCACGGAGGAAAGGAAATGAATGATATAAATGACAAGGGATCATAAACACACTGATCCAGCGCTGGTGAATGCATTGTCACACTCAGTTTTGAACAACTGGACAGCAAGAAGTAATATCAACGGTAATTAAACAAATAGCCACGTCGACAAAAAAAAAAGGAGCAGCAAAAAGGTCTGAATAAAGCTAAAGAGCTTACCTTTGCTTTTTGTTTGAAGTTTGCCTCTGTTATATGCTGAAGTGGTTTTTAGTGGTGTTTGAAGCAGCCAGGATTCAGGATTAGAATATGCACTTTTAAATCTGGAAGTATATATCTATATCTATATCTATATCTATCTATATCTATCTATCTATCTATCTATATATATATATATATATATATATATATATATATATATATATATATATATATATATATGTATGTATATATATATATATATATATATATATGTGTGTGTAACTGCTCTCATACTCCTGAGAAGGTGGATGGCTCTCCATTCCTTAAGCTCGGGTCCTCTTAAGGAATGGAATGTTCGCTTTGGAGCTTGAGGGTCCTTCTTAGGATCTTAGTTGTTCCTGGACTGAGATGTTTGATGTTACTCCAGGTATCTGTTGGAGCCACTACTCCAGAGTGGTGCTCCGATGACCACGGGCACCACTGTTGTCTTTACCTTCCAGGCTCTTCATTGTTCTTGCCTGAGCTCTTGGTATTTCCTCTGGTGTTCTTTTTTCCATCATTTGGGATGGCCACCTCGATCACAACGGCTGTCCTCTGCTGCTTATTAATCATCACAATGTCTGGTTGGTACCATTTTGTAAAATATATATGGATATAAAGCTCACAGTTTACTGCCCTATTATCAATTCCAACCTTCATCTATGGTCAATGTATTTTTTTGATGACAACCAATAGGGGTTTTGTTATGTCTGGGCCCAGGTTTGAAGATGAGTTGAAGAGCTGCATCATCAGTGGGATGGTTCAGACAACAGCATTTGCTCCTGCATTTCGGAAATAACTAATTTGAGGTGGTTTGTGCAACTGATTAGGATACCTCTAATGCTTCCCTTCAGAAGCGGATCCGAGCAACTGCCTTTGGAAACAGACCCCAGGATAGACCCAGAACTAACAGGATTTTTGGGTCTGTGCTATACATACTTTACTATATAAACCTTCAGGTCTGTTTAGAACTTGGGCTTCCACAGAGTGAGTTGGAAAGTGTAGATAAGGAAAAAGATCTATGGATGTATTGTCTTCCCTGTTACTCCTATAACCCAATCAGGGATAAGCAGAAAATGATGGATGGATTCAACTTTTTTAGGAATAAATGATGAATGTGCATGTAATTGTACCAATGTGAGATATTACGCAGCAAAACGATTGAACAATAACAGGAATCTTTGCTTCCTTGGTTTCTGCATCTTGACTCAGCTTTGAGCTTAGTTACATCACCCTCGCTCCTATAACAAAGAGGAGATACGCTCATATACACAACTACCTGTGCACAAAATAAATAAAAACGGCTTATTGCCACCAGGTTTCAACTATCATTCTCTAATGACAAAATGCAGTATTTGTTAGTGCTCTAACATTTACACCTGCGTGTGTGTGTGTGTGTCGGTTTGTTTTTCGAGGGTTGCAAAGTCGGTGAAATCTTAACAAGGTCTGTTGCAACCATACTTCCATGGAGTTGGCTTGACTACTCTTACTAATGAGGCCAAACACCCAAACATGCACAGGAGCCGCTCTTTAAAAATCCCAAGACAAGCAGAGTGTGTCACGATTTCCTTCAAGCTGCCTCAGAACAACCTCGCTCATTAATTCATTTCCTGGGATCAAGCATGTAGGGAAGGGGTGCATGTGCGGGGCCAAAAGGTCTGTGCCCTCACAGTTTTACTCAGCTAATCCTCACAATCTCTCCCTGTGACCTCTTTTTCCCCTCTTAAACCACTCTTATTTAGATTTCAGGAAAGTAAGCTATAGCCTTTGTCCCACTATGTTGTTTTCCGTTGCAAAATGTCCACGCTTCGTAGATTGCCTGCGTGACTCTACTTAGTTGTGAGATTAAAACATATGTTCGTCGAAGATGGATTTCAGTCCCCCTACTGTGATCTCAACGCAGCACTTGTAGTAACCTGCTGATAAATCTTACACACACTCCTGATCTACAGATGTTGTGGGGTTGGGCGAGGTAGAAGAAGAAACCTTCATTTCAGTCTGTGCTAATCTCCTTCTGATCCAACCAATCAGAAAGGTGCTTCCTGGAACTGATGACAGATGGACTCTGTAAGCTTGTCGTACATTTTTATCTTGGGCATTGTCATGCTGTCTTTGTTCTTGAATATAGTTTTAAATTGTTAGCCGCTGAAGGGTAATTGATGAGCGTCCATTACCTATGACTCCAAGCATGTAATATCTATGTAGAGAAGCTTTGTTCAGTAACACTAGCAAAAGTATGTTTACTGTAATGAAAATTAACATTATATATTTTTTTCATGTAACTTCTTACTGAAGCCCTTGTTCTATGGTTGCTGTTGGTATGTCAGCAGTTTCTTAGGCAAATTTTATGACAAAAAGATTGAATAGTATGGAGCTAAATCGAGGTCATAATGTTTGTTCGAAAAATCTAATATTTGGATCTGAAAAAAAAGATTTGAAACTGAAAAAAAAATTCATAACTATTTTTCTTTTTTTTTTTTTTTTACACTTTCAGATTTTTTTCAGTTTCAAACTTTTGATTTAGCTCCATGAAATATAATCTCACATAAATTGTGGTAAAACTAAACAGAGATTTAAAAGAACAAAACAAAGATTTGTTTTGTTTACCAACATTAGCAGAGTTGAGGCATCACACAGAAAACGTGTCTCCTCTTATTCATGATTATTCAATATTTTTCCTATTATTTATTTATCCTCAATAAAATTATGTTACTAGAGCCGCGCCTTTAACCCGTCCATCCATCGAACCTAATTAAATTCCTCCTTTTGGGATAATAAAGTTTATCTTATGTACATATTAATAATTGTATGATCATTAAAGAAGTTTATGTGCTCATTTCCTCCCTTGTTTAGATGGTGGATCAGCCAATCAGCTCTCTCTGTTTCTGCCATTTTCCCTGCTTAAGACACTCTTAACCTCAACATTTTTTTTCCACTTTAAGCACTCTCTTAAGGCCTAAGATGCTTTGTTAATAACTTTTATCTTACCAAGGTAAAATTCTGGGTAAAATCTTAAAACTCGAGAAAGTCTAAGATTTTTCCTAAAATGACGTCACTAAGAGCTACTTTTAGTCTTGGGAGTTTGTGAAAAGGGGCCCAGATTTTTATTTATTTATTAATGCCTTTTTTTGTCTGAAATCCATTTCATTTGAAAAGAGGGAAGAGGGTAAAATGAGATTTTTTTTAAACCCCTAATTCTAGAAAAATTTCATTCTTATAAGTATGGCCAATATTTGAAAAAACTATATTTCGGACTGATACGGGTACTTTCTCATGGCCAAATTTACGTGCAGGTGGTCTGGCTGTAAAGGAGTGGAGAGAAGAAAAAAAAGCCATGAAGGTATTTGAACCTGGATTTTCTTTCTGTGCAATTACCCACTACCCACAGTAAAGAGAACATTCATATTAAACCCATAGTGTTACAGTTATACAAGCTCGGGACATTTTTATTTTTACCTGCTTTGGTAATTGTTTGTTATTTAAATAATTGTCAATTATTTTAAACTGATTTATGTAAACTATAATGTCATTTATTTATGTCTAAGAGTCTGAGATGTATCATTTAATATCAGGCCAATATTTTGGCCACACCTAGTTATTTGGTGACTCAGACACATAGAATGAATACAGGAGGCTAAACAGGATAGAAAATGATACAAAAAAGCAAAAACTAGTGTTAAAATTAACAATCTAAACCATACACAGAGAATAGAAAACAAGAAAAAAAAAACTAAGAAACTCCACACAAGGAAATTAACGATCTACAGAACAACCTAAGCGACAATAAGAGACAACCAAAAATAATCCAAAGATAAAAATAAGTGAGAAGCAACAACATAAGCACCCTTGTATCGTGACATAACCAGTCTAAGGAGCTATTTAACCAAATAGGTTATGGTGACATGACATCTTTATCCTTATGATCAGAGACCTATTAATGAAAAGAAATTCCTTGAATGTTATTTACAAATATCCAAACCAATGAATGACAAAAAATAACAAACCTATTGCAAACAGTCTGTCTGTCAAGATAAAAACAGCTAAGTAAGAATTTATTCATGCAATGTTTGATTAAAAAGGGCCTATTGTAGCATTCCATTTGCAGTCATACATCATATAAAGAAAGTGTCCAAGACATAATAAATGGTGAAAAGAGGGAGGACAGAGGACCAGTGAGGTGGAAAAGCAGAAGACGCTGATGCACTGAGGATGGTTATGTAAAGCTGCTCTGAATTACAAAAGAGAAGTCTACATTGTTAGAAGGATGAGTGGAGAGATAAGAACCACAATAAGTTGCTAATGCACAGTAAGCTTCATCAGTTCAGACTTCATTAACAACAAAGAGTGCATTTCTTTCCCTCTGTTTTGAAGAACTAAAAATTTTTTTTTGGATGATTAGATTATTCAAATAAAAAAAAAAAAAACAAGAATTGAACCTATCCAGATAACCTGAATGCCTGCTTCCTGCATGTGATTGGACCTCTTCACATATTTCTGGAGAACAAATTCACCACAAACAACCACCAAACCAAAGCGGAGTATGTTTCTGTCAAATACTCATTGTTTCGTACCACAAACCAAGGATCATTTTGAGGACACTTTACCATCTAGTCCTCAAAGTTACCCCTAATGTTTCTAATTCACTAATTTTCAAACTACAGATGGGGAAATGGGTAAGCAATCTGACATTTGGATTGTTTTTTTTTTTGTTTTTTTTTTCATCATCTTGAATAAAACAACATTTGATTCCCAGTAAAAAAAAGTTTGATGTTGTCATAACACCACTTCTTTCCTAAAGTTAGGAAGTAATGAAGTCTTCTACATGTAGAAAATAATTTTGCAGAGATGATACCAAAATTACACTTTGAAAAGTTAAAAGTACAGCATCAAGAAACATACAGAAAGCCGAATAATTTATGCATGACTTAAAGTGCCGTGTGTCAGAAGTGTCGATACAGCGGAAGTGGACTATAAGTGAGAACAAATCCTTTTCACACAATACTCATCTTGAGCCATGAGCAAGCAAATTTTGCTTTCTCTAAATAGTATGTCATTACAGTAACTCCACACAGAAGAGCATTTTTTTTTTTTCTCAAGAGCATAATTTCTAGTTAAGGCTACTGGTTGACATTCATACCTAGAACCCACAAAAGATCTAAAAAAAAAGACGTTCTCGCAACCCATGACATGTTCTCCAGGTTCAATCACCCTGAAAATGTAGTTAAAGCTTTTAAAAACTTTATGAGGTCTGGACAATGTTGACTGCAGCTTGTTAATGGCATTCACACAGGTGTTCTTTTTAATGAGCCTTATTAAAGCTCAGTTAAAAATAAGGCAGAGAAATGCTGAATGTTATGAGCTCAAAACTAACAGAAAAAAGTTCTGTGGGTGTAGCTTTTTGTGAATGGCCTTCCAGCCCAGTTACCCTGTAGTCCAGAGACTACTACAGTGTTTGGCTTCCGCTTTAGTGTTGCTAATAAACCTGAATTTGAAACATTGTTAAACAACTTTAAATCATGGTTTATCTAGGAGCTTAGGCATGTTTACACTGGCATATATTAGACATCAGAGAATTTGCAGCCCGATTCTAAGACTGTAACCCAATCCCACCCATGGCTAGTTTATCACAATGCTTTTGGCGGAACAGTGTTGTGTGCATTGCATTCCATTTTTGTTCAGGCCAAAACCAAAGCAATCCTACCGAATAACTGCAGTTAACAATCCAATATCTCAACACGTCTCAGTAGGCTACCATACTGTGCTAAAGCTCATTGCAGATTCAAATTAGAACATGCTGCATTTTTTTTGCAAAACTGTAGAAAGCCCTGGGCATTTCAATCTGCAGTTTAAATGCTAAATGTAGTTGTTAAATTGCCAAAGAGAATCCATGTAATTGTTAAAGAAAGAAGGATAAAAAAAGTACATGCAGCAGCTCATCAGATTCAAAATATAAATGTTCAATATAGTCACAAAGGGACTCCTAAATCCACACTTCAGAGCATCGGTGTAATTGGCTCACAGGGATCACAGAACAAAAGACAAGTTTTGAATTTGCTCTTTATGATGCTTTTTGACTGAACTCTTCATAATATTTGAATTACAGTAGTGTTAGGCTGAGGGATGTACTGATGGTCTATTCTTCTCCACAGTAATGTTGAAACTGATGGTGTAGGCAGAGAGATCCTCTATATTTATAAGAGAATACCACAGATTGTGAGGAATGTCTTCAAGTAACCATTTGACAGTGCTTTCCGAAGCTTTTTTTTTTTGTTTGTCTTTGCATTTTTGTTTGTGTTATCACCTCTCCAAGCTCTGAACACCATGCTCCCAGACATGCTCAGCTCCACAATCTGGGATTATCCACGCCTCTCTGCTCTGGATCAGTGACTTCTTCAGCAACAGGCCTCTGGTCGTGAAGACAGAGAAATGCACATCTGCCCCACTGATCCTTAACACCGGCACACCGCAGGGTTGTGTCCTCAGCCCTGCTCTCTTCACCCTTTTCACCCAGGACTGTTCTGCCAACCGCCCCAAAATCACAGTGGTGAAGTTTGTAGATGACACCGCTGCGGGGGGTCTGATCTCCAACGATAATGTGTCCCACTACAGAGATGAGGTTCGCAATCTGATGCTTCAGGAACAACCTGATCCTGAAAACCAGCAAGATCAAGGAGGTAATAAGAGACTACAGGAGGTCCAGGACGACTGAACACACTTCTCTCTACATACAGGGCAAGGTAGTGGACCATGTGTACAGCATCAGATTCCTGGGCATTCAGGGCCCTCAAAACAGCAAGAGAAAATCTGTTTGAAATAACTCTGAGCATTCTAGCTTCATGGTTGTTTTCACACAGAACTGAGGTAAATTTTGTTTTGTGATCAACCTGGGTTCCAGTAGTTGTAGAGGTCCTGAAGAACATTTAAAGGTCTAAATCATAAAGGGTCCTTAAGAAGTCCAGAGTGCAGGATCAGTTTATAGATGTTGGGATGAATTGTGGATTCCAGCCAGCTGAATACTCTTTGCTTATTGGCAGGTACGTGAGAAAAATATTTGTGAGAAAGAAAATCCAAAAATCTTTACAACTACTATTACTATTATATATGAAGCAATTTAAAACAATAGCAGCTGTGACAAACTGCATTTCAGACAATAATCAATAAACATTGAAAATGGAAAAGTACAAAAGATTACAATAGAAACATTTTTAAGGAATAAAAGCAAAAGTCTCAAAGTGTCAAAAGCCAAAGAATAAAAATGTGTCTCAAGGTGAGTCTTAAAAGTGGACAATAAAGGGGCATTTCTAATAGGTAACGGCAAATCATTCCATAACTTAAAATTATTTAAAACAATAAAAAGACTTTTGACTAGGTTTTTTTTAACCTTTAGAAGATGTGTCAACGGCATGGAAAAAAGGCTTAATTCGGTTAGAACACCAAGATTTAAGATGATGAGACGTACTTCAAAGCACATCTTTACAGTTGATAATCCAGGTAAGATTTGTAGCAAATAGGGAGAAGTGGAGGAAATAAGCTGCAAAAAAAAAAAAGAAGACATGGGCAGGGGCCAAGTGTCAGGACAACTGTCAAGACAGATATGGGAGTGTGGAATAACTTGAAGTCAGCGAAAAGTAGATGAGTCAGATGAATGGGGTCACCCAGGTTCAGTGGGTGCATAAAAAGGAGTTTACCAACAAGCCTGACAGATAATGATGACATAATACTTGTTAAATTAATTGAGATGAACTTACTGCTATGACATAATGAATTCAATTAGAAAGAAACAAGAGAATAACATGAGGCAGGAAACAATACAGGGGAACAGAAAATTGGCAGAAAGAAAGATAGAAGGAAGACAACCAATGGTCAGGTCCAATTACCATGAAAAATGTCCCCTTTGGCAGATGACATGTTGTGCAAACACAGGCCTCTGACAGGTGTGTGTGTGTGTGTGTGTGTGTGTGTGTGTGTGTGTGTGTGTGTGTGTGTGTGTGTGTGTGTGTGTGTGTGTGTGTGTGTGTGTGTGTGTGTGCGTGTGTGTCAGACAGGGTGTTAGCTTGACCATGTGGTGGGCAGTACCACTGCAGAAAACGTGCTCTCACGGGGTTTATTGCCGGCAGTTATAATGCGTCGCCTTTGTTTTGTCAGTCTGACACGAAACAGTTAGCATAATTTCCTCCGACATATTCAATGTACTCTGTTAAATGGTGGAATTGTAATTCAGAGCACAGCACATCACCGTTTGACTCCAACTGGGAGAAAAGGAGAGCAGCTTCTGATGAATAACGTGAAATTTGTTCTTTTGATCACGTGAGCCACGAGGGTTCAGATCCCTTTATAATGTTATAATGGATGTTTAGAGTTCTGTCTGAGCTTTCATATGCTTTACAGAAAACGGCGTACCAAAGGAAAACATTCTGTATTCTCTGATTTATTGCCAGTCTGTCGATTTACTTTTCGAGAGGACTGTCACCCTTTCATATGTTAAAGGATACAATAAATGTGTTGGGCTACAGCACAAAATTGTTTCCCGCCACAAATCTTCTAAGAAGAATACATTTTTGGTGGAGAATTCGATATGTATTTTCCATAGACATGGGAAAAAAAATCAATTCTGGGGTTTATGCTTAAAAGTTCTGGCCTTTTTACCATGTTCTAAAATAGACGCTTCAGATTCCACAATGTTAGCATAGCCTCACCAACCAAGCCATTGGGTGCACCTGTTCAACTGATTGTTAACACAAATAGCGAATCAGCCAATCCCGTGGTGGGAGCAACCCAAAGTATTTGGGCAGATAGACATGGTGAACACAGCTTGCTGATATTCAAACTGAGAATCAGCATAGGGAAGAAGAGGGTTTAAGTGGTTCTTAACATCATATGTCTTGGTGTGAAACATTTCCTCAGTATTTTGTAGATTTGTCTTTTACAGTGTATGATTTATTTAAAAGATGTTGGATACCCTTCCACAAGCTTCTTGCATTGGTCTGCTTCGATTTTTGGCTTATTCCTATTGAAACAGCCCGTTTCAGCTTTGCCCACAAATTTTCTATGCGACTGTGATCAGGGTTTTGTGACGCCTACGCCAAAACATTGACTTTGTTGTTTTCAAGCTGGTTTAAAATTAATATGCCACCATGCTTTGCAATATCCATTTAGAAGAACAATTTCTACCCAAGCTTAAACTTTGTGGCTGGCTTCAGATGTTTCCTGTGTGGTCTTTCCTCATCATGCTATATGTTTTAGGAAGTGCAGTATACCTCGCTGCAGCAAAACACCACCACATGATGCTGCCACCCTCGTTCTTCATAATTAGGATGGTTTTCTCAGATTCCAAGCTTCCTTCTTCTTCCAAATGTAATGATGATCGTTATGACAAGACACTTAAGTTTTAGTTTCATTAGTCTACAAGACGACATCTCTTGAAAGATTATGTCCCTTTTCCCTGCATTTGCAAACTGTAATCAAGTTTTTTTTTATAAAACTTCTAGTGTCATCCTCTCAAAGATAACCTGGTAAGCCAGATTGAAATTGTGTAGCCCTCTCCATTCTGCACATTATCAATCTAGACCTGCTCACATCGAATCCATTTGGAGAAAGGTGAAACAGCAGAACTCTCCAAGATGATTGGATGAAGCGACACGTTGTGCCCGCCTATCAAAGTTTGGTTTTAGCAAATCATGGTATCAAAAGAAAATGTAAGCAGCAGGTGCCATGAGAAACCACAACTAGTTAAGCTGGCCACGGCACACTTTTTGGATAGTGACACTCGTGGATTCTCACAAAACAGATGTGACAGTAGCTTGCAGGCATGGTTATCTCCGAGAGGCCTTTAAAGTCATACAGAACCTCTAGATAATGACATTCTCTTACCAGCTTCAGTCTTCATCTTCAGAAATGTTTTTGTGCTTTTGTTCTGGGGTTGATCTGCACCTTTTGCAACAAAGAGAAATTATCTTCTTCCTGAACTGTATGATGGACGGACATTTCTGTGCTGTTTATATTTGCATACAGTTGTTGGCCACACGGCAAAATTCTTTTTTTTCCTCTTTCTGACCTTTCTGCTCCACTGGATGGTGATACCAAACCATAGTCTGCAAAATCTATACTGCCAGCCGAGTTCACGGAAAATGGCATCTATTTTATGAAGCACTGCTATATGAAGCTGAATCACACGTCCTGAAGTGGATCGTAAGCCTGTTATTTGTCCACTGCTTTAATGACTGGGGAAAAAGAACATACAGTACAACCAAATCTTACAAAATTCTTAAAACAAATATTAGAAATGCTCATCCAAAAAAAACGAAAGTCAGCCTTCACGCTGTCTTGCGTAAAGAGTGAGAGCATTAACAGCAGCTTTAGCATAAGCAGGATTTATCTTCCCCCTCGAGAAGCCCTGGGCCTTCTGCAACACAAAATCACTGGAAATACACTTAAGGAGCACCTGCACTCATGCAGGTCATCACCACACACATGCAAACACAGATTTGTCTTTTACTAAAAAGAGCATGTGTTTCACATAAGTCTTCATACAGTCAAACTATATTTAGTGTGCCCACCCTATCACAATGGAGGAGACTGAGTAGTAGCAACACATCTCTGCACAGGGCTGCACCTGGAAACAAATATCTGTCATTCAGACAGCCCACTAGTTTTCCATCACTAGCCTTTTGACATT
This sequence comes from Fundulus heteroclitus, assembly GCF_011125445.2. Taxonomy (NCBI): domain Eukaryota; kingdom Metazoa; phylum Chordata; class Actinopteri; order Cyprinodontiformes; family Fundulidae; genus Fundulus; species Fundulus heteroclitus. The sequence goes on from NW_023396901.1 coordinate 838,286, forward strand.
ATGAGCATCACCGAGCAGAACTAAGAAGGAGCAGGGTGAAGCTCGGGTGGCTGAATGTCCTGTGAGCTCCAGAGAACCACTGGGAAGTAGAAAGATCTGTCTATGCTTACTACATTGCTTTAAATTAAAGACACTTGCATCATCAAAGCAAGCCTCACTGACCTTGGCCTTATAAGTTATCATTAGAGTATCAAAAAAAAAAAAAAAAAACAGTTGTATTCCTTTCACAATTACAGTGTTTTTATGTAATACTTGTTATGCCTGTCATTAAAAAATACATTATCACAAGCAACCTTGTGACTTCCCAGCTAAACATCCCAATATAGCCAGAAGCATCTGATACCATTTGTCAGCTTGCCTCGGCCTTTCAGAGTCTAGCAAGATTGAATCAATCTAGTCTGTGATCTCGCAGAAATCCAGCAGATTAGAAAATTAACCCAATTGCTGTGATTTCTACATCTCTCTCCGCTCTTGCGTGTTTGTCTCTGAGGCACAGCCCTGTCCTTTCAAATACATTCAGAGAGCAGTAATTACTCGGAAGATGTTATAAAGGTGAAGACATCTTTCAAAAAGGATCCTATAGGGACCTTGTAGTGGCATGGTTGGTCGATTTTCTTCTGTGGGGAAAATATTTGTATACAGCTAAATTAGAGGAGAATTTTTATGAAAAGTAATCTTTAGATTATCTTGTCATATTATTCAAAATCTGTCATGTGTATGGAATATAAAGCTGCTTTCACTTTAAACATCGTCCATTTACGCATTTGATACGTTAGCATATGTAATCTGTTCTCCATTCAAGTCAGGGTGCCACAGATGTAATGGACATGTCCAAGTTGGACAATCTCCATCATGAATATTGCAGTTTAGCAATGCTATATTTATGCCATAAAATCAACGTGAATGCTACATAAATGCTACAGCAATCAAATCTTTAGATGGCATTTTATACCTTTTATTATTATTGTTATTAATATTATTATTATTATTATTATTAATAATATTATTATTATTATTACCATCAAGCATTCAATCCTCCTGAAAGAGTGTAGAGCCACGGTGGACAGTCTGCAATCTCAATGGCTTTGCAGCAATCTCTCATACTGAGAATGCATGAAGTGACAGTGGAGAGGAAAACTCCCCTTTAACAGGAAGAAAAAAAAACATCCACCTGCTGCCACTGATTACTCTCAAAGTCATTCCACATGTTCCTCTGCCTACATATTCCCACCTCATCCGACCACCCCCTGCCAGAACGTCTTGTCTTGTCTCACCGCCTGCATGTGTCGTCCCTTTGTGTAATCCCTTGGTCATTTTCTCGCTCTGCCCTCGCTAATTGGAGTTCTAGCGCTTGTGTGCACCGCCTGATACAAGTTGTTCCTGGGATTCTCTGTTCACTGGGGACTCATCAGCCACTTCTGGTCAAGTCAACAGCTGCTTGCATCACCTGGTCAGTTCTGGTTCAGTCAGCTGCAACTTCCATAGCAGCTGATCTTGTTCAATCCAATCCAATCCACTTTATTTATATGGCACATTTAACAACAGAAAGAAGTTTCCAATGTGCTGTACATAACAAAAAAAAAAATAAACCATAAAGGACACAGAGGACCACACAACTACGCGGTGTTAAAAGCCAAAGAATAAAAGTGGGTCTTAAGACAAGACTTACGATTGTGCGATGTCTTCCTTCCAAGGCTATGTACTTTATATCAACTGCAGTGAGAGCCTGCTATGGGTCCCATTATGAAATTTTTTAGACTTCTTTTTGCGTCTTGCAGTATGCTTTTAGTGTAACGTTGTTTGAAAGGCCCGACCTGGGCATGTTGGGGGTTGTTTTAAATGTCCTCCACTTGTGGCCTGTTCTCTGTGCACTAGAATGGCTACTTTCATACTCTTTTGAGAACTCTTTGAAACTCCTTTCCAGACTCATAAACTGCTAAAATATTCTATCTAAAGGCCTCAGACAGCTTTATTTTTTATTCCCAGTATGGTGTTCATTCTTTCTTCAAGAATCAGAAGCTCAGGAAACTAAATACCTCCTTCATAATTCTGAGTAGTTGTGATCCTCATGTGATACACCTAGGTTAGATGTTTGCCATTTTAAGTCAGAATATGTGTCAGGATGTCTCAATTTATTTCTCACCAAATTATTTCTGATATATATATATATATATATATATATATATATATACTTTTTTATTGGCTATTCATATTACTTGAATTTTTGCAGTAGTATAAACAGTAACATTTATATGAAACATTCACATGTTCACACATGTTAGTTCCTGTTTTAGGGTCAGAAACATAAAACCAGTCGGAGACGTGCTCATAAAGTGAAGCTTGAAATCCTGGCTTGAGTCTGTGCTTTGGAGATTTAAAGCCTGACAGTGAAGTCACCAGAGTTAGGGACACATAGTCTGACAGCTCTCCCTGCCTCCAGTCACTTTATTTATGTTCTTATACTCTGTGTCAAATAGAATCAATCGCTCCCTTATTTGCTCTCTGCTCATGCTTGCACAAGCACACATACATAAATGCAAAGTAATCCTCTGCCATGAAGCTGAAGACTCAAACAGAAAGTTCAAATCGAACCAAAAGCAGCGGGTGTCGTCATCGGGTCCTAAAAGGGACCTGTCATTGAACTGTTGGGCTCTGAGGGGGAACCAAGATGTGATCATTCAGGTGTTAACGATTACTGAATTGTAAGTAATGGTGTCTACTGGTGTGTCACATTTGCATTATCTTAGGTGCACAGCAGGATAGAAAATGTGATGTGTGTATTGAATGTGAAATGTCTGTGACCTTTGTAGCATTAACATAATTAATGCTAGAGGTATGTGCCCTCAAATGTTTAATTCACATAAACATTTAAGTTTGATTAAATAAACATTTTTAGTTGCATGAGCATCTGTCAATATTTGTACAGATGGCTCTTTTTGGACCTGCTTTTTTTTGTGGGAATAAGAAACAAGTCTTAAGGTGTACTAGTACAGCTACGCTTTAGACCAGACACTTCATATAGATGAGATTATGAACTGGATTATGGTCTGAAATAGCCAATATGCAGATGTTACTCTTAAATGAGAAATAAGTACTCACATGTCTAAGATTCTCAGTCCAAATATTATTACAACAATGTATGCTTTAAAAAGTAAGTACAAAACTAAAATGTATTTACAAAAACCATGAGTTTTTGTAGATTTAGATCATGTTTTTGTAGGTTTTTTTTAAATCATTATAGCTGCTTTGCATGTCGCCATGACTATCTCGGTATAAATCATCTGAATCGAAAACTATAGATCAGCTGGTTGCTCAACGCAATTGATAAAATGTTCTCAATCGAGAAGAGCAGGCGTGAGGGAGCCTTGATAAAGCTCTATGCGAGTGCCAGCCAATTACCATTTTACCATTGTCTTTTGCACTTCGAAGAGTAGCTAAGAGAAACAGGGTTCTTTTTCATGGATTACTAATTAAAATGTCCTAGACACACTGATCTTTTTTTTTTTTTTTAAAGCATAGAGTCATGTACATTAAAAATGTTTCATTTACATTTGTTTTGTAAAACAAAAAAAATGTTGGAGTCCCACTTCCTCTGGCAAGTGATTTTGTTAAAAAAAAACCACAATGGCTAACTATAACTTTAGCAAAAAATAACTTTCCCTTGGCATTTAAGGTTTCACCTGTCATACACTGAGCAATACAGATACAGTTGCTGCTCACAACCCCTCCAATGTCAAAATATAACTTTTGTGCTTACAGGTTCAGATTTGGAACAGATAAAAGCTATCATACGCCAGACTACAAAAAGTGCACATTTTGATGTGGAGGAAGAGTTAAACACAAGCTTAAATTAATAATGAGAGAACAGCCTTGGATGTAGATGAATTGGCCTCTTTACCACAGTAATGCTTACTGGTGGTATATGAATTTGAGATTGATTAGGGGAAATTGGTTGCTTGCCTATTTTAACCTTATACTCCCATGGTGTACAAGTGCATCTCATTTGATTTGAATATCATTAAATAGCAAATTTAAAATTATATAATAACAACAAGAAACAATACAGAATACAAAAATGTTGACCTTCTTGAGAAGTGTGTCATTGTACTGCACAGTGTATGCATGGTCAGGTCTCCTTTTGCATTACTGCTTCAGTACAGCAAGGTATGGAGGTCACCTGTAGCATTGCTGAAATGTTCAGGAAGCAAAGATTTCTTTAAAACCAGCCATCAGCTTGTCTGGATTAAGTCTGGTGCTTTCGGCAATGTGGACAGCTTCCAAGTCCTGCTGAAAAATAAAATCGGCATCACCATAAAGGTTGTCTGCAGCGGGAAGGATGATGTACTCATCATTTCATAGTACTCAACATTTCCTGGTAAAAGAGTGTGCTGACTTTAGACTTAATGAAACACAATGGACCTACATTGGCAAATAACATGTCTCCTTAAATCATCACAGGTGGTGGACTTTGGACAATTTGCACTTTTCCTCCAGAATCTGGGACCTTGAATTCTAAATATAAAATTGTGTTTAATCCAAAACAAGGACTATGAACCTTTTAGCAACAGTCAGATTATTTTTTGTTTTAGCCCAAACGACATGCTCTTTCTAATTTAGGAGTGGCTTAACAAAGGAATTGAGCCAGTTTTAGCTGATGTCCTGGATACAGCTGTGTATGGTAACTCTTGAAGCAATGACTCTACCCTCAACACAGAACTTGTGAATCTCCCCAAAAATTTTGAATGGGCTTTGTTTCACAATGCTGCAGTTGTTGTTGTTTTGCACCTTTTTCCACCAGACTTTTACTTTCCATGCAACATCCTACTCATATGCTTGAATGTAGCACTCTGTGAGCCCTCAGCTTCTTTAATAATTACTATTTGGGTGTTATACTCCTTGTGAAGGGTCACAGGGACTAACTATTGGACAACTCTCAAGGTATCATTCTTCTCCATGAGTGTTTATGTCAAAAATTACCATAAACTAAAATTTAGCAAGGGTGGTGCTATGGAAACATCCTGATCAGATTTCCAAACTACCTCAACTGCCTCTTTTCGATGCAGAGAACCAGCAACTCTACTTTGAGCCACCTGGTTGAGCACAGCCTCCTTCTGGAGGAAGCTCATTTTGGTCACTTGTATCTGGTATCTTGTTCTTTTGGTCATGATCCATACCTCATGACCATAGGTGAGGGTCGGAACAATAGACTTGTCAATTGAGAGCTTTGTTTTTTGGCTCAGCTCTTTCTTCACCACAACAGACTGGAGCAGCGCCTGCATTACCTCTGACAAAGTCCCAATCCATCTGTCCAGCTCCCATTGCATCCTACAAGATCCAAGATATTTATATAACTCCTCCGCTTGAGGCAGAGGCTGACCGCCAAACCCAAATGTAGCAGTTCACCTTTTCTTCAGACTTATAGGAGCGGACTCACATCCCCACAGCTTCACATTCAGCAGCAAACCCCTCCAGGGGACCTGAAAAGTCAACAGAACCACATCATCCACCAAAAGAAAAGATGAGAACCCGAGGTTCCCAAACCAGACACCCTCCTCTCCATGATTACACAATCAGATGCTGACCATGAATACCACAAACAGGCAGCCATGAACACACACGGGGAACAGGTTAGACTTTGTGCCAAGAATGTGGACGTGGCTCTTGCTTTGGACATACAAGGACTGGATAATCCCCAAACGCCACCCAGATTCCCAATACCCCCCCCCCCCCCCCCCCCCCCCCGAAAAAAAAACAAAAACAATAACACACAGGCCTTAGCCAGATCCATAAAACACATGTAGACAAGGAAAGCATACTCCCATGACCCCCTTAGCAATCCCATGATGGTAAAGAACTGGTCCACTGCTCTATGGTCAGAAAGAATTGCTCATCTTCGATCTGATGTTCAATAATCTGTTGGAACCTACTCTCCAACACCCAAGAGTAAGTTTTCCCAGGGAGGCTGAGAAGTCTAATCACTTGATACCTGAAACAGACTGTCCAGCCCCCTTTCTTAAAAACGTGGGACCACCACCCCAGTCTGCGATTCAACATTGGCATGTAAACCATAACAATCCAACAATGTCCAAAGCCTTCTAAAACTCAGGCCTTACCGCCCGTGACACTTGACACTGCCTCTTTCCCTCCCCTGTTCAGGACCTACAAGCTACACCAACGTAGCATCTCCAGACCTTCTGCGTTACATTAACACACAGTCTATTGTGTATATAGCTCTAGATTGTGTATATATATATATATATATATATATATATATATATATATATATATATATATATATATATATATATTGTCTGCACCATCAACACCAAGTCAAATTCCTTGTAAGTGCAAACCTACTTGGCAATAAACTTGATTCTGATTACTCAGCAACTTCTGCCAGAGTGATGGGATCACTTTCTCCTTAGTCTTCAGGCTCTTCCTCCTCAATGGAGAACATGGTGACCGGATTGAGGAGATCCTCACAGTGGTCTTTCCATCTTGAGTCCGGGCCTGCAATTCCACACCCGGTGCATACTGGGTTTGGGATTATCCCTGTTTCCCCTTTCTGAGTTGGCAGACAATTTTCCAGATTTTCTTTGAGGCCAACCGAATGCCTCTCTCCATTGTCTCTCCGAATACTTCCCATACCCGAGTTCTTGCTCCCACAACCACAGAAGCTGTTGTCCTTCTAGCCACCTGGTACCGGTAATTTAGCCATAAATGTTAAGTGAAACGCTGGATGTAATATTCTAAGTTTGAGAGCGTTTTCATTTGCTATGAGCCATAATCTTCATATTTCAACACAGATAAACAACAGAATTTATTTTAGATACTGGAACATATCAAGTGTTTGATTCTAATATTATTATCGTAGAATAAAATTTATATGATATATATTATAACTTATGTCTTGTAAAATTTTGATTAAGTCGAGGCTTACAGTTCAGCCCTTCTAGGTAAAATGCGGCAATAACATTTAACTCTGTAATTATAAGAATGTCTGTTTCTTAGCTGCTTTCTTGGAACTATATCAAACTTATTCTACACAGCTTTTAGTTTCTCCTGAGTTCTCTGTATTGTAGTGGTTGATCTGTCATTATAAGCATTAATCCTCTTCATTTCACTGTCATGAGCCAGATTAGGATGAAACAAAGGAGCCCAGGAAATCTGCTTTTTGTTCTTCCTGCTCTCTGTGACAGTGATTACATAAGCCTGCCCTTACTTACATAAGCGTCATTAGTCAGCGGTAAATTTCAACCTGTTAAAATGCATTAGAGAAACATTTGTTTGAGCGAGATTTATTGTGCAACATAAATACCTTTGTCTCCAGTGATAATCCTGATGGCCATCTTTGAAGGGCATGGCAGCATTAAGAGGCATCACAAAAGCACAAGCATTTGTTTGTCAGCAAAATAGTCGACAGTAATATCCGATTCTGTGACTGGGAATATGTGTGTAGAAATGCTTGGATGAGTAACAGCAACAGTTACATTATGATTCGGTTTATGTTTCTGCCAAAAAAAAAAAAACACTTTCAAAGCTTTAAAGTTTTAATAAAAGCAAACAATAGGTGTTTTGTTTTTTCTGGTACCGATTGATATAACACTATCATTTACAACCTTGCATAGCTCATAGACTAAATCGAATTGTGCATGTCATTGTGAGTCAGCCGCCACTACTAGGCAACCATGCCAAGGCTGCGAAACGACCAGCTGGTGCAAAGAACATTACATCCAAAAGTGTGTTGCCAAGGCATTTTACATTTGCATGTCAAATTATTTAATTCCGCTCCCGAGTATGCACTCCGTTTGTTAGCCAGTATCAGTTGCAAACGGACAGCAACCCGACTCCATGCCTGCCAGGTATGGAGAAAGGACAGAATACATTTGAATTTCTCTCCATAATTTTCCTTGTATATGAATTATTTTTAATGAAAAAGTTGGGAGAGGAGTTAAGGGAATAATTTGAGCAAAGAACAAAACAAACAACAAATGTTGAATTGTTTTTATTAAGTTCAAATAATGAACCAAGTTCGAGGTGGCTACTGCACTAAACTTCTTCTCAAGTTGAAACTGTTCAATTTTTTCTAACCATTTTTTAATTTAAAAAAAACTGATCAATTACTCAGGAAGAGAAAGCAAATACCAGCTGCAACGAAAGTCTGAAAAACCTTCTATCTCTACTAATTTTGTTCAAGAGTTCTCAATTACACATTTTTTTCAAGGACACACGTGAGTCTTCCCTCTGACTTTTCATTCCTTCTCTCTTTCTGAATAGGCACACATTTGTTGTACATACAGCTTGATCTCAGCACCTCCAGCCCATGGAAACTGGCTGTCGTTGTTGCAATCGTTGCCAGAAGCTCCAGACCATTACATTGAGTAACAGCGAGTTTAGACTTCTGTCGAGGGCAGTAATCTGCAGTGGAACTATCTATGTACACCCAGACCAAAAAGTTCTTCATACCCCTGGCAGAGTTCAGATTTGAAAAGCTGACTTTATTGTGAAAGAATGGTATTTACATAAAACAAAAATTCAGTTTGCAAGTGAAAGCACTATCCTGTCAGAAAGTGGAAGATTCCAGCGCTCAGTTGGAGGATTTGTTTCATTGGCCAAGACCTCTGTCCCGTGTTATTAGTCCTCTGTATTGATTAATGGCTACCCTGCAACTTTTCATCAATACATTTTAAAATGATGGCTAAACACCAGAGAAAGCAGTTGCAATAAAACTGAAGAGTAGATCTGATCCTCCTGAAGAGCCTGTTTTACCCGTACCAAGTCTTTGATGTTGGTTGATTAAGCAGTATAGATTATTGGTTTGTTAATGATTTAAATATTATAAATGTATATTTACAATTCTGATCAACCAAATTGGGGAAAAAAAAATCTGTGTCGTATTGTTGCTCTTTTCCAGGGTTGCCAATCCCTGCACCTGTCTCCCCTTCCTCCTCCTTTACAGTCCTTCTGCTTCCACTTATTATATCAGGTGTGTTTTCAAGCCTGCGTCTCTTTTCGTGTCATAGTGAGAACTTCTCTTTTGCATTTTCACGGGCTTCTGTGCATTCTCTGTGTATGTGGGTTGGCTGTGTGAATGTTTATTTTTACGATTTGAGAATTTGGCCCCTTTTATTCAGAGTTAATTTATATATGGTTCCCATTTCCAGCCTAGGGTCAGAGTTCTATGATGGATCACTTGGTTCTGTAAGCGCATATTTTGGAAGCAGCAAAAATATACCAGCAGCATTGATCGGAATCAGAACCTTTGCCAAGAATCAAGTGGAAAAAACTAAATCTTTAAACACTATAGCTCCAAATTAAAGAATATAAATTTTAATGGTATGTTGATTATTGTAAGGGATTTTACATGAAATAAGTTCATCTGTTTACAACCAGGATGAGTGGGCAATAGGTTGGGTTTTATTCACAATAACATTTCAAAAAGAATAAAAAAAACAACCACTAAAAGCCACAATAAAAGCAAACATACATTAAACTTGTCCCTGTAATGGACCGGATTTTTTCAAAACCACTTGAGAAGGGGAAACAAAATAAACAATCATCTCTAATGAACTGATGTGTACCACACTTAAATCCATACTTCGCTGCACCTTCATTCCCCAATCGAACACCACGTTGCAAGTCCAATGACCCAAAATTCTGAAGCTCTCCTCCAGCAGAAACAAATGGCCTCATATGACTTGAACTGTGTGCTGGGATTTGACACAACTGAAGAAAATGAAAGGAAATTTAGGGAACATTGTGTCTTATCACATTTACAATCTCACATCTATGTGTTTGTTTGCTGAAGCTCTCTTGTTCTGTATAGTGCTTGTGTATTGGGATCAAGAGTGTGGAAATTACAGTGTTGAACGGCCATATTTTTAAGTCACAGTTGCGTTGATTTAAAAAAAAAATGGCAACAATGCGTAGTATACACATTCTGCTGAGTTCTTAAACATGTCCGTGGCAGACTGGTTTATCTGGCGATCAAACTGAGTATGTTTCTAAAATATGTAGCAAGGCAAAACCAGAGCCTTGTTCTCCTGTGACATCATGTCCTCCTACATGTTTTCCTGCCATGAGATGAAATGCAGATGAGCAATAGTATGACAACTAGATCACTGGAATACACAACACCAGCCTCTCGAACCAGAAAAGATAACATTGACATGATAGACTTATGCCCTGGAGGTTGACCCCACACTAACAAACTCTGTGGCTCAGTGCTCTTATGCCCCCTCTAACTTCAACAACCAGAAAGTAAATGTTGGATAGCTTAAACTCCAGCCACTCTTGCCGGTTGCAGTGAAGCTGTGGGTTCATTACCAAAAGGGCACAACTATCCTTTTTGCAGATTTTAAAATAATAATAAAAAAAATCTTCCTTTATTACCACAGCCAATGTTGGAGCCAGATCCTTTCTATAAAATCAACATTTGTTAATTAAAATAAAAAAAAATAAAAACACAACAACATTTGTTTACAACATTTGTGGTTTTGAGATCAAGTGAAGCAACTAAAATAGTAACCAAGGAAGGACAGATGATTAAAGACATTTGAAATCCTTACATTACCCTTGCAAAATTGGAAAGGGTTTCCTCTGGTGTTTTCAATTGAACTTCAATTAACCACTAAAAATACACAAACAATCAACAAATATAACAACAACATATACAACAACATATACAACATATATATATATATATATATATATATATATATATATATATATATATATATATATATATATATATATATATATATTTTTTTTTTTTTTTTTTTTTTTTTTTTTATAAAACCATAATAAAACCCAATAGAAGCATGCAATACAAATAGCACACCAAAAACCAAAATTTACCAAACACACAGATATGCAGATTAAGGCGTTGTGCAGTTAGGAACACTTGGTGTGGTGAGGGAGCTGGAATTAAACCAACAACCTGTAACTGTCAGACACCTACTCTGTCCATCTGAGCCAAGATGTAAAAGATATAAATGATTGGATATTTGTATTAAACAATATGTGTCCTTACAGATTTTGTTCAGCTAATACTAATGGAATATCTTCATTAGACTAACCATACAATTTTGAAAATATATTAACAATCTGCTCTCTACTTGTTTGTTCATGTTGCCAGTAGACCACCGTGGCAGTTATTGAAGGATCATCTTTGTAATGCACAAAAAACGAAACACTTCCTCCCTAAAAGTCTGGTGTAATTTGAGTCGACTACAATTTACCTGTCATACCGTGAGTAACCTCAAGGGCCAAAAGAGAGACCTGGAGCTCTACTTTATAACCATCCCTCTCCTCTCCAGCTAACTGGAATCAGAGACAGTGGTTTTTGAAGAAAGTAATTCTTAGCTATCTAGAACTGGGCATAAAATGGAGGACATGCAAAGCATGGGAGTTCCTCGATAAAACCTGCATGAAATGGATGATTGCTAAGGCAGATAGAAAACATGGGTTAAGACTTAATACAAAAGCCCTTATCCTAGATGGGATGTAAAGTACAATTCTGTCTTGCATTACAAAGAATAATCGGATAAAGTGGACAGAATTGTAGCATATGGTAAATGACTGAAATGTGCTACAGGTGAGTAGAAAAGCAAAGCAGCAAACCACACAGTGAAATGCACAGGCAGAGGGAAAATAGGGGAGACAGAGGAGAACTGATCTGAGATGAAAGGGAAAAAAACTACAGGGATGTAGAGAGGACAGCAAAACCATAAAACATCTCATAATACATGTTCTCATTTATTATTTTGTATTCTGAGATTCGGGATGAAGCAGAAATACTTCAAACTTCTAGACAGTTTACCTCATCAGTTTTATGTAGACTCATCTTGATTTGGTTGCACTTTATTTCAGGGATGTATGTTTGCTTTGTAATTATTCTATTAGAATTTTAAAGCACTACTTTCTTCTTTATCTGCATTGTATGCCCTGTTTCCCACAAGTGGAACGCATGCTTTGTTCTCCTGTGTCTTAGCAAAATGTCTCCCATAAGTGCTAAAATCCTTTATTATTGTCGCACCCCTTTAAAATGGATGGTTTTTTTTTTATTTGTTTGTTTTAAACATGGTTTCTCTCTTTTTGGGTTAATTATAAAATGGTCATGTGATCTGTTGAACATAAAACCTACTGTGCCTCAGTGAAATGTCCTCACCCTTTGTAATACTCTGGGTTCTGTCTTGGTTTATGTTTATTATTTGATCAATTTGTCCTCCCTCTTGCCTCAGGTTCTGTTTTGGGTTCTGTCTTGTCTGGAGTCTTATTTAGCTTGTGTACTGTTTTTGTTACCCTGTCCCTATATTAGTTGTGGCTTTCATCATGCGCTCTGTTAGTTTCTGCTTGATTTTCTATCTTAGGTTTGGTCCTTATGTTATTCTGGTTCTGTATTTACCTAGTTTAGATTCTGTTCCCTTCCACTGGTCCTGTCAGCTCCCTCAGTCACTCCCCCGTCCTTGATCACTTCCACCTGTTCTGATTAATTAGTAGTTCACTCTGCCCACCTGTTCCTCTGCTTATTTATACCTGCCTCAGTTCTCTGCTGCCTGCCACAACGTCACACATGTTTCGCTTCCCCGTTCACCTGTCCTCCAGTTTTTTGCCTGTCAATCTGTTTTCCTGATTCAAGTCTGATCAACTGTTTTTCAGTTTGCCAGTTTCCTGTTTTTGTTTTGGATCTGCTTGGATGACTGCTCGGAACCCGGCACTGGATAGTTTTCTGTGTACTTGCCTGTTTCACCCTCACCATCTCCTTCAATAAATCCTGTTCATCATAATTTTTTGTGTCTGAATACCGGGTTCATCTCATCCGTAAATCATTACACCCTTTTCATTTTATTCCCCAGCGCAACCCCAAATCTCCATGCATTGGATAGGGATTTCAGGGAAAACAGGTTTCCCTGAAATTAAAGCTGTAAGAACTATACAATATGCCTACACCAGCTTCACACACCTAGATAGTTCAACTTTTGCCCAGTCTTCTTGGCAAATAAGTCAGTTGTTTTCAAGTCTTGCCGCTGATTAAGCCTGGACTTTGACTGGACCATTACTAAGCCGCAGTTATCCCCAGTAACGGCCGTACAAACCAAAAGAATCAAAACCAGTAGGGAAACGGTAGACAAGGCATGCTTCTATTTGCCTTTGTTGGCTTATATTTCGAATCATCTTGAGCTGTCGTACACTTTTCACTGTTTATACCGTTTATTCTGCTGATTCCTGTCAACGCCTGAGACAACTAATTGTGAATAGGAAGGCAGTTGGTCACAAGCAGGATCATCTAACTGAGCGTCCCAAATCTCCATTGCCCCGATTAGGACACGTAATTCTCAGCAAATTAGAGATGAGACATTCAAGGTGAAAGTAAGGGCCAAAGCTGAGAGCGTGGAGGAGGGAGTTTGAATCACTTCTTCTTTCAATGGTTGTTCAGAATGTCAAACCCATGGCAAAAAAAAAAAAAAAAAAGTGTGTTAAAGATTTGACAAGTAATAGCATATTGTGAATGCACCTTTATGCCCCAGATGTCTATAGCTCTGCTCTAAGGCCTTGCAAAAGTATTCATACCCATAGATGTTTTTTTGTTGTTTTGTTTTTCCATGTTGTCAAATGACAGTTCAAACCTGTAACTGTCAGACACCTAGCATTGGGTAGATGGTAGCGCCCTGTTTGCAAAATTCTCAGTACAAATCCAGCTCCTCTGTGAAGGCCTCAGATGTAACAGCAACACGAAGACCATAGCAAACAGGTCAGTGATGAAATTGGATGAATTCTCCCACAGTGGGACAATGAAGGATATTTATACTCTATTGTTAAGCAGGTTTAGGTTCTAAAACAAAATTCCCACACAACTTACAGAGCACTATTCAATCCATCGATTGATAATGGAAAGAGCATGGCACAGGTGCAAACTTCCCAAGACATGGCCGCCCACCTGAACTGACAAGCTTGGAGAGCATTAATCAGAGAGGCAGCCAAGAAGCCCAAGCTAAATCTGGTGGACCTGCAGAGATAGACAGTTCAGATGAAAGAATTTGCTGACAGAATAACTGAGTTGTGAACTTCCACACACTCTTGTGTAGGGGTGCCGATTCATGAGAAGGCTAAAAAAAAAATCAGTGTTTAAGGAGACTTGTCCACCAGTCTGCCCAAACTGGAGCTATTTTGCACAATAAGAAATAGCAACAACCCCAGTCTCAAAATTTGCAAAGATGGTAAAGATCTAAAGATTTGAAGCTTAAATTTCCGCAAAAGTTTGCTCTGCAAAGTCACTTAAGATAATATTTGTATTGGTAAAAGATTTTCCTTTCCGAATTCTGCCCTATGTTATGTCGGTTGGTCACATGAAGTCCCAGTAAAACACATTTCATGGTTGGAACATTTCAAAATGTAAAAAAAAAAAAATAATGTTTAGGGGAATAAATAGATTTACAAGTCACTATAGGCCTGCATGGCTTTCACACGATGTGGGGCTGGTTCTTTTCCCCAGTAATACAAACTGGAACAACATCATTTCCATTCAGGACCTAATAAAACAGGGTTTTTGTCCAGCCTCCGGGACGGAATGGCTGGATATTCTAAACACACCGCATTGTTCGCACGTTAAGTCATTTGAAAAACATTGGTCGTTAGCTCTTATCAAAGCATGTTGCTTGCCTTTGTGCAGGGGAATGTCCTTGGCAGCATTAGCAACCCCCAGCGCCGCTTTGTTCCGCCTTCCTCTGTCAGGGTTTTAAGTTTTTTATTAATGTTTGGATTACTGGGTCATAACAGCCTCTCTGTCTGCTGGCTTCGCGGCACGGCACCGCATTACAGTTGTGTTTATCCCGAATCCAATCGTCTCACATTGTCAAACACATAAAACGGCGCTCTCCCCGGCAGCCGCCGACACGCGGCGCTGCCTCACACCGGCGCTCTCTGCTTACATTAAACAGTGCAAGCAGACGCACGCGGTGACACATCTGCGAGCACAGAATTGCAGCACAGAAACGAGCCCAATCTGGAGCTAAAATGGTGGAGGGGGTGGTGGTGGGGGGGGTTGAATCGTCATGATTACTGTTCAACATGGAGATGATGCCCGCAGGCTACTTGTGTAACACACACCAATGAATCAGCGTGCTGGATTGAGCCGTGACACGGGCAACGGTGCTAAACGAGGAGGGCATCACAGCGGCCGGGTGGGTAATAAAACTCGGCTCCGTCGCATCTGTTAGTGCAGTGAATGATCCGGTGTACTCCTGCGTCTGCAGTGGTAAAATGAAGGAGTTATGCATATTTCCCTAACTAGGCCACAGGGGAAGAAGGGAGGGAGCACGATGCGCTTGAAGGAGGTAATGTGATTGTCAAGACGCGCAGAATTCCCACTTTAGCTGCGGCTGTGTGCGCGTGTGTGTGTGTGTGTGTGTTGGAGAGAAGAGAGGGAAATAAAGGAAAGATGGCCGAGGAAAGAAACTGGAAGAGGAGAAAGCGGCCAAAATGATGAGAAGACTTTTAAAGCGCAAGCTGAAAATGAGGGTGAAAGCGTTACGGGATGATGCTTGACTTGTCTTATTTGCCAGTCCATTCGTTTCTTTCTCTAACTGCCCACAGCACAGCAGAGACGGATAACTTCTCCCTCTCCTTTCCTGCGTGCAGCTTTCTGGATTCTGAGGCCGCACAAACGCAAACACAAAAGTGCGCCGTGTCGTTTGGCGACCAAGGAGGCACACTCAGAGGAGAGAGTGCAGTAGATGTATGGATCTTTTCAGGTTACGCTGCAGTTCAGATGCTCACATGGAAGCGAGGCAAAGGGAGAGGAAAAGGGGAACTGGAAGGATGAGGGGGGGGGGTGTTGCTATGCAACCAGGCTGTGCTGTTTCAGTGCACAAGCATCCACTCTGATTTGACTTCATGCATGTGCACACACACTCATGTGCACACGAACATGCATGCGCCCACGCACGTGCAGGCATGCTGACATAATCTGACAGACACAAACAAGGGTTCAGAAGTCGCTTTGATTGGTCTGTGGGATCCTGTTGTATCAAGGCCTCTCTCTCTCCCCCTTTGTCATTGAGATGTTGTTGTTTTTATTGCCCGCGTGTTTCCCAAATTGTTTGATCGGGTTCTCTCTGTGACAGAAATCTCCCCCAGCCCAGCCCCTGAGGAACGCGTCGTAAATCAGCAAAATTACCCGAACTGTTGTCAGGAAGTTTTGTTCAGCTCGCACGTGAATGACAAGTTTCACAAATGCAGGAACTAATCTGTAGGTTGAGCTACAGTCCAAGTAGTTCCTTGGGCTTTCGTGATTCAGAGAGAAAGGTTTTTGTTTTTTGGTATTGGACACGCATACCTGAGAGATCTTCATATCTTCAACACCAGCTTTTGATGGGCACATACAAGTTGCTTTTTGCAACATTTTGATACACTCAGTTTCACACAGAAATTACTCTTTGCAACAAGGACACTATTGTTTATCTTTTATTTCTTAAGTTCAGGCTGAACAGACAAGGGAATTTAGACCTTCACGTGACAGAAATACAAATCTAAGCTTTATGATTCCAGGACTGCCAATCAGGCCCTGCAAGAACCAACAATGGTTTCCAGATTATCCGTCACTGGTACCAATAATCCGTATCAAGCATTGTCCGAGATCCGTCCGATTTCTTCACTATTGTTGCCTACATTTGTTAACTTAATATGATTAGTTCTTTTTTTTTTACCTGTCTTTCCCTTCCTACCCTGTTCATTACACGTTTCAGCAGTCCATCTCTCTCTCCCTGCAGTCCTTGGCCTCTATTTCTAACATCAGCTCTTTCACTTTCCGACACCACCACCCTCACCCTTTTCAGCCCCCCCCCCCCCCCCCCCCCATACCCCTCCTTCTCCCTCTTGGTCTTCAAAGCAGAAGGCAGAACTCTACAGAAGCTCTGCAGCTCTTGAAATATAGATTTTATCACCAGTGGGACGCTGCCTGCTGCACTGATACACTTCAAGACAAAAACACACTCAGCTCTATGACTCTTGGCTTGTTAGTTAAAGAAACAACGGTAATCTCTCAATGTAAGATAAACTAAGACGCCAAAAATATGTTCTCCATTGACTTTTTTCATTTCTTTTTTAAGTTTGATGATATCACCTCATAATCATAGACTGAACCGCAGCCTTTATCAACGTCATTCCAAACCTCTAAACTCTCGTACTGCAGACCAGGACAACCGTTTCCCCCATTTAAAAAAAAAAAAGAAGAAAAATACAACCTGAACAGAAAAAAAGCGTTAATGAGCAAAAGTGGCATACTGTCAAGAAATTATTTGTTATTTGTAAGATATCTGTCATCGAACGTTTGTAATCTCTTTTTTATTCAGCTGCCAGGGTAGAAAAATATAGCGTTGATTTTCAAAGGCAATGAACCAATGCAGAGATTTTAGCCAAATATGTATTCCTTTCATGGTAAATCTCTCTGTTTAAGTCTCTGACACTGGCTGACTACAGCAGCTACCTCTAGAAGTTGCAGTTACCCCCATCACCAACCTTGCCTCTCATTTTCCAACTGTGTCTAATCAATAACCGTCACAGATGCTATCCACTAGTTGCTGATCGTCTTAGCTGGTGTAGTCTCTTCCTCCAAAAATCCAAGTTTATTCGTGAGGCGGAGGGATGTGATAGAATAGAGCCATATCTAATGTGAACATCCATCCATCCATTATCTAAACCCGCTGATCCGTGCAGGGTCGCAGGTGGGGGGGGTGCTGGTGCCTAACTCCGACAGTCTTTGGATGAGAGGCAGGGTACACCCTGGACAGGTCACAATGTAAACAAGTTTGCTAAAGTGATTTTAGAGGATTAGCCTTATACTTTTTGATTTATATCTAAAAATAAATAGATTTTATCACATCCTTTTTGCAGCAAAGAAAATTTGATGTACAATTTTTATTTATTTTTATTTTTGTGTTTATTTTGCTCAACAATAAACTAAACATGCAATATAAATTTGTCCTATTTTTGCAACAAAGGGATCTGTAACTTTTTGTTTGTGTTGGTTTTGTTTGTTGTTGCTTTTCTCTCTCAATAGTAGCTGGATCCTGCCGTCCATTTTGTTTAGCTGAGACGCCAGGCTAGGTGGTGGATATTGGCGGAGATGCTGCTGACCTGACTGCTGGCTCACAGTGTGTCTGCTTCGTTGTGTCTTTCTTCTAGACCAGGGATTCCCAAAGTGTGGTGTGATGCGCACACCCCTGGCGTTGCGCGAGCTGCCACTAGGGGGTGCACGAGATAAAAAATGTAATGGCAGACTGTTTTTTCCCCACACCATGAAGATGACCCCACACCGGTGAGGGAAGCCGTCAAGCTGAAGAAGGAGTCCTACCGGGCTTTTTTGGCCTGTGGGACTCCGGAAGCAGCTCATGTGTACCGGCAGTCGAAGCGGCAGGTGGCTCGGCTGGTCGACGAGGCAAAAACTCGGGCGTGGGAAGAGTTCGGAGAGGCCATGGAGAAAGACTTCCGTACGGCTTCGAAGCGATTCTAGTCCACTATCCGGCGTCTCAGGAGGGGGAATCAGTGCAGCACCAACACTGTTTACAGTGGGGGTGGTGTGCTGCTGACCTCGACTCGGGACGTCGTGTTTCGGTGGGGGGAATACTTCGAAGACCTCCTTAATCCCACCAACACGTCTTCCATTGTGGAAGCAGAGCCTGATGACTCTGGGTCGGGTTCTCCCATCTCTGGTGCTGAGGTTGCCGAGGTTGTTAAAAAGCTCCTCGGTGGCAAGGCCCCGGGGGTGGATGAGATTCGCCCTGAGTACCTTCAGGCTCTGGATGTTGTGGGGCTGTGTTGGTTAACGTGGCTCTGCAACATTGCGTGGACATCGGGGGCAGTTCCCCTGGATTGGCAGACTGGGGTGGTGGTTCCCCTATTTAAAAAGGGGGACCGGAGGGTGTGTTCCAACTACAGGGGAATCACACTCTTAAGCCTCCCTGGTAAGGTCTATTCAGGGGTTCTGGAAAGGAGGGTCCATCGGATAGTCGAATCTCGGATTCAGGAAGAGCAGTGTGGTTTTCGTCCTGGCCGTGGAACACTGGACCAGCTCTACACCCTCAGCAGGATTCTGGAGGGGGCATGGGAGTTTGCCCAACCAGTCTACATGTGCTTTGTGGATCTGGAGAAGGCATTTGACCGTGTCCCCCGAGGGATCCTGTGGGGGGTACTCCGGGAGTATGGAGTACCGGACCCTTTAATAAGGGCTGTCAGGTCTCTGTACGACCGGTGTCAGAGTCTGGTCCGCATTGCCGGCAGTAAGTCGGACTCGTTTCCGGTGAGGGTTGGACTCCGCCAAGGCTGCCCTTTGTCACCGATTCTGTTCATAACTTTTATGGACAGAATTTCTAGGCGCAGCAAAGGTGTTGAGGGGATCCGTTTTGGTAGCCTAAGGATTGCGTCTCTGCTATTTGCGGATGACGTGGTCCTAATGGCTTCATCAGGGCGTGATCTACAGCTCTCACTGGAGCGGTTCGCAGCCGAGTGCAAAGCGGCCGGGATGAAAATCAGTGCCTCCAAATCCGAGACCATGGTCTTGAACTGGAAAAGGTTAGAGTGCCTTCTCCGGGTTGGGGAGGATGTGCTGCCCCTAGTGGAGGAGTTCAAGAACCTGGGGTCTTGTTCACGAATGAGGGGAAGATGGAGCGGGAGATCGACAGGCGGATTGGTGCAGCGTCTGCTGTGAAGCGGGCGCTGTACCGATCCGTTGTGGTGAAGAGAGAGCTGAGCCAAAAGGCGAAGCTCTCGATTTACCGGTCGATCTACGTTCCCACCCTCATCTATGGTCACGAGCTTTGGGTCGTGACCGAAAGAACGAGATCCCGGATACAAGCGGCTGAAATGAGTTTTCTCCGTAGTGTGTCTGGGCTCTCCCTTAGAGATAGGGTGAGGAGCTCAGTCATCCGGGGAGGACTCAGAGTAGAGCCGCTGCTCCTCCACGTCGAGAGGAGCCAGTTGAGGTGGCTCGGGCATCTGGTCAGGATGCCTCCTGGACGCCTCCCTGGTGAGGTGTTCCGGGCACGTCCCACCGGGAGGAGGCCCAGAGGAAGACCCAGGACACGCTGGAGGGACTATGTCTCCCGGCTGGTCTGGGAACTCCCTGGGATTCCTCCTGAGGAGCTGGCCCAAGTGGCCGGGGAGAGGGACGTCTGGGCCTCCCTACTGAAGCTGCTGCCCCCGCGACCCGACCCCGGATAAGTGGAAGAAGACGGACGGACGGACGGACCATGAAGATGTGCAAATAAATATTTCCTTTGTAAAAATTAAAATCAAAAACTGTAACTTTAATAAATAAATATTTAAGTCTTCTTCTACGCTTCATTTTAAGATGAAATATAGAGGAAGTTATATGTGCACCTAGCCTGTGGCCTCTACTTCTCATTCTCGCAAATATGCTCAATTCGCTGATATCGGAGGAAACTGTCATGCAGGTGAGACATCTAAAATCAAAGTTACTGATAAAGGAGGAGAGGAACCAAGAAAGAGTGAGTAATCGGAGGCAAGAAACGAGACAATTGCAAAAGATCCGGGAGAAGAAAACGAGAGGCAATCAGAAAATGCTTCTCTATCTCTCTCCTCACTTCACGTCGTTTATGTCAGTAGAAGGAAAATTTAATTTGGGTCGAAAGTTTTATTTACAAGATTAAATTGAGTGACTCTGTATCTCTATCGATCGTGCAGCACCTACAAAAAGCGCTGTCATGAACCGCTGACAGTGATTGAACCGGGTACAAGCCCCACTGATACTGGTGGTAAAATTGGTGGTAGACGCGGTTTCTTGACTCTGTTCACGCACAGAGCTGTAAGACTTTTCTTTGTGATT
This sequence comes from Fundulus heteroclitus, assembly GCF_011125445.2. Taxonomy (NCBI): domain Eukaryota; kingdom Metazoa; phylum Chordata; class Actinopteri; order Cyprinodontiformes; family Fundulidae; genus Fundulus; species Fundulus heteroclitus. Next base: position 859,128 of record NW_023396901.1, read on the forward strand.
CCAACAGGTGCAGTTCATTTTAAAGATGCAGTTTTAGCTCATATTCAGACCGGAACAGGGAAGCTGGCAACCGGAGGTGGGGCTGCGGGGAGCTGAGGTATGTTGCCATGGGCGTGTTTAGCTGCTGGATGTAACCGCTGTGAAACAATCAGAAAACAACTTTTTATTTCTCTGATTAATAACAGCTTTATGGAGTGCTCTGTTATTGTTACTCTGTGCTGCTCTACCAAAGTCTCTCTCTCTCTCTCTCTCTCTCTCTCTCTCTCTCTCTCTCTCTCTCTCTCTCTCTCTCTCTCTCTCTCTCTCTCTCTCTCTCTCTCTCTCTCTCTCTCTCTCTCTCTCTCTCTCTCTCTCTCTCTCGTCATCGGACACAAATCAAATTAAACTTCATCGTGTTTGCATTTTGCGCCGTAAATTGTGAGTCAGACTCAGATTTAGAAGCTGGTACATGAAATAAATAAAGTGAGAACACACACACAATAGTTTTTGACATGTAAGTTAGACGTCAAAGGTTTGTATAAAGCTCTGCGGTAGAATGACCAAAAGTTGAGGGAGAGAAATAGTATCTCACCTACTTTGGTTAAATCCAGCAGAGAGCACCGTAAACATGTCAGGATCATCACAGACAGGGCTGAAGTTAGCAAGTATTATAAAATTCAAGTATTCTGTGATTAGTCAGTTATTCAAGTAAAATTAAACCCTGATATTTTTCCCTACATTTTCAAAGACTGCTATAAAGTAGTGCAGGCTCTTTTGTTTATAGTGCCCTGTCTGGCAATGTGGCAATAAGAATTGTTGTCTTAAAGCCAAAAAGAGCCCGACAGATTTTACTTTCACAAGTGGAGCAGTACTGCTTTTGCCATAGTGCTGCGCTTGATTGATGGTAAATATTTTTTTTATAATTTATGCAAGGAGTGTTTCATGTTATATGGACACTACAATGAGAAAGTAGAAGAGTAAAGGAAAAACCAGAGAAGAAATAAAGGAGAAAATGTGAAAGAAAGAGGAGATAAAAGGGAGAGAATGATAAAGCGTCTTCAGTCTGCTTCATCACCTGCAAAGAGAGATGTAAATGGATGGATGGCAATTAACCAGCCATCCATCCATTTTCTAACACATCTATCCCTTGTGGGGTCGCGAGGGGTCTCTGGTGCCTATCTCCAGCTGTCAACAGGTGAGAGGCGGGGTTCACCCTGGACAGGTCACCCCTCGCCAGTCTATCGCTGGGCTCTTAACCAGGCTTTACAAATAGCCACTTTTTATTGGTGTCAAATCTCACCAATGGTCGATATGATTTTGCTTAAAATAGTGGACATGTTAACCCTAAAACAGATACCTGAACAACCAGAGAGAGGAAACGTTTTTAACTAAGTTTAATATAGGTAGTTAAGAATGTGGGTGTTAAAAGGAGCTCAGAGTGACCTGCCTATGAGTCATGTGTCCAGGTGAGTTTACTAGACATGCTTGAATAGGGGCACATAGAAATACTGAGCTCACTTGAAGGAGGCATGGGAGGAGATTGAGTTTTTTTATGGATTGACTACCTAACACAAAAAGTGTAAGCGTATTTTATAACAGCAACAAAGGGCAGACAATCTGGTAAAGGACTGGTGCTCCTGATGGTCACTTGTGGCTCAAGAGGGAATGAACAACAAGTCAGTTGATTAATTTCTCTGAGCACCAGTAGGGGAGTGGGTGTATGAAAAAGGAGAGGGACAAGAAACTATCACAATTGACCCAAATCATGAAATATTTCAGTTAAATATTAGCATCCATTTGGAGCACACAGGGCAGTGTTGTTAATACAAACGAGGTCAACATTAACCCTTTCCTGTTTCCACCAGTCTTTAAATCGTGTCACTAAAACACAACGGCAGATGTTTAATCTTTTTCTTTTTTGTGTGTGTGCATGTTTTATCTATATTGTGAGATGTTGAGTCCTCAATCGGGTTAGCAAAGATGGCACAGGTACTGTTTGGTTGTCTCTGTTGGTCTTGCCTATTTATTTGTAGTAGAGTTGAGATTACAGGTGGAAAATGTTGCAATTTACTTATGATTAGCCAGAACTAAGAGAAAGATGCAGCTATGCTTTAGCTTAAAGGTTTCTGTTATGACAGTTGATATTTGTGAGAGGTCTTAGACAGGCTTGCTGTTCTGCTACGTTCCAGAGTCACTGAGATTGTGATATTTAATACAATTTTACAATATATGCAATATAGATGTGATACATTTCAATATCAAGGTATAATCCTTCAAAGCTACAGTTTTGTAACCTCTAAAACTGTCCATAACACTGTTCCTTTGACTTTAGGTCCTTTTCAATGCGATTGCAGCGAAAGTGAAGAAGCAAGTTGACGCAGAAACGGTGCTGTGCCTCGCCACAGTCCTGCTGCACACTGCCAGTCAGCTTATTAGAAACAGCAACTATGTTTTCTTTTGCCTACAAGAAAGACAAATTCAGCTGTTGGTGAATATTTTTCATTGTAAAAAACATGGAACTTTCTAAATTATTTTTCCAGCAGTGCATTGATGAGATCAGGCACCGACACTAAGGCCTGACTCAAAGTTTCCACTGTAATTCATCCTAAAGGTGTTCTATCTGGTTGTGGTCAGGACTTTGTAGGCCAGTCAAGTTCTTCCACACCTACTTCACCCATTCCTGTCTTTACAGACCATACTTTGTGCTTTGGAGATCATATTGGAAGAGGAACGGGCCATTCCCAAACTGTTCCGCAATCTAGGGAGCATAAAATTGTCCAAAATGTTATGGTAAACGGAAGTATTGAGAGTTTAACTGGATCTAAAGAACTAGGCCCAACTTCTAATGAACAGCCCCACACCAGATTGAACTCTGCACCAAACTTTACTTTTGACACAGTTCAGTCAGACAAAGACTGTTTTCCATGCAGATGTCAAACCCAGACCAATCCACTGGATGGACAGACAGAGAGGGACGGGATTCATCCCCCTAAAGACCACATTTCCACTGCCATAGAATCCAGCGGCAGATTGTTTGACCACCACTTCACATTTCACTTGGTGATTTAAGGCTTGGATGGAGCTGCTCAGCCATGTCAGCCCTCTCCGTGAAGCCGTGTACGCTTGAGCTAATCTAAAGACCACAAGAGGTTTGGAGGTCTGTAGCTATTTTTGCGCAAGGTGGGTGACCACACTCTGTGATAATGTGTGTGCTACCAGAGTTTCTGTTAATGCCAATTGTTTCCACTTTGTGATAATACCAATAACATTTGAGTCCTGAAAGCGATGCATTCTTTCAGACATGCTTGTAGAAGCAGTCTAGGTGCAATACAATGTGCATGTACAAACAAAAAAAGCATCCTTGTGAAGTTCCTCAGTTTAGTTTATATACTCTGCTTGCATGTGCTCCAATTTTATTCAGTATTTTAAGAATCTGACAAGTTTACGGCACAGTAAATGCATGCCTGATGACAAGCACTTCTCTAGCTATCGTTTTACAAGAAAGCAAATCATTTTTCCACTTAGATGCAGTTCGGGAGAGCGGGCCAGTATGGTTTCATCGTAACAGTGCTTTCTTGTAAATAACTGTCATGGGACCCTTCTCCATTTGACTGTCTTGCTCAGTTTTCTTGTTGCCATTTCCCTCTAGTGATTCTTCTTCAACCGCATGTTCGAGCGCTTGCATTCATTTCCTGTCTTCGCTTTGTTGTTTATTGATTCGTTTCAAAAAACCCTCTCACATCCCACAGAGTTGCCCTGCTTGAAGTCGGTATGTTTATGGAGCAGGACCTCAGCAGTAAATTTTCTTGACTGACAACAGCAGTTGCGGGGTGTGTTCGCAACGACGGTGACCCTGTTGTCTGGGTGACGGCCATTATGTTGTCAGAGAAGCACTCAAGCTAATGGGGAAGCCATCTTGATGATGATGATGATGATGGTGGTGGTATAACCCCTCCCTCTGAGGCTGTTTTCCTTTTCTTTATACACATCGAATATGCATGCGTTGCACCTAAAATCAATGGTGCCTTCATTTCGTCTGGCTCTAGCTATAAACTAATGACATTTGACCTGACCTATTTTCTTTTACTCGTTCGTCGATGCATACATAGACACATTTGCACTGTTGGGAACTCCAGTGAGCCCTCTCCCTATTGATTCAAGTTTTATGGTGGACACATAGTTAATATCTGTAAGCAAGAAGAAACTGCCGACATCTGCTTTTGTGTAGCCGGCATATGCACTCACTGCACCGCCAAGCAGAGATAAATCATGATCAGTCAAATCATCATGTCAGATGAATCTGGCGGGCCAAGTTTAACACAGATGCATACTAAGAAGGCAAGACCTGGAAGGAAAGCAGAATAGTATGCAGTTGTTTCCATGCTCAGTTACCCCTTTTAATCTTAATGTGGGTCTATGTCAGAAAATATCTGCCTCTCCATATTGGTTCTGACCAAGTACTGCCAGATTGATCTGTGCAATGAGTGACGTCAGAGATCGAACAAGTCAGTCTGAGGAAATAGCACTAAGGTAGAAAGGGGCATGATGGATGGTTGATGGATGCTATGGATTCAGCTAGTAAGCAAAGATGTGATGTATGTGCGCATTTCACAAATTTCTCAGGATTTATGTCACTCATCCATCCATCCATCCAGGATTTTTTTTTATGGTGCAAACAAATGAACACACTGAGAAGTATTCATTTGTTTTTGAAAAGTAAGAGTATTGTTATACTGTTCTCCAGTTTTGCATTGTATACTGTCGTCATTTCAGCTTTTGACTTTTTGCTCTCTCTCTTTTTTTTCATAGTAGGTACACCTGGTCTGGCGTTCTGTTAACTGTGACATTATCCAGAGAAGACGGCTCACCTGCTATTACCATCTAATGTAGAACAGATTACTGGATCAATGTGTGCTTCTGTGCTTTTTTGTCTCTTTGTTGTGTCTCTGCTCTGTCTTCTGTAACCCAGCGGTCGAGGCAGATGACCGTTCATACTGGCCCGGTTCTGCCGGAGGTTTTCCTTCCCGTTAATGGGGAGTTTTTCTTCCCACTGTCGCTTCATGCTTGCTCAGTATGAGGGATTGCAGCAAAGTCATGTACAATGCAGACGGACTCTCCCTGTAGCTCTATGGTTCCCCAGGAGTGATGTGCTGTCGGGACTTTGATGCAATCAACTGGTTTCCTTATATAGGACATTTTTGACCAAT